>NC_056739.1:1242989241-1243329241 GCF_019279795.1 Protopterus annectens
AAAGGTCTATGTTGTGGCAAATCTAGAAATTCTCTGAGTCTCTTTTTGGACTGAGAATAGTCTTGGCATTCCCAGTGAAAATACTCTCAAAGTATGTAGGGTTTCACCAAATGAAAAATCCTCTGGAAGGGAAGCAGAGGGAATGGATTCCTCTGCATCTGAATCCTCCTAAGCAGATAAAGGCCTGTCTTCATATTCAGAGACCTCAGAGTCGTCAGACTCTTGGTCCGTTAAAGCTGCTGGGGACAGGTCTCTTTTCTCTTAGCAGGAGAAGGCTGGCTTCCTCTAATCAGCATAATCAGGTCCGTCTGCCATTTTAAGCATTTGATGTTGTGGCAAGGAAGCAGGTGCTTGAGTTTGGGTCATCGGTTTTTTAGCCATAGCTCGTACACTTGGCCTTAGAAACTCTGTAGTTTTAGACAGAACTGGAAATGTGAAAGAAGTCGTCGGTTTGTGTCGAATATGGGTAATGCGAAGAAAGTACAGTTGTGTACACTTACCATAAATGTAGATGTTCGAGTGTAATCACTGTTGTAGTCATCACACTTGGGTTACCTGCCTGCAGGTAGCCCTCAGTCGGCCCGAATACCAGAGTCTTGGGATTTCTGCGTCTGTTGCTGTCGCTTCTTCCATGACGTCAGGTCATCAGGGGTATAAAACAGGCAGCCAATGCCATTACATCAGCTTTTCTTGAACCAAATGTCAGTTGCCCCCAAACAAGAAGCTAGTATATGGTGGGGAACACCACCAGTAAAACGTAAATACCACTGCCAGTAAAAATGGCCATAGGGAGGAGAGGTAGAAAGGATAGAAAAAACAGGGGGTTGGAGGGAAATCAGGACTGCAACAGTAAATACACTCTAACATCTACATTTATGGTAAGTGTACACAAATGTACTATGTTCTTCGTGTTTCACTGTTGCAGTCATTACATTTGGGTTGATTCCCAAAGCTGAGGAAGGGTGGAGGCATTCAATAAGTCTTAGGGCTGGCTAGGAGGTCTTGTAAGACTGCTGTAGCAAATCCAGCTCTGGATTTAGAAAAAATAGGTAAATGGCAATGCTTGGTGAGGGTGTGTACAGAACTCCAGGTTGCAGCTTCCAGAATGTCCTTGGTAGGGACTCCCCTGAGAAATGCTCTAGAAGTGGAAGTAGCCCTAATGGAATGTGGTCTGATACCCTGTGGGTTAGGTTTTCCATGGTGCTTGTAGCAGAAATTGATGCATTGTGCTATCCATTTGGAAATGGTTTGTTTTGAAATGGCCTTGCCCTCTGTCCCTGTAGAAAAGTTGACTAGCAGCTGGTCAGATTTTCTGAAAGGTTTAGTCCTGTCAAGGTAGAACCTGAGCTGTCTGTGCACATCCAAGGAGTGCAGGATCCTTTTCCCTTTATTCTGAGGATTAGGGAAGAAGGTTGGCAAATGGATGGATTGGTTTAGAGCCACACTGGACACCACTTAGGCATAAAAGACAGGTTAGTCCTGAGGGAAACCCTGTCAGCATGGAAAATAATGAAGGGTTCCACAGCCATTAACGCCTGTAACTCACACACTCTTCTTGCTGAAGTTATGGCTAAAAGCAAGGCTATTTTCCAAGAGAGGAATTTTAACTCTGCTAAAGCAGCAGGTTCAAATGGGGGAAGTGTGAGCTTTTCCAGTACAAAGTTAAGGTCCCAGGCCAGGGGTGCATGCTGTCCTAGGGGGCCTTAAGTTGTTAGCCCCTCTCAGGAACTGTATGATGAGAGGGTGAGAAAATAGAGGTGGCTCAGTATTATAATGAGCTGAGATGGCAGAGGTATGAATCTTAATGGAGGAGAAGGATAGGCCTCTGTGGAGTAGATCTGCTAGGTAATCCAGGATTAGAGGTAAGGAGGGCACTGCTGTATCCTTTCCTTGAGACTGATTCCAAGAACAATATATTTTCCACTTTTCAGCATATGATTTCCTAGTAAATGGCCTTCTGACTTCAAGAATTATGTCCAGCACCTATTTGCTGAGGGTTGCTGGTGGTGTATTCAGGGGATAAGGTTTGCAACTGTGGATGCAAAATCTGTCCCTCCTGCTGAGATAGCAGGGTAGGAGTCTGGTGAAGATGCCAGGGTGGCAGTGTTGTCAAGACTGCAAAAGAGTGGGTAACAGTGCTGACGTGGCCAGTCTGGGGCAATAAGAATTGCCCTTGGCCTGTCCTGTTTGATCGTGAGTAGTACTTTTGAGAGGAGGGGCAGAGGGGGAAAGGCATAAATTGAGAGGTTTTCCCATTGGAAGGATAGGGCATTCACCTTCCAGGCCCTGCTGTGAGGGTTCCTAGTGCAGAATATGCTCAACTGGTGGTTCTTGGGGGAGGCAAAGAGGTCCACCTCTGGTGTCCCCCACTTCTGGATTAGAAGGTTGAAGGTGTTGGGCTTCAATTTCCACTCATGTGGGTCTAGGAGATTTCTGCTTAAGTTATCTGTCAGTGAATTTTGTTTGTCTGGCAGGAACTCAGCTTGTAGATGCACTTGGTTGCTCAAGGCTGTGTTCCACAGGGTCATGGCTAACCTATAGAGTGGGTCGGGACTGGGTTCCCCCCTGCTTATGTACCACATAACTGTGGTGTTGTCTGTTTTTATCAGCAGCTGTCCTGGAAGTATTAGGTAGTATTTGAAGGCGGTCAGAGCATTCTGTTCTCTTTTTGACTGATGTGCAGGAAAATTTGGCTTGGGTTCCAGTGGCCCTGAATGCATTTGCCTGACATGTGGGCCCCCCATGCATAGTCTGATGCATCTGTTGTCAGGGTTTGGGCGGCGAGGGGTTGAGTGAAAGGCAGTCCCTTGTTGTGGTTGCATGCTTCTGCCCACCAAAGGAACTCTGCCCTTAGACAAGGTATGATTGGAATGACTGTTTCCAGATCCTAAGAATGTTGGCACCATTGAAGTTTCCTCATATGCAGTCTTGCATATGGAATTAGCAGAATACATGAGGCCATGAACCCTAGGGCTTGCAGTATTTTCCTTGCACATAGCAGGGTTCTGGTGGCCATTTGTTTGAAGTAGTTGGTCAGATAGACCTGTTTTTCCTGGAGTGAGAAATGCCATCTGGGAAGTTGTGTCCAAGCTTGCTCCCAGGAATACAATCTTTTGACTAGGCAGCAGTTGTGATTTCTTTTCGTTGATGATGCACCCCAATGAAGTGAGAAGGCTTTTTACAAATGCCAGGTGCTGAAGTAGCAATTCCTGACTGTCCGCCTGAATCAGACAATCATCCAAGTATGGGATAATTTGGATATTTCTCTGCCTGCAATATGCAATGGCTGGAGCCAGGCACTCTGTGAATACTCTGGGCGCAGTAGACAAGCCAAAGGAAAGTGCAGAGAACTGATAGTGCATAGAGCCTGCTCTGAAGCGTAGATATTTCCTGCATGACTCCCTTATGGGGATGTGCAGATAAGCTTCTTTTAAGTCTAGAGTGACTAACCAGGCATCCTTGGCTAGCATAGGGAGAAGGTGTTGCAGGGTAAGCATCTTGAATTTTGGGACCACCAGAAAGGTGTTGAGAACTGATAGATCCAGGATTGGGCGCCAAGAGCCCTCTTTTCTGTGCACCAGGAAAAGTCTGGAGTAGAAACCCTGCCCCCTTTGTTCTACTGGAACAGGCTGAATAGCTCTGATAGTGAGCAGGGAAAGTACTTGCGTTTGAGCCTCTGCCCACTGGTTTGGAGGAAGGTCTGGAAACCCACTTGGGGTTGGCAGTGAATGGAAGTAGAATCTGTACCCCTGGGATACAATGTTTAGGATCCATCGATCCGGAGTAATGGACATACAGTTTTTTGCATGAAGGGCAAGTTTTCCTCCTAGGGGCACAAGTAATTAGGCAGGGCTGGGAAGGACAATTGAAAAGTCATTGTGAGCTTTTTCCATAAGGGGACGGCTTACCACTCCCTGTTTTTGAGGTGGGAGCACTCCATTGTTTAGATCTCTGCATACCCTGGGACTGTAGTCTGGGTGACCTGTTTCCCCTGGGTTTGGACTGAGAAGGCCTGGAAGGGGCTGGAAAGGACCAGTTTTTAGAAGGTCAATGCCTACTGAATCTAGGTGGCTGCATTTGCAATAATTCTTTAACAGTTTGGATAGATTTAGCTTTTTCTTCCATCTTTTTAAAGACTTCTTCTGCTATGGTGCCAAACAAACAGTCCTTATTTAAAGGAGCGTCTAGTGATTTTGATTTGACATGATCTGGCAATGTTTGTTCCTTCAGCCACGCATGCCTTCTCAGTACAGACCCAGTGACTGCAGCCCTGCAAGATGCTTCTAGGGCATCAAAGCCACACTGCAAAGTATGCTTACTAACTTGGTTAGCAGAATGCGTTAACTCTTGTAAATCTTTATATTCTGCACAATCTGGAAGTAACCCCATTTTTTGTTTAATTAGTTCCATAACATGTTGCTGGTACTTCAACATGTGAAACTGGAAATTCAATGCCCTGATGGCAAGAGTTGCAGAGGTATATACCTTCTTACCCCACCTGTCTAAAGCTCTCAAATCCCTGTCTGAAGGGGGTAGGGTTTTTGGCTGTAGCAGCCTTAATACCTTTAGGTCCTTGGGAAATGGTCTCTGGGTCCGTCGTAGGATTTTTGAAGAGAAATTTGTGAGAATCAGGTACTCTGTAGTACCGGTCAGGTTTTCTAGGGGCCAGGGATAAAGTGTCTGGAGTAAGACTGGATTCCATGAAGACATCATCTACAACATCAATGACAGGGGGTATAGCTAGAGGGCTGTGCTGAGGCAACTCTAAAAATTCTCTGAGTCTCTTTTTGGACTGACGGTAGTCCTGGCATTCCCAGCGGAAATATGTATGCAAGGTTTCACCAAAAGAAAAATCCTCCAGAGGGGAGGCAGAGGGAATGGATTCCTCTGCATCTGAATCCTCATACATTGATAAGGGCATGTCCCGATAATCAGAAGGGTCAGAGTCATCGGATTCCTGGCCTGTAGAATCAGAATGAAACTCAATTTTTTGTCTCTTAGCAGGGGAAGGCTGGCTTCCCCTAATTAGGGTAATAAGGTCTTCAGCCATTCTAAGCATTTGTTTTTGTGGCATGGGAGCTCGAGCATGCGCTTTGGTCGTCAGTGTTTTAGGCGTAGTGCGTACTATGGGCCTAAGAAACTTGGAAGTTTTAGCTAAAAACGAAGTCATCAGTAGGTTGGAAAACACTCTCAGAAGTCGGTGCCTGCACAATGGCTCCAGACCCATCCAAGGTAGAGACATCCGCAAGTTCCATAGTCAAAGAAGCATCTTGCAGCATATCGGACTCGAAATGGTTCTCAGCAGAGGCCTGCAAATCAGCCGAATTGGGCATCAGGGGCTGCAAAGGCACCTCAGTGAGTACCGGCGGACTGGCAACTAGCTCAACAGAAGCGTCGTCGGCAGTTTTGGACCTATGCGATCTGTCTCTGTCTTTATCTTTATGTTTTTTTGGAAGATTGGTAGTCGGATGGCTTATCGAAGCCATTTTGGAATACAGAGAATGAGAGCGAAAGAATTTAGCGACAAATATAACGAATGGTTCGGGCATTATGGTACAAAACCGACAGCGAGGGACGACGTGGTCTGGGCCTAAACAGGTAATGCAGTAAGAATGAAAATCTCTGTGAGGTATTTGCTTTCCACAGGCAAGATAATTGTTAACTTTTTCTGACACCGGTTAGAGCAAGAAAAAAGGATCCCCAATGGGGTACTTCACTTTACAAGACTTCAGGTTTGAAACTCAAAAAACGAAAAATTCAGGTAGCGGCCAACCGATACTTGCGAACTGCTTCTGCTTCGGGCTCCTCGGCAAGAAAGACTGATGTAATGGCACGGCTGCCTGTTTTATACCCTTAAAGACCTGACGTCATGGAAGAAGCGACAGCATCTGAAGCAGAAATCCCAAGAATCTAGTATTCAGGCCGACTGAGGGCTACCTGCAGGCAGATAACCCAAGTGTGATGACTGCAACAGTGAAACACAAAGAACATCTGGGTCCGTAATTGAAATTCCATTGGCACCGAGACTGATGGGTCCGAAGTGGAAGGCCTCTTGGAACAGACAGCCTTCGGATCCGGAGAGGATACTTTAGGCACTTTTTTGGATGGCTCTGACAGAACACTAGATGATGAAGACCTCTTAGTAGACTTGTCAGACTTTGAAGAAGGTGATTGGGCAGACTTTGAAGGACCCGGACCTTTTTGAATCGCTCTGGCGAAGGGGGTTTTCAAAAGGCCTCTTAAGATCAACTGCGTTCCAACAAAGCCCTGTAGCAGAAAGAATGAAAGATTGCACAGGACTCTTGGAGGTGAAGAAAACAATAGACACAAACTGTATACCTGTCTGTGAAGGACAATTTTTGTACACATTTTTCACACTTTTTAAACCCAAAGGGTTTAGAATCCTTAGAAGACATAATTAGTGCTAATCGGAAAAAGGAAACCAACAACAATCAAACTAAAGATATATTCAAAAAAAAATTTTTAAGAAACAGCAGCAACACCAATGGCAACAACTAATAACAAATAATTAAACCTAACTCTAACAGAGGGAAGGGATGGCAGACCCCTCCAACTTAAACGAGCTATGCCCTGAGGATGAGAAAAGGGAGAGGGAAAACTCTCTAACTTAAAAGGATTTAGTTAGTTCTCCAAATCAAATGAACTAACCTGTAAGAATCAAAAAAGGGAGAAAAGGAAAGCCCTCTAACTAAAATGAGTGGTTTGATTTTAGTTTTAAGCCGGAATAGGGGAAAGAAGGCCTTACGGAAAAAACTAAGGCCAACTACAGTTCAACACAAAGCAGCGGAAAAACACCAACAGTCAATCCAAGTGTTATTAAAGGTAAAACACACTAGAAAAGATACCCAGAGAAAACAACACAATTTTTTTTTCAAAAAATATGAGAAAAAATTGTACTTGGCCAGAGCCAGTGAGAAAAGCACCCAATCTGTTTTAGCAGCAAATGAGATCTGGGGAGCTCTTCTGGTGCATGATGAGAAAGGGGATAGCCACGAGCTAGTGAAAGACCTCAAGCTGGTGTACAAGGCCAAGTCGGATCCGAGGATCGGATCTGAACCCAACCTGCTAAGAATGAAGGCGAGATAGGACAACATCACATTAATTATTTTCAATGAAATTCTTAAATATGGAACAAGACAGCATAATGTGAAATGTTCGCATGCACATATAGTGTGCATTGTTCACACTAAGATTTTTGCATTGTTCTTGTATTCTGTTCTCATCACCTCCAGTCCTCTGAATCATTGCCTGTTCTCCCCACTTATAGTAATTTGTCCTCTTCCAATTCCCCTGTATCCAAAGAAGAGCTGAATGTTATGGCCAACAGCCAAGTGTTAGGTTCCTGTGGTCAGAATACTGCAAATGGAGAGGGAATTATGTCACTGCCCTGAATGTAGTGAGTACTTCTACATATTAAACACCTTGTGGCTGTATCAAATCCTTCCAAACTTTTGCCAACTGGAACAAATAGAGTAATCTCTTATTGATCGAGGCTAACTCTAATCCCAAAGTAGGTTGCACTGTTATAGCATGGAGACAGCATACCATCGTCATGATGATGAAGAGGTTCCCTAGAGCTGTCCAGTCTTCTCATGGGCAGATAACTGATACCAAAATGAGCCTAGAATGTTAATCTTAGAGATGGGAATTTTAATGCTGGACCTACTAGCTGGCTCCTTTCTCTGTGAATATATTTCCGTTCACATAGCTGGCATTTTAGAAGTGGCCTACAAGTACCCTGCTTGATCACCTGCTTATTTTTGGAAGTGCAGCCTGCTGGGAGTAGTAGCTTTTTGATACATCACGTTTTCATAAAATTTGTCTTAAATGTGAGTTTATGTATTTTGGTGAAGTGCTAGTATATGCACAGATCCAGGGAAGTTGATTTTTATAATTATTTTTGTAAGAAACCACTTAACTGGAACTTCTTCCTTTTCCTCATGTTATTTCCAAGAAATTACTTGGTGCTTCTGTAGTCAGGAGAAGGTGAGGAGATGTCCAAATTATGCCAACTCAGTCTTTCACAGTCAGTATCATTTATAGAAATTCATGACTGAAACACAATATCTAGAAAAATGATGTAGTGCAGCTTACTAGTACTTAATATCATCCAATAGTTTAACTACAGTGTAACATTTATCAATATTTGTTTCTGATTCTAAAACATATGTAAAATGACTGGGAATAAAAGATGCTTTTCTTTGAAAAGGAATGAAAAAATGCTTTCTTTTTATGCAAATAGCAATAATAGTGCATATGTTTTCTGAGGCTGTAAGAATAGTTTTTAGGCTTGTCTTATTAACCCACTGAAGTTTATTTTGTTCCTGTTTTATTGTTATGTCTGCTGTCTTATTCCTGTCACAAACATGTTCTTTGTAGTAGAAAGGGGTGCACTTGCATAAATGAAGCTCAAAAATACTTCTGTAGCTGCACATATTAAAAGAAAAAATGTGTTTTGTGGGGTAGTGTTTTCTGGGGTAGTATTCTATCAGTGGCCGCTGAGAAGTAAATACTGATATGATGTGGCTTTCAAAAAGTATATACTGTGCTAGATAAGTAAATACTTAAAACATTTGTATGCAACTCAATATAGTCTTCTCAAAAACTATGGTAGGTTCCTAGCCTACAGAACAATTTTTTTTCTTTTAAATATGCATGCTTCATCACTTTGTTCTATGGTAAAAATCCTTTAAGAACTCATGTCTGGAAATTCCTGAACCGTGTATGTGTAGACTGTGTACAGTTCAATGTCAGGTCCAAGAGTGGCTTTTCATCCCGTTTGCCAAATTATAAATGTATATAGTGAAGGTACTTTGTAGGGTAGTTTTTTTTCATACCATGCTTCACAGTTGCTCAATCATAAATGCACACAGAGTTTGACAACATATGAAAGAACACCAGCACATATTTTATCATCAATAACACCTAGAACTGCATGTTAACTCTAAACAAAATAAATGAAATGACCTAGCAAAAGTGGAACAGTTACAAGTCTAGGATATGCACTAGCTTGTTGTGGTTTGGCTTAGACCGAATGTTGCTAATGGCTTACTAGTGTTTCGAATCAACTGGAAAGGGGCTGCTTGATGTGTAAATGGTTTAGTTGCAGAGCACCAAACAGCTCTTCAAAGGAAAAGTAAACGTCTACCAGTGAGCAGTGGTGCATGTGATATTCGATGTGGAGGGACCACTATGGGATTGGCTATCTTGATGTTGTACAGGGGCTTGTTGCAGTTTATCGCTGCAATTAAATGCCAGTTGATTACTCCTACAGATATTCACACCAAAACTTATCATTTGGTGTTGGGGAGGTGGGCAACATGAATGCCTGGGGAAGAGCAGCATAGATGACTGGGGACAACAGTCAGAGTACAAACTGAAAAAAAAAATGGTTGTACCCCTACGATCAATTCTTGAATCTACTTTTCCCCTCATCAAATCTCGAGCAACATGACTGTAGAAAGGCCAAACAGAACTCCCTTGTCCAACTCCCTTGTCCAGGGGAAAATCAAAAATTTCAATTTTAACGACATCAAGATTTTACAAATTTAACCACGCAAATCTTCTCATGACTGATCCGGAAACAGCAGCCGTAAAGACATTATCAGTAGATTCATAGTACACTTAAATGTTTATGTAATTAAAAAAGGGTTATGAGTTGGTCTATTAGCATTATTTTGAAAAGCCCAAAGAGTATAAATTCAGAAGCACAAAAGTATTGGACAAAGTTACAAATACTGGCATAGGTTTCTGGCATATGTGCATGTGTGTAAGTTTGTGCTTATCTGCAAAACCCTTCACTGGTATGTGCTAAAATGGCAGACAGATTTTGAAATCCCTACCACTTGTATTTGGTCAGAATATTGCAGAAAATTGGAGAATTTATTATTTTATTTTATTTTATTTATTTTATTTTACATTTGTTGACCGGGCTAGTCTAACAATACATGTCCATTTTCAGTAGAGGCCCGGGGAGATAAGCTCCAAGACAGAACAATGAAAACAACAACATAACAAATAAGCTACATTAAACAAAAATCATATTAACAATGCATATTACAGGTTAACACAGTAAATTCAGCAGTGCAGAATGCAGGCATAATATAGCATACTGGTACAATATATGATGTTCTACAGGGAGATAGAATTGTTGTCAACAAGGAAAGAATCACAGTTTATGAGTAGAAAGGGTAGGTAGAATACTTGAGCCAGAAAATATTTTTATACAAGCAGCTTATGCAGATAGAGATGCACCGACCAGGGCAATCATTTAGCTAAACCTAGCTAGGTCAGAGGCCATAGAAAGACAGCGTTCATTTGTGGATGCACCTGCGGTACATGAGGGAGAAGGCAAAAACAGTCATATTGCTGTGCAAGCTAAATCAAGGGTAGATCCAGAGTGTTTGAAGCGCAAGTTCAAAGAAATGTGTAACCCCCCAGATAAGCATTACACTAGAGAGGCATTTGTTTTACATGAGAAATCAGAAACCAGGGGAAACATTTGTAGCTTAAACAACTAACCTGAAAAACAGAGCTAAGACGTTTCGGTTTGGTGACTTAAAAGATGAGCTAATAAAGGACAGGCTTGTGTGTGGTATTAACCTAGCTGCTGTGAGAAAGACTTTACTCTGTGACAGTAATTTAATGTTGAGCAAAGCCATAGAGATTTGTCAACTCCTGAGGTGACAGAAAAACACACAAGTATGCCTGCAAGTGACAATGGCATAGTTTCAGTAGGCTCTAGAACAAATTAAGACAGCATGCAACACGTGGCAAGCAAACGCAGGCCCAAGCACATGGCAGCTACAGGGTTTCCAAGGAAGACACGCAGCTTTCCAGCAAATTCTAAAAAGGGATCAAGTTCCAGCTCAGTGCAGTACTAGCATGAATCAGCAAAACCCAAGTCTTACTTTATTAACTGTCGAAACTGTGGTCCAAATCATGAGTCTAAAAGAAAGAAGTGCTTAGCATTTGGTCAGCAATGTCATGTGTAGAAAATGGAACCACTTCCAAAAGTTTTGTAAATCGAGTAAGCCTCACACAGTTGTAAAAAAAGGTCACACAAAAAAGCAAGTTGATCAAGTAAAGTCGAAGCAGTCCGCTTTCTATGTCGATGGTGTATCTATGCTTGATGAAAGATTTAATGCAGTGAATTTATTAGCAAGGAGTGAAATATTTTATACTGGCCAGATTAATGGAAAATCCGCAGAGCTCAAAAAAGTGAGAACTAATGAACAACTCAATGTAGCCAATAGTGCAAGACTTGTTGCTTAGGGAGGTGAAGAAATTCAAACTGAAGGTTCAGTGATGCTTTCATGTTATTTGGCCAAGAACTGTCGCAACTTGTTATTCTACATAGTCAGAAGGCCAGTGCAGTCTTTACTGGGACTCAAAGAATGAATCTTTCTTTTGCTAAAGTTCATCATGTAAGTGCATTTCCAAGTTCTAATTTTTCAGAAGCCATTTTCTCAGAATATGCTGATGTTTTCGATGACAAGTTAGGCAAACTTCCAGTTGTGTATTCCATAAAGTTAGACCCAGAGGTCACTCCAGTAGTCAGACCAGCAAGCAAGAAGAGTTCTGACAGCTATGCAAGATAAAGTTAAAGCTCAGTTGGATAAAATGGTGCAGCAAGGTGTGATTTGTCCAGTCACAGAACCAACTGAAAGGTTATCGTCCATGGTAGCTGCAAATAAAAAGGCTCAGATGAAATCAGAATATGTATTGACCCAAGAGATCTGAACAATGCATTGAAGAGACCGTATCATCCAATGCATACAGTCGAAGAAGTTGCAGCTCTAATACCGAAAGCCACTGTTTTCTGTGCCTTGGATGCAAAGAGTTCATTCTGGAAAGTGATGCTTGACTGCAAATCTTAATTTCTAACTACGTTTGGTACTCCATTTGGCAGATACATATTCCGAAGGATGCCATTTGGAATAAATTCTGCAAGTGAAGTCTTTCAGCATGCAATGGAGAAAATTTTTTCGGGTTATCCTTGTGCCATAACAGTAGATGATTTAGTGGTTGGAGGCAATGGTGAAGCAGAGAATGACAGAAACCTAAAGAAATTCTAGATAGAGCATGTGAGGTAAACAAAGCTCAGTCCTCAGACGTGTAAATTCAGACTTCCAGAAGTTACCTATATTGGTCATTTGTTCACAAGTACAGGTTTGCGACCAGACCTGACCAAGCAAACCGCTATCCTTGAAATGCCAGCACTAGATAATGTACAAGCTATACAACATTTTCTAGGCATGATCAGCTATTTAGGCAAGTTTATACCAGACTTCAGTGTGTTGACAGCACCTTTAAGAGAGCTAACAAGCAAAAATGTTGCATGGTCATGGTTGGAACAGCACCAGAAGGCATATGAAGACCTTAAGCAGAAAACTGCCACCCCACTTACATTAAGATATTATGACTTGAACAAACCAGTTACTCTCTTGTGATGCTTCAAAATTTGGTCTTGACGCAGTCAGACTTCAAGAGGGCAGATCGGTAGCCTAAGCATCTAGAACACTTACCCAAAATGAGATGCAGTATGCTCAAATTGAGTAAGAGCTTTTGGCAATAGTATTTGCATGTTCAAAGTTTCAAGATTATATTTATGGTTGAGCTATTCAGATTGAAACTGACCACCAACCTCTAGTTACTATTCAAAAGAAGCCTATGCATTCTGCTCCAGCGAGATTACAGAGAATGATGCTCAAATTGCAAAAGTGCAATTTCAAAATGGTCTACACAGAAGGCAAATTGCTTTACCTGGCTGATACCTTATCCAGATCATCCAGAAATACCACAGAACAGTTTGACGCAGAGAATTTTGACTTTGATGCAATGTCAGTGCGTAATTTTTCCACCAATAGACTTGATGAGTTAAGATATCACACTCAGACTGATCCAATTTTACAGAAGCTCAAACACTACATTAAAGTTAGATAGCCGTCAAAGCAATAGAGTATACCACCCGAAGTACAAACCTACTTTCCCTATACAAATGAATTGTTGATGGAAGATGGCATTATTTTCAAAGGCCCTAAAATTGCTGTTCCTGCTTTTTTTGCATCATTGTTCCCCGGGATCCCACATCCACTAAAAGAATAGCCAGAGAATTAATGTTTTGGCCTTCCATACCAAAAAACATTGATAACGTGCTTTTTTCTTGTTCAGTATGAAATAATACTAGACTGCATTTGCAAAGAGAACCACTTCAGTCAAGTCCTGTTCCTGAACTACCTTGGTCAATCGTTGCAACTGACACCTTTCAGTGGAACAATTAACACTACTTGGTTTTGGGAGACTCATTCGAATTGGTTTGAGACTGATCTACTACCTATCCTGACTTCCACTGCTGTTATTACTAAGTTGAAACATCATTTCTCAGTTCACGGTAGTCCACATAAGTTCTTCCTGACAAAAGTACTCACTTTACTAGCCAGTTGTTTCAGAAATTTGCAAAAGAATGGGACTTTGTACATGTCATTAGTAATCCTGCATATCCTCAGTCCAATGGTCTAGCTGAACGTGCAGTACAGAGTGCAAAGCAATTACTTGAAAGGTCAAAGCATGACAATACCAAAATATTCTTGAATTTACTCAATCTCGGAAACGTACCCAGTGATGATATTCTTGGCTCACCTGCTCAAAGACTACTTTACAGGCAAACTAGAACTACGTTACCCATTAATTCCAGTCTGCTGAAGCCTAAACGTAAGAAAAGTAAAACCATCAAGGCTCAGTTGTTTAAGAAGCACAATATCCATAAATCTAGTTACGACCGATCCAGCAGCTTATTTCATCCACTGAAGGAAGGAGAGATGGTAAGAATCCAGACAATGAAAGGTTTTGATCGAATAGGACAGATTACAGGCATCTGTACCGAACCTAGATCTTACATGGTAGACTCAGAAGGTGGGGAATATAGGAGGAATCAAACATCTTCCTGTACCAGAGTCACCATCGCAACATTGTTTCTGTGATGCAGACTTCAAATTTAAGAGGGAATCAGACAACATTCCTATACCAGAATGTGTTCAAAATTCTGATCCAATTCCAGAAGATTATCAGAACATTCCACAGGTCAAACATTTCGCAGAGATAGCTCCAGTTGCTAAATCTCATTCACTGTTTTACATCACATGACATGGATGAGTATCAAAGTCTAGTGTGAAATACACAGCAACGTGGACTTGATTGTATATATCTGTGTATTTAGCATCGTATAATGCATGACGGAAAATTACCTGTGATTTCTACATGCCAGTAGACTCATAGCAACATATGATCTTTCTCTCAAAGAGGGAGGATGCAGATCGGAGTGCAAGTAGTGTGCGCTATATCTTTAAGAAGCATGTCAATGCTTTACGTGCACATACAAAATCCGAGACATATGTACTCTGTGGGGCCATTTTGTAAGATCAATCACAATGACAGCATGCATGAACACAGTTGTTAGTTTGTATACAAGTTAAAGTCAGTAACCTTAAGTAATTATGTGTTTGTATGAAATAAAGCTGCTTGAATAGAACCTACAAAGACTCTCTTATTGTATCCAGAATAAGAGAGCGACACACCAGGCATCACCTAATGTGATGGGCAAATGCCCCACACCTCCCAAACTTTTATATGTCAGCTCCACGGTCGCACCAACTCAAAGAGGAGAAATCTCCCATAAGAAGAGAATTATTGCTGGCACACCACTAGAAATTGCACCAGCAAGGACTTCCTGTGAAAAACAGAGATTGAGGTTATGCTTGGAAATGAATAAAAAGCAACTTGTCATTTGGTGAAATTTACAGAGGTTTTATGG
Source organism: Protopterus annectens (assembly GCF_019279795.1). NCBI lineage: Eukaryota > Metazoa > Chordata > Ceratodontiformes > Protopteridae > Protopterus > Protopterus annectens. The sequence continues at coordinate 1,243,004,075 of NC_056739.1, forward strand.
TGAAATTAAGGAGGATACCAGCTAATATCCAAATTTTAAGAGACAAAAAATGAAACAGTGAAGGAATAGGAATTAGAACTTATGTTCCTACCATAACGTTCCATGTTAGTTGTCTTCTCTCGCCTTCTTTTTTGCTGGATGGGTTCGGAGCCCATCCTCGGCTCCGACTCGGCACTTGCTAAGCTCGAGAGCAAATTTTACCAGCTTGAGGCAACCTTATATCCCATGATGCAAGGCGGAGATTACCCAGATCTCGTTTGGTAGCTAAAGAAATAGCAATATTTTCTTCCAACTGAAGAGGAGGAAGAAAATAACAATACTAAATAACATCATAACCCTCTAGAAAGGATCAACGTAATCTAGTGACACTAGAAGTTGAACAGTTAGAAAAAGGTAATAACCTCTTAATAGAAGATGTATAATCTTCCCGGTCTGACCAGGCTAGGGGGATGGAGGCGGGGCGAAGAAAGAAGGCGAGAGAAGACAACTAACATGGAACGTTACGGTAGGTACATAACTTCTAAATGTTAAGTTGTCAATCTCGCCTTCATTCTTGCTGGATGGGACCGCGTCCCTAGCACCTCTATCCTGGGTGGCTCAATGGAACAGACTCTTGAGAACGGTGGAACCAAAATTTGCTCTGTCTCTGGAGACCAAATCTAATTTGTAATGTGAAACGAAGGTATGAGGAGAGGCCCATGTGGCTGCTGCACAAATAGTGTCTATTGGAAGTCTAGCTTGAAAAGCTGTAGATGTAGCTAGAGCTCTGGTAGAATGGGCTTTTGGGTTAGAACCCAACTCTTTGCCTCTGAGCTGATAAATGTAAGTGATCACAGAAGACAGCCACCTAGATAAAGTTACCTTAGAAACTGGAAGGCCTTTCCTGTTCTCTGCATAGGATAGAAATAGTTGATCAGATTTCCTAAAAATTTTTGTCTTGTCCAGATAATATCTGAGCTGGCGGTGAACATCGAGATAATGTAACTTTTGTTCAGCTCTATCAGAATAATTCGGGAAAAACACTGGAAGATCAATGGATTGATTTAGGTTAGTCTGCGATGCCACCTTTGGTAAGAAAGACGGATTAGTTCTTAGAGATACCCTGTCTTTGTGGAATATTAGATAGGGAGGGCGAATACAGAGAGCATGAAGCTCAGATACTCTCCTGGCAGAAGTAATGGCAACTAGAAAAAGTGTCTTCCAAGAAAGCAATTTCAAAGAACAGGCAGCTGCAGGTTCGAATGGAGGAAGAATCAAGGATGTTAAAATTAAATTTAGATCCCACTGTGGTGGGGGGTCTCTAATCGGAGGTTTCAATAAAAAGATACCTCGAAGGAATGCCTTGCAAAGTTTATGTGACATAATGTTGTGGTCCAAAAAGCCTATATGAAAATTTGAAATGGCTGCCAGTTGAACTTTCACTGTGGAAGAAGAGGATCCTGAATGAAAAATGTCAGCTAGGAAGTCCAATACCGAATGAATTGGAGCAGTATAGGGGTCTATGTTCCTAGCTTTCGCCCAGAAAGAGAAACGTCGCCATTTACTAGTGTAGATCTTTCTGGTAGAAGATTTTAGGGAAGCTACTATTATATCCCGTACAGGATTAGAAATCATAGGAAGCCTGGCTAAGGATGGAAGTGGAGCAACCAAGCAGTGAGGTTGAGAGAGGGTATGGATTGGTGCAGTTGACCCGATTGGTGGGTCAGAAGATCTGGAACTGGGTCCAGATGCCATGGCTGTACCAAGAGGTAATGATGTAGGAACGGAAACCATATCTGTCGAGGCCAATAAGGGACAATGAGAATCAACTTGGCTCTCAAGGCGGTTGCTTTCTGAATTAGCTGAGGTATCAGCGGAAAAGGAGGAAAGGCATAAAGAAGTCCCCGGGGCCAATCTTGGGTTAGAGTGTCTCTGGGGGGATGGCCTGGAAGGGGGAAGAGAGAGAAGAAGTCTGGGCATTTGCTGTTTTGAGGTGTAGCGAAAAGGTCGCAGCAAGGAAGGCCCCACTTCTGAAAAATCTCTTCCGTCACTGACTGTTTGAGAGACCACTCGTGAGGCATGAGAATAGCTCTGCTCAATCTGTCCGCTATGATGCTGGATTTTCCGGGGATGTGCGTTGCTATCAGAAACCGGTGAGAGGAGATTGCCCATTGCCAAAGTCTGAGAGCCTCTCGACACAGTGGATAGGACTTGGTTCCGCCCTGTTTGTTTATATACCACACTACGGACATATTGTCCGTTTGGACTGCAATAGTTCCCAGGGGAAGAGAGTCGTTGAGGGCTTGCAACGTTAAAAGCACTGCTCTCATCTCCAGAACATTTATGTGCAGATGGTACTCGAAAGGTTGCCAAGTGCCATGGACCATTCTGCCCTGATAATGCCCCCCCCACCCGATCAGGGAGTCGTCCGATGTAACCGGGGCAAGAGGAACAAATGGTCTGCCTTGATGGATTTGCGGGGACGATATCCACCAAGTCAGATGACTTTTGCAAGTTGGAGTTACTATGATCTCGTGACGCATGGGAAGTTGTTGAAAAGACCATTGGGTGAATAGCATCCATTGTAGAAGATGCATGTAAAAGCGGGCGAGGGGAAGAAGTGTTATGGCGGCCGCCATAAGACCCAGTACTTTCAGAGCAAATCTGGCCTGAATTTTGTTGCTGAAAAGAATCACCTGGACGTGTCTTTGAATGTCCAAGATCCTTTGGTCTGTTAACCTTGCTGAAAGTTGTACGGTGTCCAATCTTGTGCCTATAAAAGTAATAGATTGACAAGGCGACAAGGCAGATTTTTCGAAATTTATAGAAATTCCTAGCCCTCTGCAAGTGTGAATGGTGTAATTTCTGGCTTGGAGAAGCTGATGCCTGGTGGTGGCAGTGAGGAGCCAGTCGTCTAGATATGGAAACACCTGGAATCCTTGACGTCTCAGGTGAGCCGTAACCACTGCCATGCATTTGGTGAACACTCTGGGGGCGGTAGTGAGTCCAAAGGGCAGGGCTCTGAATTGGAAGTGACTGGTCCCCAGCCGAAAGCGGAGAAATCTTCTGGAGCGTCTGTGAATTTTTATGTGATAGTACGCATCCTGAAGATCTATCGAGCACATCCAATTGTCCTTGCCCAGAAAGGGCAGAATGGACTGAAGCGTGACCATCCGGAATCTTGATTTCTTTACAAACTTGTTGCGTTTGCTCAGATCTAATATTGGTCTCCAGTCCCCTGTCTTTTTTGGAACTAAAAAGAACCTTGAGTAGATTCCGGATCCTATTTGGTCCGCTGGGACTGGCTGGATGGCTCTTTTTACTAGCAGTTTTGATATTTCTAATACTGCTAGTTCCCTTAGACCGGGTGGAACGTCTGGAAGGGTTCCCTTTTGTTGAATTGGGGTTTGAATAAAGGGAAATTTGTAACCATCGGATATAATTGACTGTACCCATTTGTCTTGAGAAAGGGAAAGCCAGGCTATTGGGTACAGCGATAATTTTCCCCCGACTGCCTCCGAAGGCAGACAATCGGGCAACATCTAAGGGATGCTGGAAGGGTTTGTCAGAAAGAGGCTCTCTGCTACCCTGATTCTGCGGACCACCTCGGCCCCTAGGGCGGCGTCTATTATTGTTACCCCCTCTGCCTCTGGGGGTAAACTGACTTCGTGTGTCAGGCGTGACTCCTTGAGATTTGCGGAACCACATTTTCCCTCCCTTCTGTCCTTTGGAGTAAGGCCTAGAAGGGGTGGAGAAACGGACTCCTACGGCAGAAAGAGTCTTGCCATCTTGTTCGCATCTAGTCAAAGTGTCTTTCACTTGAGGACCGAACAAGGTCGAGCCATCAAAGGGGGAGTTTGTGAAAGACGCCTTGAAGGGGTCTGCAAAATTACAAAGCCGCATCCAGGACTGATGCCTTAAAGCCACTCCTGTGCCTGCGGCCCTACTCGCTCCATCGGCTGCATAAGAAATGAGCCGCATGGAGGAGTTAGCAATGGAGTTAAGGATTCCTAGCTGTGAGTTAATCTTATCCTGAGACCCAGCAGCTGACGGATCCTGTAAAACTTCTCCCAACTCTTTAAGAACATCTCTTTGAAGGCGGGTGAAGTGGCGTAAGTAGTTCAGCGATCTCATGGCAAAAGTCGCTGAAGAAAAATCCGCTACCATACCTGTCCATAGTCCTAGAATCCTTGTTAGGAGGATGGACAGGTACTGAAGGATCAGCTAATTCCTTCTTGGTGGCAGCAGCCACCACCATGGCATCAACTGGGACACCCTTTGTTAAATATTGTCTATCTTGTGGGGCCGTAATAAATTTTGAAGGTCTCCTAGGGATAGGTTCCACCGAATCCGGAGCCATCCACGCCTTCCGAGCCACTACCTCCATGTGAGGGTCGAAAGGCGGAGACACCCAGGAGGTGGAGGGTCGAGATCCGAACGCCTCCAGGTATACTGACTCGTCCTCGGAAGGATTAAGGGAGGGCCAGTTCCCCCTCTGCTTAAGGATTTCAAGGATGTCTGAAAATGAGACATCCTCAGAGGAGGACCTTGGGGATCCCTCCGACTCATCCAAGTCAGTATCTGATGTAGTAGACTCAGGGGAGTCTAGATGCTTCCTCTTACATGTCCTCTTATGCGGGGGTTCCCCTGACGGATCAGGAGAAGCCTCGGAAGAGGAAGATATTCCCAATGGGGAAACCTGAGGCGTTGGATCTCTGGGTCCGGGAGCAAGGGAGTGGGAAGAGACGTCAGCAGGCACTGTAGTGGGAGGAGCTGATGGAACTGTCCATTGACTAAGCCCAGGGGCTAGTACACTCCTCATCACCTCGAAGGCTCCCCCGTCAGAGAGACCAGAAAGTTCCCGCTCCGAAGAGATAGGAACTCCAGGCCTCACCGAGAGGGAAGGCTCCGAGGCAGATGTCGGGGCCGAGCTCACCAATGCCGAAGCTCCAAGAGGGAGAACAGGGTCGGACAAGGGTCCGATGCCACTCGCCCCCTCGGAGCCGACGAGAGAGACCAGGCGCCCGGATCCCTCCAATGAAGGTCTCAAGGAGGAAATCGGAGCCGAGGACGACGGAGCCGAAAGGGGTGGTATCGGCTCCGAAGTCACAACGGTACCGGTTCCGAGGAGCTCCGGCTCTGAGCTCTGTAAGAGAGTCGAAGGAGGAATGTTTGGTGGATGTGAGATAGCTACCGTCTGTTGAGATGGGCTATGGAGTATTTGGGCCAATGCCTGAGACTTTAATAGTCTACTCACCACTCTCTCGAGGTCGTGATCAGATAGCCTGGATGACCGAGAAGAACGGCTCCGATGGCTCCGCTCAGAGAGCAAGGGTGATCTCGGAGCCGAATGTATAGATTCCACTGAAGGAGATCGAGATCTCTTTTTTGAGATCAAAGGAGCCATCGGAGCCGAAGATACGTCGGCTCCAGCCGGAGCCAACACAGAGTCTGGATTTGACAGTATCGGCGCCGGATGGAGCCTATACTGAGACTGGTATGGAAGGATTGGCTCTGGCCGGAACCAATCTCGAACCTGGTGAGGATGAACCTGAAGCCGACGGCTTGGAAGTCTGAGCCGAAGGCTTAAGAGGTTTCGAGGGCTTCCCCGGCGCCGACTTAGTCGGGGAGCTCTCGGGCTTTAATAAGCCCCTTAATATGAGCTTATTTTTTCGTTCCTGCAGGACTCTTGGGCTGAAAGCATGACAAATAGCACAAGAGTCTTGCAGGTGCGAAGGTCCCAGGCAATAAACACAAGAAGTGTGACCGTCTGTCAGAGACTTCTTCTGACAGCACGAGTCACACTTCTTGAAGCCTGAGACCTTAGTGTCCTTCGACATAACTGTGTCGATGAAAAACCACAATAACACACACACACAAAAACACTCAGTCCAACAATTTAAAATACACAGGGATAACACACAGTCATACACAAACAATCCCTGACAGGAAAAATTTAGGGAGGGGAAGGCCTAAGGCCTAATAGGGACAAGGGAATAATTTACTCAATAAAAAGGGAACACTGACTGGAATAGGGCTAAGTAAGTCGTTAATTAACAAAAAACAAATATATATATATATAAATTTAAAAGGGGGGTAGACGAAAAGTCTGAAAAACTGTTCACTTACCTAGAGCTGGTAAAAGAAGGCACCTCGTTAGCGAAGCGGCAAACGAGATCTGGGTAATCTCCGCCTTGCATCATGGGATATAGGGTTGCCTCGAGCTGGTAAAATTAGCTCTCGAGCTTAGCAAGTGCCGAGTTGGAGCCGAGGATCGGCTCCGAACCCATCCAGCAAGAATGAAGGCGAGATTGACAACTTAACATGATAGAGATTTGGAAAGGAGGAGAGATGTATAAAGGAGACTGGGGAAATTAAAGATCTGCAAGATAAGGGGGATGTGTTAACAGCTGCTGCTGCTTCCCTTCTTCTCCTTCGGTTGTTCCCGTTTGGGGTCGCCACAGCAGATCATCTATTTCCATTTCTTCCTATCCTCTGCATCTTGCTCTGTCACACCAACCACCTGCATGTCCTCTCTCACCACATCCATAAACCTTATCTTAGGCCTTCCTCTTTTCCTCTTACCTGGCAGCTCCATCCTTAGCATCTTTTTCCCAATATACCCAGCATCCCTCCTGAGTACATGTCCAAACCAATGCAATCTCGCCTCTCTGACTTTGCCTCCAAACAGTCCAACCTGAGCCGACCCTCTAATATACTGATTCCTAATCCTGTCCATCCTTGTCACACCCAGTGCAAATCTTAACATCTTTAACTCTGCCACTTCCAGCTCTGACTCCTGCCTTTTTGTCAATGCCACCGTCTTCAACCCACACAACATAGCTGGCCTCACTACCCCTCTTGTAGACCTTCGGTTTCACTCTTACTGGTACCCCTCTGTCACAAATCACTCCTGACACTCTTCTCCACCCATTCCACCCTGCCTGTACTCTCTTCTTCACCTCTCTTCCTCACTCATCATTACTCTGAATTTTTGATCCCAAGTACTTAAACTCATCCACCTTTGCCAACTCTACTCCCTGCATCCTCACCATTCCTCTAGCCTCTCTCTCATTCACACACATATATTCTTAAGTCATGCTGACCTTCATTCCTCTCCTCTCTAGAGCATATCTCCACCTCCCCAAGGTCTCCGCAACCTGGTCCCTACTCACATTACAGATCACAATGTCATCTGCAAACATCATAGTCCATGGGGCCTCCCTGTTTGATCTCGTCTGTCAACCTGTCCAACACCACTGCAAATAAGAAATGGCTCAGAGCTGTTCCTTGATGTGATCCCACCGCCGCCTTAAACGCATCTGTCACTCTCACTGAAGACCTCACCACTGTCACATTACCCTCGTACATATCCTGTACCACTCCTACATACTTCTTTGCCACTCTCAACTTCATCATACAATACCACAACTCCTCTCTAGGCACCCTATCATATGCTTTCTCCAAGGCCACAAACACATAATGCAACTCCTTCTGACCTTCTCTATATTTCTTCATCAACACTCTCAGAGCAAACATTGCATCTGTAGTGCTCTTTCAGGCATGAAACCATACTGCTGATCACTAATCATCACCTCCCTTCTTAACCTAGCTTCTACTACTCTTTCCCATAACTTCAAGCTGTGACTGATCAGTTTTATCCCTATGTAGTTACTACAGCTCTGCACATCACCTGTATTCTTAAAAATAGGTACCAAAACACTTTCTTCATTCCGCAGGCATCCTCTGACTTTCCAAGATTTCAGTAAACAAACTGGTTAAAAACTCCACTGCCATTTCTCCTAAGCACACCCATGCTTCCACTGGTATGTCATCTGGACCAACAGCCTTTCCATTCTTCATCCTCTGCATAGCTGTCCTTACTTCCTCCTTGCTAATCGGTTTCACTTCCTGATTCACTATCCCCACATCATCCAACCTTCTCTCTCATTCTCTTCATTCATCAGCCCCTCAAAGTACTCTTTCCATCTGCTCAACACACTCTCCTCACTTGCAAGCACGTTTCCCTCACTATCCATTATCACCCTTACCTGCTGCACATCTTTCCCAGCTTGGTCCCGCTCTCTAGCAAATTGGTACAGGTCCTTTTTTACCTCTTTAGTGTCCAACTTTTCATACAACTCTCCATATGGCTTATCCTTAGCCTTCACCACCTCTCTCTTTGCCATGCTCATCTCCTTATACTCCTGTCTACTTTCTTAATCTCTCTGACAATCCCACTTCTTCTTTGCCAGCCTCTTCCTCTGTATACTCTCCTGTACTTCCTCATTCCACCACCAGGTCTCCTCGTCGTCCTTCCTCTTTCCAGATGTCACACCAAGCACCTTTCTAGCTGTCTCCCTTACCATCTATTCGGTAACTCTTCACTGCCCCCCAGTGCCTGTTTTAACTTTTCCCTGAACTCCACCTCACAATCACCGTTTTTCAACTTCCACCATTTGATCCTTGGCATTGCTCTCGCACTTGTATGTCTCTTCTTGATCACCAACGTCATCCTACAGACCACCATTATGTGCTGCCTAATTTCACTGTCCCCTGTCACCACTATACAGTCTCTAATCTCCTTCAGACTGGCCCTCCTGCATAGGATATAATCCACCTGTGTGCATCTTCCTCCACTCTTGTATGTCACCCTATGCTCCTCCCTCTTCTTAAAATACGTATTCACCACAGCCGTGTCCATCCTTTTCTCAAAATCCACTACCATCTGAGCTTCTGCATTCCTCTCCTTAACACCATACCTGCTCAGTTGAAGAGAATAAACAGCTAATACATTTGGAGGAAATATGTAAAAAATGTTAGGAGGAATTTTTTAAACAGCAACACTTTAAGACATGCTGCGGTAGAGTTGTCGCCTCACAGCAAGACATTGTCCCGTTCGATTCTCAGCTAGAGCGTCTTCTGTGTGGAGGCATGCGTGAATGGGCGTGCCTTCGTTGAAGGTTGTGCGTCAGGGCTGGTAACTCGGCACGTAAAAATCCACTACCAAACATTAGCGGACCAGAGTTCCGCTGTGGCGACCCCAAACTGGGATAAGCCTAAAGACACAACAACAACATTTTAAAACAGGGGAGATGTTTAGGTGGTATGCTACAACAACAAAAAAGTTGAAAGCAGTATCTTTTAAAGTAAGATGATATGAAATCAGGTAAGATAACCCAGAGATCCTAAAACAGGACAGGCATTTAGGATGTACTATGAGAAACTATATAAAGTGAAGTCTTTGCTCCAACTACAAGAAAATAGAACAAAGGAAAGTATAGTTACACAAATCTTACTTACTTTTAACAATAGCTATTCAATTTTTTTCATTGTAGCAGTAGCCTATGGGTAGTGTCCTGCCAAGGACACAGCACCCAGCCAGCTGCTTTCACTCCCTTCCCTCACTCACTCTGGCTGCTGATATACTTCCTTTCCAAAAGGCTGTCCGCAACCACAGTGAGGTAAATCTTCAGAATTTTACTGCGGCTTGAGAAGAAGCATCTCTCTGGCTCAGCATTTGGTCAAAAACTTTTATCTAACAGAAAAGACCCCATTTGGAGACCCCTTCCTCTGAAATATTTTTAATGAATATTTGTGGTATTTCTTCTGACCCACCTTAACAGTTATTTGTGGCACTCCACTTTAAGAATAATGGCTTTTGTCAAGAAAGCTTCATATGTGCTACTGCTCCATAGAACCACAACCACTACATGGACAGGCCATCCAAGTACAAGGTAATGACAGGAGGAAAACACCTATCCACTACAAAGGACTCCCTCAAAGATCAACTGACAGTGTGTAAATGCATCTGGTATCAAAAATGACTCTGCAGTAGTATATAAAACCTAGGAGGAGGGCCAGATAGGATCTAATAGACAAATTTTGCGACATTACAAAAAGACACATTGCTGAGCAGCCAAACAATAGAAAATAACACAGCAGACACCAGCGATTACACACCAGTTTTTTAGTTATACCATCTGGTACCTCGGCTGTTCGCCTTCAATGATACATTATTGTTTGTATTCACACAATATTGCTTGTGACATAAGATAGGTTGGGTATGACAGATGTGTGTCTCAGAGGATCCGCATGCTCTAGAACAGGCTCCCCATCCACATGAAGCAGAGTCTTTCCCTAACCCCATTCAAGTGTAACAGTGTAACCTTAAACAACTGATGGGAAATTGAAAATTCACCACCAGTCTTACCCCTTGTCTCCGATAAACATAGACAATCAGTAATGCCCAAGCCAACACCATCCCAACATAACATCTAGAAACTTCCTAGCATACCCCTCCCCTAATAAACACCCATAATACATAAGCACACAATTGGGTTGGACTGCACGGCTAGGCTTATAAAGGCCCCTAGTACATAAGCGCACAATTGGGTTGGATTGTACGGCTAGGCTTATAAAGGCCCCAGTGATCATTAGCCTAGTATACCTATGAAAGGCCAAAGGGTGAAAGCTCAAAGGCTATATTCAGAAGAATCAATGTGTCAATCAACTCGGAGTCAAGGTCCAAGTAATAATGCTAGGACGAAGTGTGACATGACAACTAAGGGATGACAGCATTAATGCTTGCAACTGATAAATTCTTACAGGAAACAAATGGAAGAAGTTTAAACAGCTAAGAAATTTTACTTCTTACTAAAGTAATGAGTAGCCACTATTTGGGGTGGATAAGAAGTGTTCCAAAAAAGTATTTGTACTCTATTTCAAATACAAATCAAATGGAGTCATTTAAAAAAAAGATGCGCTGACAAGCTCTTTACAGATTCTCACAATATTCTAAATTGAATGAAAGGGAATAGCTTCTGAGGGAGAAAGAACCTGCAGCCAAAAAACAAAATCACATCAATACAGAAACACAATCAGGCCACTCTTTGGTATAAAATTTACAAAATAATGCTAATTACTTTAAGTAATGCAAAGACATCAGCATGACAGAGAATATGAAGATATAATAAAAATGTTTTTCAATTTCTGTTAAGGCCCTTTAAAAGAGTGAAATAGTCCTGTACTGTGGAGAATTCAATTAGTAGCAGAGATTTTAATACCTGACAAAACTGAAGAATGTTCGGCAAATCTACAACCTGGAATGATGGCAATCATATGGGTTGGAGATGTCTATTTAGGCATACTTTATGATAAAGACCATTGCTAACTAAAATTATGACAGAAAATGAACATTAGGACTAGAATACAAAGCCTTGAGTGCAAAATGTTTCTCAAAGCTATGCTTAGTCAAACCAGTTGCATTTTTTTAACCAATTTATATTTCTCTAAAAACATACTGACATAATACCAAATTTGTACAAATAAGTGTCACACTTACTTTTCAATAGGCAGCACGTGAGGTCCAGATATGGAATACCGGTAAATAAATGTGAGAAACTTCTTAAAGGCAGAGAAGAAAGGCCAGTGGGACAGCAGGCAAATGCACTTACTAGTGTGAATAGTTTTTGAAACACTGGACTTTCTGTCTACAGTGCTAATTAAACCCAACTGGGAACGCTGTTTGTCTGTAAGGTTTTCCTGTGGATAGTTTTCATAGAATTGGATGGCAGCACCATATACCTGAAAGCAAAACAATTTTCATTCCAAGTTTTAATGTGAAAAACCGTAAATGTTTATTTTAACAATACAAGTATGTGTTCTAGCATGTTCAAAGGTTTACATTATTTTCATTAAAACTGGAAATGTTTAACTTTGTAAAAGTATCATAATTATACAACGGTGACATCTCTGTATGAAAATAAAAAATCTATTTACCCTCATCACCGCAATTCAAGTGTCTGCAGTGTCTGAACTACTTCAATTTTAGTCTTTTCTGAAATAAAAGTAAGGGACACACATATCTGCTGCACAGACTCTTTCAAACTCTTTTGCAATGAAGGCTACACCTTAATGTCCTTAAATATTCAGAATCTTTCAGTGCAGTGAGACCACCTCACAGACATGGGTCACTGACGCCCAAGTCCACAATGTCCACTCATGTATTCTGTGTTCTTAAGTTCAGAAGAATATATGAGCTGTACAAATAATCAAAATTACTGCCATGGTATCTCATGACATTCAGTTTTTAGGAAGGGATACCGCAGACATGAAAGCAAGCATCTTAGGTAGCTCTTGTCACATTTCAATCACAGACAGACAGAAAAAAACACCCATTCCTGTATATGAAATGACCGCATTTGTATTCCGTACTACAAAATTAAGTAGCAATTCAGACAGCCTGTGGTTTAACATTAGTTGCTTTTCTGCAGTTAATTACAAATACTAATGAACAGCACTCAAAGTTGCCAGGATGGAAAGATCACTCTGTTCTTAATACATCAATTTTACATACATAGACTAAGGTTTATATACATTTCTAATGAAAGAGGATACTGATGTGTCTATCTACCAAAAACTTTATGTGCATAACTAAGGAGAGATAACACGTAAATAAAAACTATATTATCAGGGAGCGATAATAAACAAAAAATAGATTAGTTACTTATTGAGAAAATTTTCTGGAAGGGTTGGGGGCAATGAGTGAAGGAATGGATGGTGTGGAGAAGATGAGAACAGGAAAGAGAGGACAGAAGAGTTAGACAGCTGGGGGGAGGGTGCAAGAAGGTACTCATAAGTTATCCAGGGTTGGTGTATAAGCACAGCTTTGTATTCAATAAATGGGATTTGAGTTTTTTTAAACTGTAGAGCATTTGTAGTTGTCCGTATATCTGTCAGCAATGAGTTCAAGACTTTAGTTATACATGTAGAACAGAAGGACTCTCCAGAGGCATTGTTGGGTTTGGTAACTTTTAAGAAGGATTTATTATTTGAATGTAAAGGCAGGCTACTAGTGTAGGGGAGTATTAGGTTTTGCAGAGCAGTTTTTTTTTCAGGTTGATTTAGAAGTGTATGGGCAAAAGTAGGCTGGTTATAAGTTGAGTTAAGGTAGTTCTAGCCAATTAAGCTGCTTGAGTGCAAAGCAATGGTGTGTGCTAAAGTTGGAGTCTGTTGCAAACTTTGCAATCTTATTATACCAGGTATCTAATTTTGCTACGTCTGATTTTTTTAGGTCTGTCAGAATGGGTGAAGCATATAGGAGTGTGGAGATCAGGTGTGTTCTTGCCATGGTAGCCTCTGTGCTACTGGTTAGGCCTTGTCTATTTCTGTAAAGAGTACCAAGCTTTTTATTTACTTTCTTAACTGTCTGGGCTATGTGTAGGTCGAATTTCATAGTGTTGTCAATAATACCCAGAGGTTTGGTCTGGGAAACGGGAGAGATGGTGGTATTGTTTTGTGGATGTAATCTTAACTGGAGGAAGGGGATCTATCATAATATCATACGTTTGGTCTTCGTGGGGTTTAGAATAAGTTGAGCTTCAGAAAGCCACATTTCAAATGCAGAGGACTGTTGCGTTAGTTGTAATTGTTGGCGTGATGATGCAGTGCACATTAATGTAGAATCATCTGCATATTCAACTAGGAAGGCATACAGGGTAGCAGTATGCAAACTGTTAGTGAAAAGGAGGAGACCTAGAATGGAACTTTGTGGTACACCTAGAGTAACTAGCAGTAGAGGAAATGTACTTTGTTGCCATTTTACAGCTTGCTGGCACCCTGTTAAGTAGTCTTTGAACCAATTAATTGTGGATTGACTAAGGTTTAGTTCTAAGAGTACTTGGATAAGTTTGTTATGAGAGATGGTACTGAATGCTTTTGATAGATCTAGAAAGATGTAGGATACTATTTTATCATTGTTCCTAGGTTGATTATTAATGTTTGTAAACCTCATTAGGGTGGAAGTAGTGTTGTGGTAGGGTCAAATTCCATGTTGTGTTTTGGATAGCAGGTTGTTATCAAGGAGATACTGCATAATTTGTGAGTGGATGCATATTTCTAAAACTTTAGCTAGGGGGTGACAATATAGCTATTGGCCTGTAATTAGACAGTTCTAATGACCCCCCCCCTCACACACACACACTTTGTGTAGCAGAATATGTGAAATTTTTCAAATTGCTGGTACCTTTAGTTCAGAGATGGATTGGCTTATTAAGATGGATACTGGGTAGAAGATGGCATCCACAGCCAGACTGAGATATTCAGCTGGTAGGTTATCGGCTACTAGGGTTGTTGGCTTGAGTTTTTTCAGTATTTTTTTATAGCGCCTGTTTGTACAGGTTGGAAATCAAAGGTGCTGCTAACTGCTTGCTGCTGTGGGAATTTCTGTGAAGGTGGTGGAACAGTTATTATTTGTGAGGGCTAATAGGGACTCTTGTGAAATACTTATTAAATTGCATAGCTACAGAGCCTTAGTTGTTAATGGTTATAGGGGTGGGGGTACTGGTGTTGCCAAGTTGTAGGATTTTATTAATAGCAGACCAAAACTTCTGATGGTTGTTTTGATGTTTAGTTTGAATGTACTGGTAGTGATTAATCTGGTCACGTTTGATTTTTTTTTAAGCTTTATATCTAAGTTAGTTCTTGATATGCTTGTTTACTCTTTTTTTTTTGCCTTTTTTTGCCACAGATTCCAAGCTTTATCTCTTTCTTTTAATAGTGATCTGGTTTCTTTTGTATACCATAGGGCATAGTTGGCTTTTATTCTTATTGTTCTTGGGGGACCTAGTCTATTCAGAATGTTCAGAAAAGTCAAGCTGAAGTATTCTATAGCTTCCTCTAGGGTAGATGTTTTAGTGGTCCCCAATTAAAGAGTTTAAGGGTGGATATGAAATTTTCAGTGTTAAAGTTTTTTTGTTCCTAATTCCGCTATAGCTAGGTAAGTTTTGCTGTATTTATTCGTTGCCTAAATAAACAAATAGTTGGAAAATGATTGCAGAGATTATCTGGATGACAACCAGCATGTAAAGACAAAGAAGGTCTGTTCGTTAATATCCAATCAAGAATGGATTGCCTATTTGATGTTTTATCAATTCTAGTGGGGGGCTTGTATGATATGGGTGAAGCCATGAAGGTTTATGTGCTTTCAAGGGTTTTGTGAGTTACAAGTATTCCAATCTATGTTGAAGTCCCCCATAATAAGCTCTTCCTGGGGAAGAGAGTTTGAGGACCAGTACAGGATGCGTTCTAGGACAGAGATGTTGTTACCTGGAGGGATATAGGTTCCAACTATGCTCAAGTATTTTTTGGAGGTGATCGTAAGTTTTGGAAAGATTATTTCTGTATTACTGAAGTCAGGATTATTCTGTTGTAGGATCCCTAAATTAAGTTTATTTTTAAACAGAATGGCTATTCCCCCTCCCTTTGCCCTATGTACCTTTTACATAATGTAACCTGAAGGTAGAATTTCATTATCATTAATTTCTGATTTTAACCAGGTATCAGTAATCAAAGCGATGTCAGGAAAGTAGAGTGAGAGTTGCGTGAAGTTCTTGGGTTTTGTTAACAATACTTTTAATGTTTGAATTTAATTATAGGAGGTCAGATCCTTTCTGAGAAAAGTTTTGTAAACTATGTCTACCGTATCAGGGAGTTTGTTGGAATGGGTTGGTGCTGGGGCCAGGGTTGGTGCTGGGGCCAGGGTTTGGATGGATATCTCCACTGAGGGTTAGCTATGAGGTGATGTGTGATATGACCTTGAGGAGTTTTACTGTGATTCTGTTATATTTCACTGAGACATTGGGATTGTTTTGCTGTGGTATTATAGCTATACCACACATAATCTGATCAATACAAGTAATTCTGTATATTGAAACTGACATTTTAATATGTAAAGGTTTTATCTGTGATGGATAGGGAAATGGCATATTACAGGGGGTTGCTGACGATGATGTGGTATGATGTGAGGTTTGCTGCTACTGTTAGGAGTATTATTGCAGTAACATGGATGGTATCATGTTGATTTATTTGAATGTTAGTGAATGTAATGATTTTTTATATATATATTGCTGTATTGAAATACCTGGGAGAGTTATATTAGTTACAAGTACTGTTATCGTGTTATGGGAAGCCACTAGTACTATGTAAAGCGATGTAATTTAGTTTGCTTGTTGGGTTAGGTAATAGGGCTTGTGGATGTGGCTACTTTAAAATAAATTTAGGCATAGAGGGGGTGGGTAGAAAATGAGGTGGGGTAGACAAACGAAGCAGGTACAGCCAAGACCGTGGCAGGCAGTAAAATAAAAATTATCAGCTATCCAGGTTTGATTTAACCCAGTTAACTTGTTTTCCAGTTCAGAAGCACTTTATTTAAAAAGTATGGATTATTTCACTTGCTGGTGATTTAAGCCTTTTATTAACAAAAACGTTAGAGTAATTACTACTTAGCCAAGGTTTATTAGAGGATACTCAGTTACTCCACCCTTTTTCAGCAGCTGGATTACATGACTAATATTTTCTATGTGCTGCTTGTATTTATGGCTAAATGTGGGTTTATTAGGTTAGTCAGTGGCCAGGAAAACTTGCTTGAGCTGGCTTAAAGAAATCAATTTTATTTATTAATTTTTTTGTATCTGCCTTTGGTCATCATAACATTCATCCCTACCCCTACCCCTTCCTGCCTGCTCAAGTTTGTTTCCTGAAAAGGAGATAATCCATCTGCTCTTCCTTGGGGTGAGGGTCAAGCAGAGCAGACTGCACCATCATCCTTTCATGGAAACAAGGGTCATATACACTTTAAGTCCTGACCCCATGGCACATGCCTAGTAACATGTTACAAGGATTAATTTATAATGGTTGTCAGGGGATGCACGTCACTTCTACAAGTAAGGTAACCCTCAAGATGCCACCCCCTTTGAAACAAGCACTCCCCATGAGGCCTCCAGTCTACATCAGGGATTCTAGTACTGGATGTGTGCCCTGGGCATGCACCTCACATCCTCAACCTTGACAGACA
Organism: Protopterus annectens; assembly: GCF_019279795.1. Taxonomy (NCBI): domain Eukaryota; kingdom Metazoa; phylum Chordata; order Ceratodontiformes; family Protopteridae; genus Protopterus; species Protopterus annectens. The sequence continues at coordinate 1,243,020,909 of NC_056739.1, forward strand.
CAAAATAGAAGCTGCCTTAACATTCCTGTCTCACTTTTTATCAATTCCTCCAGCCCTAGGCTGTCAGACTACATTAACAAAGCTGACATTATTATTGTTATTATTATTATTATTGAGTCTTTTTCTCAGTCTGCCCTCCGTCACCTGTTCTGCCAAAGTCACCCATATGTCAACATCATAGATTATATTGGCTTGGTTAGTCATATCAATATTGTTTATTTAGGGCATTCAAGTTGTACTTGAATGATTGAGTGGCCTGTTACTCTAATTACTAACCAAGTATAAAAACTAGTCGTGCTCAGGCTACACAACAGGGATTAACTACAATGTATAGACAGTTTAGAGTAGTTTATCAATCATCATACTTTTTGTGAGTAGAGAGGAAACCTAAGTACCTGGAAAAACACATGTAGACGTGGAGAGCGCATACAACCACACAAAGATCATGACTGATGGTCAAGAGTGAACACACACATGCACAGGTTTATCAGCAGCCATACTTGAGGCTCCAAAAGAGGAAGGAGACTGTAGGTGACTAATGACGCTGCCTTCAAGCAGTTAATTGTCATACTGAATACCTCAAACATAACCAATGAGTTACTATTCTGATCAATTTAACTGTTTATATATATATAAAAAAAAAAACACACTAGCACAAATGTGCAATGACTTCTTTAAATATCTGCCACACTATAACAATTCCAGTGAGGCAGACTAAGAAAATTAAAGAGGCCATTGGTGTCACATTGAAACACTGCTTATAGACTTTCTGCTATAAATGTAGGATCAATGAATGTGCTGTGAAGAAATGATACCATAGGACTAACATGACTGAATGTAAATGCTGCAGGTGGGTTAACCATTTACCAGTTCTAACATTTAGTTTCAATAAATGCAAACTTTTTCTAAACCTGTCCAACACTCTGGAATCTGGATCAGAATTAAATGCTTGGTTAAACTGAGGTAAGATATTATAGCAGAAAGTGACTCTGAATTTGCCTCCAGTTTATCAAATAATTGTGTATACCCAAAGCTAACCCATATCGCACCTCCATTACAAGATATAGCCTTTGCCACATATCTTCTTAACATTTAAATATGGATTGCATGACTACTGACAGTGTCTCCCTTTTCAGAAACTATACCACACTCATTTCAGGTAAAAATGTTTGTTTTACATAAATATAAACACCAGCCATCTACTGCAACATGTGGCTAATAGGGATGTTCTGTACCGAAGATTAAAAAAAAAAAAAAAAAACACAAAGTCTGGTTGTCATGAATCCAAATCATGTAACCACCAACCAGCAAAGAAGGTCTGACAACTAAGCAAGAGATCACTTATTTTACCTCAGCTTTTCTTACTGCCTAAGAGGAGACACCTGAATGTTCACATATTAGAAACAGTAGTATACTACCCTGCAGGGCAGCTGTGGCACGCTAAGGCTACCCTGCAGGGGCAGCTGTGGCATGCTAAGGCTACCCTGCAGGGGCAGCTGTGGCACGCCAAGGCTACCCTGCAGGGGCAGCTGTGGCACGCTAAGGCTACCCTGCAGGGGCAGCTGTGGCACGCCAAGGCTACCCTGCAGGGGCAGCTGTGGCACGCCACGGCTACCCTGCAGGGGCAGCTGTGGCACGCCAAGGCTACCCTGCAGGGGCAGCTGTGGCACGCCAAGGCTACCCTGCAGGGAAAATAGTAGCATGCCAAGGCTACCCTGTAGTGGAACTGTAGCATACTAAGGCTACCCTGCACTGGAACTGTAGTACACTAAGGCTACCCTGCAGTGAAACTGTAGCACACTAAGGCTACCCTGGAGGAAAATTATATCACCGGAAAGCTGCCCTCAGTCTCTCGCAACCACTTCTAAGCAATGACACAGGGATGAATTTCTGAACAGCAACAGTTCATACAAGTATTAAACTGTTATTTAGCAACTCAGTTTGAAAAAAAAGAGAGTGCTCAGACATGTCTTACATTTACTGTTACCTGCATGTCCATTCTGCTGTTGGACTAAATGCAATTTTGATGCTAATGGTGTACACTGCATAGTATATGACCTAGATTACTGTACTTCATTCTTCTTTTATTCATTACACTTTTACTGAATAACAGTAGACCTGCTCATATAAATCGAAATAAAAAATAAAGAAAAAACATAATGGCACTTGCAGCACAATAAACAAAAACATCCATCAGAAAATTAGAATAGTATAACAACTACCAATAAAAAAGCTATTACTAATGTTGAACAATTCACTTCTATTTTTTATCAAGCAACAGTCACAGTGATGCAAGTCTAAAAATGTGGAGAAGTTCTGGCAGAGGGATGCATTTGTCTAGGCTTCATGCTGGACACTTACCATATTACAAAATACATAACTGCCTAGCCGTACCACTTACTGATGTGCCTAAATCTGGATTTCCCTTCCATTTTCTTTCAAGTCAAAAAATCTCATCTAACAGCAATCTGACCTTTTGTATGCGTTGTACTAGCTTTGATTTCCATTTTTTGGTAATTTCCTTTTTAGTCAGCAACAGCACCAGACATGCTAATACTTTCCAATGTCTGATCAACTTGGGAGTCTCGGCTAGAATTAATTTAAAAAAAAAGTGTTTTATGATTCCTAATTTTGATTCAAGTAACGGACACTAATCCTTTCAACTCATAAATGTTCTAGTTCTGAACATGACAAAAATAAGTCAGCCCATTTACCCTGATTTCCTTTTATTCATCTCCAGCACAATCTAGTAGCTGTAGAGAGCATCTTCTGAATTCTGACAAATGTATAAAAATATTTATGAAAATACTGCCAGGCAAAGATTCAGAACTTTCTGCACTTTGTTGAGTATCTTAGGAGCATACACACCTAAAATAAACCATACTATGTCAACTCCGGCTGGTGTACTTTAACCCGTAATTTTCACCTTTACTGTAACACAATCCCTTCTCTCTTGAAAGGACTTGTACATTTCAGTGCTGTACTTTCTTCGATGCAGTATCCTGCATCCCGGCCTGAAAAGTATGCTAGTTTTGGAAGGCCCTGCTACCTTTATTTCATCTAGGTCAACCTGCAAGCCAATACAGAGTAACATAATAGCCTCTCTCAATTTAAATTCAGCTTTAGCTAATCTCCAATTTAGTTACGTCTCCCCACTCCCACTACTTTATTCTACACCAACTCTGATATCAGATTTGAGTCAACAGTTTTCTTGCAGCAGTCAGCACCATGACTTCATAAATTTGTACAAGTGGCTTATTCTGACTTCTAACCAACCAAAACAAACCCACCTCCTTTGAACCTGTCACTACTCAGACAAATAATAGCTCCTTCCAATTCCAGACTGTCTCTATAAGCAGGATAAAAAAATAAAGCCTACTACACTGGCTGCTGACAAACTAACACGGGAATTCCTACAAACTGCTGCCGACGCAGTGGCCTACCCTATAGCCATTCTAATTAACAGATCCCTTTCAGAAGCCATTGCCCCCAAAATTTGGAAAATATTTCATATTAACCTCCCTACACAAAGGAGGTAAATCCACCAGAACTTACAAATTACCGACCAATAGCAATACTATACCCTTTAGCAAAAATCCTTGAAAAGTGCATATATTTCCAAATGTTAGACTACTTTTGCATACACACAAACTCCTGTCTAACACTCAGCATGGCTTTCACCCCTTCCATAGTACCACTGCCCTTTTGTCCTTCACCAATACAGTAAACACTCCTAGAAAAAATGGTAAATTTGTTTCTGCCACCTTTCTAGACCTATCAAAGGCCTTTGATACACTTAGACATGACATTCTTATCAAAGAACTATCTGAATTAGCACTTTCTCAATCCTCCATAGCCTTTTCCAAAGCTATCTGACTGGCTGTCAACAAGCAGTTCTGTGGAAACAAGAACTCAAACCCCTTCTTCCAGTCACTCTCGGTGTTCCCCAGGGTTCCACATTAGGCCCACTACGTTTCACTCTCTATACCAACAAGCTCTATTCCTCCACTCCCACTGCATCTGTCATACAGTACGCAGATGATTCTATATTAATTTGTGCATCTTCCTCACTACAGACAGGAACTTCGACCATTAACACAGGCATTATTCCTCTCTATTGAATCAGGATATCCAACATCCAACTTATACTAAACCCTGCTAAAACCAAATGACTGCTCTTTAAACCTACTAGATCCATCTTTCATATAATATCCAGCAACAAAGCTACTATCTCCCAACCAGAGCATACCAAACTCCTAGGCGTAGAGATTGATAATCTAAGATTTGATATTCACATCTCTCAGATCATCAAGAAAGTCCACAAAAAACTAGATACCCTCTATAGAAATAAACAATTCCTTACCCACAACCAAAAACAACCACAGCCCACATTAACCTTATTTCTACCCTCCTCTATGCTTCCCCTATTCTTACCTACCTTAGAAAATCAGACCCAGCTTAGCTTGACTCCTGCTACAACAAAATCTCTAGATTCATCTCAGACTCCCCACTTAGATCTCATCATTGCTCATCCTTGAAGCAGCTCAACTGGCTGGAACTTCCCCAACTATTACACTACAATCAGCTCTCTCTGGCCAATAAAGTTTTAATCATCTCTCTCTAGCCAATAAAATTTTGTATCAACCTGAAAAAAGCCCCGCATTACAAAACCTACTTCTCCCCCACAGCAATAACAGGACTCTGCTCCAGTAACAAATTTATGCTCACTATAACTAAATCCAATAACACAGCAGGGGACTCCCTCTTCTTGAACTATGTAACTAAAATCTGGAACAATCTACCCAGTCATATATACCTACTATCACTTTCTTCACACAGTTAATAAAATCATTAAAATCCCATCTCATTAATCACTGGCTCTGCTCCTGTACTTCACCAGGTTAGACCCTTCTCCATTATTCTTACCACTTTAAGCTTTCCTGAAAATTCTTATACCGCTCAGTGTTTTAATAGGTCAATGTCCTAGGATTGTACATATACTTAAAATATGTGATTTTGTTCTGGTTTACACTTTAACTATCGTATGCAGCTGCTGAAATACATGTCACTTCAGCAATTATACTGATGTTCTCTTAGACTTGAACCTCTATTAGTAATATATAATCTCTCTGTTGGACTAACAGTGTTATGTCTGTATTTGTTACTTGAGCTATGGCTAACTGTTTTTTGACTGATATTTTCTCTTTGCAAAATTTAAAAAATGCTATATACTATTAACTTTTGACTGTAATTTTCCCTTTGCTAAATTTGTAATAATCTATATACTATTTGTTTTCTGATTTGTGGAGCTTTTCGCCCCGGGTCTCCACTGAAGATGGATTGGTGTTCAGCGGACTATCCTGGTTAACAAATGTAAAATAAAACAAAATAAAATAAATAAATAAACTTCCAAGAAAATACACATCACTACTGCACTCAGTAGGAACACCCAAACAAACAAAAACAAAAAAAATGGAGTTAATACATCAGTGAGACTCAAACTACTATAAGGATGTGTGAGGTAAAAATCAGAAATTATTAAACATATGAAGCTACACTTTTTCCATGAAAACCTGCTACCTAACATGTACGGTTTTACAGATTAATAATGTTGTTCTGAAATACTGTGAAAATATCTTTAAAAAAAAGCAAGATGATTTGTGGCTTACAATATTTCAGGAAACAAGTCTAAACCTCAAAACGCACTCACTTCAGCACTCCTTAAAATGGAGAACATCGACATCTGTGCAGTGACAGAGACCTGGTTCAATGCTCCAGACAGTACCCCTGCATTACCAGGCTATAATTCATACCACACCTTTCAGCCACATAACCTGGACTGAAACATTAAAGGCGGAGGCGTGTCCATATTCATTAAGGATATCCGCACCTCCAGGATAGTTGCTCAGCATAATGCATCCGAGATTATCCAAGTGCAACTAACTCTGAGCAAGACCGCAATCCAAACTTTAGCTTGCTTCAGACCCCCCCATCATGCCCCAGGATTCCCACTCTTCATTTCTTGATACACTGGAAAATATTACCTAACACCCTAATAATGGGTGATTTCAACTACCCCACCATTAACTGGGAAAACTACTCATGGTACCAACTCTTTTGCTCAACGTTTTCTGGAGTTCATATATTCTAACGCCTTAGATCAACTTATCCACACCCCCACCAGGGGCAGCAATATCCTAGACCTGGTCATTACCAACATGGGCAACTGGTGTTCCACAGCAGAGGTCAATTCCTCGTTGGTCAGATCCGACCACAAGCTAATCAGCTGAGACATCCACGTCCCGCCCCCACCCCCCATTAGGGAAATCACCATGAAAAATTTCTCCAAAGCCATCTTCATGCTTCTTAAGACAAGTGGCAAACTTCACAACACCCATGCAGACGGACAACAGAGGTACGACTGCTGAATACTACACAAATGCACTTTATAAAGATGAGTGCATGGATTGTGCAAATCCCTAACAGAACCAAGATGCGATCCTACAAAAAAAGGAAGCCAATCTGGTGGTCCGCTACCATAAACAAACTCTACATCAGAAGAAACTGTTCCAAAAAATAGTAAAATCCCATGATTGGGGGAACTCCCTGGTCAGCCTGAGTAAGAAGCTGAGATCTCTCATAAAATCCTCCAAAGCTAGTTACGAAAACAAATTCGACACTGATTCTAAAGACAACATCAAAGCATTCTATAGTTATGTCAAGAATCTCAATGGCAACACTCAGATCTGCTCTGAGTTACAGCACAATGGAACTAAATATACAGAACCAACTGATATTGCCAACATCCTGGCAGATAGTTTTAGTGCTAACTTTACCCCCCTGTCACCCCTAAAGGGCCCATCTCTATACCGGAATAATGCAAAGTTCTTGTAATCACGGCTGCACAAGTAAAAACCACACTCTCCAAAGCCAAGAACACAGCATCCATGGGACCTGACAACATTCCAGGCTGCGTTCTACATGAACTACAGAACAAACTGGCACCCCACCTAAGTACCGTGGTCAATCATAGCCTCACCTCAGGCTTTGTGCCCACTGAATGGTGCACAGCGACGGTTATCCCACTCCACAAAGGGGGAGCCACCATAGACCCCGGGAACTACTGCCCCATTAGCCTGATAAGCTTGGTCTGCAAGGCTATGGAACGTATCATCATGGAACTTATAAACAATGACATTGGTAATCTCCAAACTCTGGACCCCACCCAGTTCGGGTTTGTAAAAGGCAGATCATGTCTCCTAAACCTGACTGACTTCTTTGAAGTGGTCACCGAAGCAGTAGATGAGGGTAAGGTGGTTCACACAGCCTATCTAGATCTCACCAAGGTTTTTGACACCATCCCCCACTCTGGAATTATAGATAAACTCACTAAACTAGGTATAAATCCCTATGTCACAAGATGGGTTGCCAACTGGCTCACTGACAGAACCCACACTGTGAAAGTAGCAGACTCCAAATCCAACTTCAGACCAGTGACAAGTGGAGTACCACCGGGTTCAGTCCTAGGTCCTCTCCTGTTTGGTATCTACTTCTCTGAAGTACAGGCTAACACAGAATGAAGTTCACAGATGACTGCAAACTAGGAGCCATAATCGAAACTCCTAACGATGTGGACATCCTATAAAAGGGCCTCAATGAGACAGATGCCTGGTGTCAAAGCCATGGCCTCAAACTCGATGCCAAAAAGTGCATTGTCATCCCTTTTGGTAAAACTCTGTACCCATGAACTACCACATAGGCGGTAGTCTACTTAACACCGAAAGTGTGATAAGAGACCTTGGGACACAAGTGGACAGTAGTCTCTCCTTTGATAATCACATCGCCACAGTAGTCAGGAAATCCTTCTATGTGACACACCTCATCACAAAAGTTTTCTCATCCAGGAAAAAAGAGGTCATTGTTCCCCTCTACTCATCACTCATTAGACCCATTATAGAATACAGCTCCCCTTTTGGTATGTACCTCACAAGACATCAACAACTGGAAACGTGGCAGAAATACCTCACAGAGGGGATTACTGGCCTCAAACAGATGCCCTATGCAGACCGTCTCAAAAACTCCAGCTTTACCCCGTCGCATATCGCCTACTCAGAGGTGATCTCTCCTTAACATACAAAGCTATGTCAAACCCAGAGTTGTTGGACATGCTCCATTTAAAGAAATCCCAATCCCTCCGAGCTACACACTCTAGGGACCTAAACCTTGTCACCACAATAAACAGAACATACTGGAGGGATAGATTCCTGTTCCAGAGACTTCCCATACTCTGGAACAAACTACCTATCTATATTAAACAAAGCTCCTCATTAGCACTATTCAAGAAAAATGTTGATGACTGGATGAGAGAGAGAAATTCACCCCGGGGATCACTTCTGAGGCTCTGCTCGACAGGGGCATAGGAAAATAATTTTCTTGGGTGGTGAAAGCCAGGGTACCTTTTTGGCTAGGCTTATATAGGCCCTAGGGCCTACCTTTGAACAAGGCTGATTAATTAGTCCCTTACTCACGGCAAGACTGAATGACTTAACACAATCAAACAAGAGAGAGAGAAAACAGTCAAATTTGCTATGATGCCCTTACAATAGGTAAGAGGGTCTTCCTGCGAAATGAGATAGATGAACTTAGGAGTTAACAGACCTTAAATAGTAATAAAAGCAAGCAGTGTGAAGATTAAAATAAGAACAGTGACTACACACCATATCCATGTCAATACTGACTAAAATCAGTGGAAGATGTAGATGGCTTTCCCTATTTGAGTTCTACATCACAGAATGGGAACACCAAAAATGATTAAAGTGCAGACTTTTAAAACTACTTCCATCCTTACCAGCATTTTTACCCAGTATAGACTATTAACAAGTTCATTACACAGATCAAACTGTACCATGTCATGCCATTTGTGCTGGACACTTTGCTCTAGGCCTACAAGTAATGTAAAATCAGCAAAGCACTGTACATCATCTTGACGCTTTTTACTACTAATACCCAAGATATTCTTGCATGTATCATGGCAAGACGTTACTAAGTTTAACGTTATTGGTTGCCAAAAAAAGCAATTATTAGAAAATCAAAAATAAAATCTAAACCAGCTGTAAATAAACTACTGAATATCATAAAGGAAATGAAAAGAACTGGTGGTGTGATCCTCAGAAAAGGGAAGGAAGTAAATTACATATAAATAAAGGGAATTTATGGAAAAGATACAAGTAGATTTATTTATTTAAACATTTGTTGACCGAGAACGTCAGACTAGGACAGAGCCTATTTTCAGAGGAGGCATGGGAAAAAACACTCCAGACGCATGTCTTTGGAATGTGGGAAGAAACCGGAGAACCCAGAGGAAACCCACACAAATGCCGGCAGGATGTGCAGACTCCACACAGAAGGCACCACAGCCAAAAATCAAACCGGAGAACCTCTTGCTGTGAGGCAACAATGTTAACTGCTGCATCACTCTGCTGTCCGAACAGTATTCAGGAGGAGTGATTTTAAGGGATGACACGAAATAAGTAATTTATGTACTACTACAAAGAATGACAATTTTTAAAAATGAAACCAAATGTATACTGTATAAAAATAATGAAATGTCATTATAGTCTTTTTTTTTTTTTTATTAATTTGTGCGTGTACCTATGGCTCTATGTAAGCTATAATTTAATAAAAGATGTTAAAAAATAATGTTTATTAATTGCAAGAAGCTTCTTTTTGAAGGAATTCTTTTGGAACAGCCATGACTGCAAATGTTTAGTGGAAAAGACAGTGAGGTTTTGACAAACAGAAAAGAAAGTATTACATTGCCAGTTGCATAAAAAAAGAAGTTATGTCTTACCATAACATTCCATCGGTGTTGTTCATCTTCTTTCATTCAACACTGATGGGTTCGGTTCCGAACCCTCGGAACTGAGTCGGCCTATTATCAAGCTCGTGCCAGGCAAAAACACTCTCGAGCTAAGGCTCTACCCAGAATGCCCTTCTCCCTGTTACCTCAGATCGAGTTTGCTAAGAAAAGGAAGTAAAGCCAAGGTCACTTCTGCGCAAGTACCCTAGGGCACCACTTAGTACCAAAGCATCCCCCAAGAGCCTTTGGAGGGGGAAGGAAGAGGATGAATCATCAGTGATGAATGAAATAAGATGAACAACACAGATGGAACATTATGGTAAGACATGACTTCTTTATCTGATGTTGTTAATCTTCTTTCCATTCATCACTGATGGGACAGAATCCCAAGCTACCTTGAGGTCCATGGGTGGCCCTTATGGAATAACATTCCTGAGTTCCACTGAGCCAAAGGCAGCTCTCCCCCTAGAGACCAGGTCCAATTTGTAATGATTGATAAACGTATGAGGGTTAGCCCAAGTAGCTGCTGCGCAAATGTCATCCATGGAAGCCCTGGAATGAAATGCTACAGATGTTGCCATAGATCTAGTGGAGTGAGCTTTAACTTTTGGCATGGGTTCATTATGGAGGGAATAGATGAAACGTATGCAGTCCCTTAGCCATCTTGATAATGTATTGGAAACAGCCTCTCCCATTTTGGATCCAAAAAAGGAAATGAAAAGCTGTTCAGATTTACGGATAGGTTTGGTCCTGTCTAGGTAAAATCTCAATTGTCTATGTATGTCTAAGGAGTGAAGGCAATACTCGCCTCTATCGGCAAAATTCGGAAAAAACACTGGCAGATCAATGGTCTGGTTAATAGAGAATTCAGAAACAACTTTGGGAAGAAAGGATGGGTTCGTCCGAAGTGACACTCTTGTCTTTATATGAAAGACCAGATAGGGCCTCTTGATACACAATGCCTGCAGTTCCGAGACTCATCTGGCAGAGGTAATGGCTACCAGGAACAAAGATTTCCAAGACAAAAACTTTAGGTCACACTTAACAGCAGGCTCAAAGGGTTTTTGAGTTAAAGACTGAAGGACTAGAGTGAGGTTCCATGGTTCCACGGGCTGTCTGACAGGAGACCTGAGATGAGAGGCCCTCTTGAGGAAAGCCTTGCAAAGGCGTAAAGAGATGAGGGGTGCCATCTATACCATTGTGGAAATTGCCGCTAGATGCACTCGTACCGTACAGGCAGAGGCTCCATTATCAAAAAAACTTAGCAAAGTATTGAAGCACTGCATTAACTGGAGCCAAATATGGGTCCAGCATGTTATCCTTTGACCAGATGGAGAAACTTTTCCATTTATCCTGATATAGTCTTCTTGTGGATGGTTTGTGAGAGATTAGAATAATGTCTCGAAAAGGTGAGGGGAGACTAGCTTGCCTGGCGACTAATGGAAGTGGAGAAACCAAGCTTTCAGCTTGAGACTGGACAGATTTGGGTGAGTCAATCCTTGGGGGTGAGTAATGAGATCTGGTACAGGGTCCATAATCCATGGTGGGTATTCTAGGTGAGGCCGAAGGAAGAGGAACCAAACTTGTTGAGGCTAGAATGGGGCTATGAGGATCACCTTGCATCTCAATGGAAGAGCTTTCTTTAGAAATTGTGGGATCAGAGGGATGGGAGGATAAGCGTAAAGAAGTCACATGGGCCAATTGTGGATCAAAGCGTCCTTCGGCGATTCCCCCTACCCCTCCGGGTGAAGTAGGGCGAAATAGCTGCGGCACTTGGTGTTTGATGGCGAAGCGAAAAGATCGCAGCAAGGCTGTCCCCAGTGGCTGAAGATTACAGACGCCACCTCAGGGTTAAGGGACCACAAGTGGAGCATGAGGATGCATTTGCTCAGTTTGTCCACAATCACGTTGGAGCTCCCCTGGATATGCGTTGCTATCAGAAAGCAGTTGGAAGCTATATAGCCCACTGCCAAATTCTCATGGCTTCTCGACATAGGGGGTAGGACTTGGTTCCTCCTTGCTTGTTGATGTACCAGACCACTGACAAATTGCCTGATTGAATTGCAATTGTCCCGAAAGGGAGAGCCGAATGGAAGAACTGCAATGCTAACAGCACGGCTCTCAGTTCCAGAACACTGATATGCAGGTGGGACATGTGCCTTGGACAGTCTTTCCCTGGAAATGCACCCCCCCCCACCTGATCAGCGAAGCATCTGTGGTCACAATGGCTGTGGGCTGAGGGGATTGAAATGGGCGACTCCAAAGATCTACGTCTGGCCTCATCCACCAAACCAGGTCCTTTTTGCAGGAGTTGGTAATTCGAATCTGGTAAACGAGGGGATGACAGTTTGGGAACCACTGACACAGAAGGAGCCATTGCAGAATCCGCATATGTAGTTTTGCTAGAGGCACTACTGGAATTGACGCAGCCATGGAACCTAGGGCCTGAAGAACTTCCCTTGCAGAGACTACTGTTTGAAATAGAATCACCCGGAGTTGAAGCCTCAGTCGATGAAGTCAGTGAATCGGGAGTGATACCAGACAGGACTGAGTACTGAACACTGCTCCAATGAACTCTATTTGTTGTGTAGGGATAAGGTTTGATTTCTCCCACTGTATCATTATTCCCAACAATTTTGCCAGAGAGAGAGAGTATAGTGCAGCACTGTTACCAGAAGATGCTCAGTGGGGCGGTGAGGAGCCAGTCGTCTAGACATGGAAACACCCGGAATCCTTTTAGTCTCAAGTGAGCTGCTACCACTGCCATGCATTTCGTGAACACTCTGGGGGCTGTACAGAGACCGCACGGCAGAGCATGGAATTGGTAATGACTGGCTCCTAGCTGGAAGCAAAGCAGACTCCTGGAGCATTTGTCCATCTTGATGTGGTAATACGCATCCCGGAGATCTATAGAGCACATCCAATCGTCTTCTCTTAAAAAGGGAAGGATGGACTGAACCGTGACCATCCAAAATTTGGTTTGGGTGACAGACTTGTTTAAACTTCTGAGATCCAAAATGGGTCTCCAGCTCCCTGTCTTTTTTGGCACCAAAAAGAATCTAGAGTAAAATCCGGATCCGCGCTGGTCTGGTGGGATTGGTTGGATGACTCTTTTTTTGAGACAGCTTTAAAATCTCGGAAGCTGCTTCTTCCCTTTGACTGGGTGGAATTTTCTTGGACATTTCGGCTGACAAAAAAGGGGAATGGTGTAACCTCTGGTAACAATGTTCTGCACCCAATGATCGGTGGTGATAGATTGCCAGGCAGCTTGATGCAGAGAGAAACAACGTCCGACTGCTTCCAGAGGTAAGCAATTGGGCTGCCCCCTCAGGAGCGCTGATAAGGCTGTCCAGAGAAAGAGTCCCTGGAGCCTTGGTTACGAGGACCACCTCTGCCACTATAGGGGCGTCTTCCGTATCGGTTACCCCCTCTGCCTCTGTGAGTATCACCAAGTGCGGCACAGAAAAGACCCTGAGATTTCTTATGCCACATTTTCCCACTCCTCTGATATCTGGAGAAGGTACGTTGAGGGATGGAAAACCGTAGGCCTACGGCAGACAGGGTTTTTCCATCTTGCTCGCAGCTGGCTAGCATGTCCTTCACTTTGGAGCCAAAAAAGGACGAAGCTTAGATGGGAGCATTCAGAAAGGAAGACTTGAAGGGATCCGCGAGGTCAAAAATGCACATCCAGGCATGACGCCTCATAATGCCCGAATCTGCTGCTCTAGCCGCCCCTTCGGTCACATGTGACTACAACCTCATGGACGAGTTGGATATTGATTCCAGGGTTGCGAGCTGCAAGGCCACTTTGTCCCTGACCTCATCAGACAACTGTCCTACGAGTGTCCCAGATAGTTCGGAGATAAAGTTCATAGGTTGGTCATAGGCTATCAGCCCTAGGATCTATACAAGCCTAGCCATAACAATTCCCTGGCTATTTCTTCCCACACTATTTACTTACCTGGACCCCTGTCTAGCACGGCGACTGACGTGATCCCCGGGGTGAATTTCCTTTCTCCCATCCAGTCGTCAAGGTTCCTTTTGAAGAGGGCCAAAGAGGCACTCTGCTTGACATGTATGGGCAATCTATTCCAGAGTCTGAGGAGTCTCTGGGTCAGGAACCTATCCCTCCAGCATGTTTTGTTTATTTTGATGACAAGGTTTAGATCCCTGGAGCATGTGGCTCTGAGGGATTGGGATTTCTTTAAGTGTAGCATGTCCAACAGCTCTGGGTTTGACATGGCCTTGTATGTTAAGCAGAGATTGCCTCTGAGTAGACGATATGTGACAGAGTATAGCTGGAGTTTTTTTAAGGCGGTCAGTGTAGGGCATCTGCTTTAGGCCTGTGATTCTTTTAGTGAGGTATTTCTGCGGCCTTGCCAGTTGTTGCAGATGTCTTGAGAGGTACATACCAAACGGGGCGTTGTATTCTATAATGGGTCTAATGAGGGATGAGTACAGTGGGACAATGACCTCCTTTTTTCTGGCTGAAAAGCACTTAGTGATGAGGTGTGCCACATAGGATTTCCTGACTGTTGTGGCGATGTGGTTATCGAAGGTGAGACCACTGTCCACCTTTGTCCCTAAGTCTCTTATCACACTTTTGGTGTTTAGTGTACTGCCACCTATATGGTAATTCACAGGTACACGTTTTTTCCCAAAGGGGATAACTATACATTTCTTGGCACTGAGCTTGCGCTCATGGCTCTGGCACCAAGCATCTGTTTCTGTAAGGCCCTTTTGTAGAGTATCCACATCATTTGGGGATTCAATAATGGCTCCCAGTTTGCAGTCATCTGCGAACTTTGTTAGCCAGAGTCCCTTAGTGTTGGCCTGTAGTTCAGAGAAGTAGATGCGAAACAAGAGCGGTCCCAGGACTGAACCCTGAGGTACTCCAATTCTCACTTGTCTGGAGTTGGATTTGGAGTCGGCTACTTTTACAGTGTGGGTTCTATCAGTAAGCCAGTTAGCAACCCATTGGGTGACGTAGGGATTAATACCCAGCTTAGTAAGTTTATCTATGATTCCAGAGTGGGGGATGGTGTCAGAGGCCTTGGCAAGGTCTAGACAGGCTGCGTGAACCACCTTACCCTTGTCCATGGCTCTGGAGACTGATTCGAAGAAGTCAATCAGGTCCAGGAGACAGGATCGGCCCTTCACAAACCCAAACTGGGTGGGGTCCAGTGTTTGAAGGTTGCCATTGTCTTTGTTTATAAGTTCCATAATAATACGCTCCATGGCCTTGCAGATAAGGCTTGTCAGACTGATGGGACGGTAGTTTCCAGGATCCAAGGTTGATCCCCCTTATGGAGTGGGATAACTGTAGCTCTGTGCCACTCAGTGGGCACGAAACCTGAGGTGAGGCTATGATTAAACATGACACTTAGGTGAGGTGCCAGTTCATACTGTAGTTCATGTAGTACACAGCCCGGGATGTCATCTGGTCCCATGGATGCTGTATTCTTAGCTTTGGAAAGTGCATTTTTTACCTGTGTGGCAGTTATTACCAGAATTTGGCAAACTTCCGGTATTGAGATGGGCCATTTAGGGGGTGAAGTTGGCACTGAATCGATCTGCCAGGATATTGGCAATATCCTTGGGATCAGTATATTTAATGCCATTCTGTTGTAGCTCAGAGCAGATCTGAGCATTGCCATTTAGATTCTTTACATAGCTATAGAATGCCTTGTGGTTGTGTTTGGAATCTTTGGCAATTTTATTTTCGTAACTAGCTTTGGAGGATTTTATGAGGGATCTTAGTTTCTTACTGAGGCTGGTAAGAGAGTTTTTTGCATCCTGGGATTTTCCTCTTTTCTGCAACAGTTTCTTCCTTTTGTTGTAAAGTTTGTTTATGGCAGGGGACCACCAGATTGGCTTCCTTTTTTTGGATGAGAGCATCTTGATTCTATTTGGGATGGCATGATTCATGCATGAGTGGATGCGCTCGTACAGTGCCTTAGTGTAGGACTCAGCAGTTGAACTTTCAGTTCCCGTCTGCATGGGTGTCATGAAGTTTGTCACTTCTGACTTGAGTAGCATCAAGTTGGCTTTGGAGAGGTTTTTTATGGAAATTTCCTTACTGGGGGTGGGATGCTTATGGTCAGACCTGACTAACGAGGGGGGTGACCATAGGTGTGGAGCATCGATTTCCCATGTTGGTAATGACCAAGTCTAGGATATTGGAACCCCTGGTGGGACCAAGGATTAGTTTATCCAGGGCGTTGGAATTTATGATTTCCAAGAACCGCTGGGCAAAGGTGTTGGCACAAATGTAGTTTTCCCAGTTAATGGCAGGGTAGTTAAAATCACCCAGTATTAGGGTGTTTTGTTCTATCTTAATATTTTCCAGTATGTTTAGAAAGGTGTAGTGAGAATCTTGGGGCATGGTGGGTGATCTGTAGCAAGCTACAATTTGGATTGCAGTCTTACCTAGTGTGTTAGTTGCACCTGGAGAATTTCAGATGCATTGTGTTGGGCAACTAGCCTGGTGGTGTGAATATCCTTGGTGAGTATTGACACTCCTCCACCTTTAGTGTTTCGGTCCTGGTTTGGTAGCCAAAAAGTGTGGTAAGGTAAGTCCCAATGGAGCCTCGTAAAATGTGCCAAATAATTCAGGGACCATATAGCAAAGGTCCCTGATGCAAAAACACCCTTCCCAAGTCTGTCCACCGCCTGGGACTCCCTGTTGGGCAGGTGGAAAGTGGGACTTTCCTCAGCCAAGTCCTTTTTTGTGGCCTCCGCCACCACCATAGCATCAACTGCTAACCCTTTGGAGCAGTGCTGGTTCCCCTCGGGAGGGGAAAGATTTTTGTCTGGTCTCTGAGGGATCACCTCAATGGAATCAGGGTTCTTCCAAGCATGCTGCACAATGAGCTGGACGAGCTCGTTGGCAAGTGGGGTCATCCAAGAAGTAGAAGGCCGGGTATGAAAAGCCTGCAGGACTCAGACAAAGGGTTGGAGGTCTTCCAGTCACCTCTCTGCTTTAACATCTCCAGGATGTCTCCTAAGGCAACATCATCAGGAGGTGACTGTGGGGACCCTTCGCCATCATTGTAATCAGTGTCTTCCATTAAGGATACTTCAGGTGAGTCCATGTGCTTCCTCTTGCAAGTCTTCTTTTGAGGGGGTGCCTCAGTGGGGGTCTCTGAGGAGGACTCAGAAGAGCGGGTACCTTGCACAGGGGTGTCCTGCGGCTTCTCTACCCAGTGTCCAGGGGGGTGATCTGTGACAGCTGTAGCTCAGGGATGAAAACTGGGGTTCCAACATCAAAAGAGTGCTGCCAGAAGCAAAAGCCCTCTCCATCATGCGGAAGCAGGCCTGCCCGAAGAGGGATGGAAGCTTAGAACTGAGAAAGACCACCTCGTGAGAGTGGTCACACCCTGCTCCGACGAACCCGCCCCCACAGGTGCAGCCTCAAGCAGGATCGGCGCTGATGTAGCCATCGGTGCCGAGGATGGAAGAGGGGCGGCTCTGTACCCCGGGCCGACGCGCCCATCCCCCAATCTCCAGATTGCGGATGGACCAGTTCAGCTGGAACTGAAGACCAAAGGGATAAACTTGGAGCCGGAGTGAGATGCACCATAGGTGCCAAGGTGGTGGGTTCCAAGAAGGATGTCGGAGCAGGCGGCTTTGGAACCAAGATGGTCAAAGGAGGAGTGTAAGATGGAGTCCGTGGATAAGGCAACCCAAGTCCTGCAGGTGGATGGGTCTTAGAAAGTGAGGGAATCCCCCTGGCTGACAATAGCTGGTCTACAAGACGCCGCACACTGTGTTCCAAAAGGCTCCTGCAGGATCTAGTGGATACTCCAGACGAAGAGTCAGGACATTCGAGGAATGGGCTATATGCTTGGACCAGAAATGGCTTTACGGAGGGGGAACATCGGGTCCATGGTGCAAGGTCTGCTGGCATCAAAGTCTCTAGTTTCGAGACTGGGAGTAAAGGGGTCAAATCCAGTGCGCTCAGTGCCAAAGTGGCACTCTGTGTCGAAACGGTCGGTTCCAAAAAGGAAACTAATGGCGTAGTCAAAGGAGTGTCCTGAGCTGAAGTGGCTACAGGTGCCGAAATCGAAATAGGCGCAGTAAGGTCTATGATCAGTGCCAGAGGCAGGACCGGTGCCAAAACAGGCGTTGGTATCAAAGGTTTTGAGACCTTAGATTTCCCAGGCTTGCTCTGATCACCCAATGGTGAAGGAAAAGAATGGGATCCTTTTTGTCCTTAGAAAGAGGGGTTGAGACCTCCATTGCAGAAATGGCCTCTGAGAAGGGAGACTTGAGTAACCCTTTCAGAATGAGTTTATTTTTGCACTCATTAAGACTGCGTTGGTTGAAGCTCTGACAAATATCATCTGGAGACTGCACCGAAACGTGGGCCACTCCCAAACAGTATACACAGTCATCATGAGAATCACTGTTGGGTAACTTGCCCTTACAAGAAGTACAATGCTTAAAACCCTTCTTATCCTAAATCTTAGTAGAAAAACACCACAGGTCAACTGTATAATCCAACTATAATAAAGTCAACTCTGTTCAAAAAATCACAAATATAACAATACACTTTGATGAAACACAAACGTATGGTATGTAAAGAAGAAAGGGAAACACTTGAATAAAGGTTAAACCTAACAGGTTAAACAGGAGAAATACCACAAGAATAAGGGAAGAAAGGCCATACCAACAATGGTACTTGAAAGTTTACCAACGGTAACAACGGGTAGAGAGGAAAGAACAAAATTAGACAGAAGAAATTATACTAAAAATGCTAATCACTTAGTAAAATATGAGGATATCCAAAAATTTTTACACAAATAAAAAAGATTTCACTTAGCTGAGAGCTCGGCTGAAAAGTGGCTTTACGGCTACGCAGGAAACGAGATCTGAGGTAACAAGGAGAAGGATATTCTGGGTAGAGACTTAGCTCAAGAGTTTTTTTTTTAGCTGGCACGAGCTTAATAGGCCGACTTGATTCCAAGGGCTCGGAACCGAATCCATCAGTGATGAATGGAAAGAAGATTAACAACATCAGATTTATATTTTAAAATCAATCCATACACTAGTTACTGGGAGAATAGCATTTATTAAATGTCTAGTATTTCGGCACAAATATGCCTTCAAGGACTACAGGGAAACACTTAACAAAAACCAATCCTAAAATAAAACATGGTACCTTAGTTAAAATACCATCAACTAAATAAAATTTAAAATAAATAATTAAAAGCTTCCGATTAATCTTTTTATTGAACCCAAAAGGGTACATTGAGTTGAATTTCAAAACTATTTTTTCTTTGGCAAAAGTATTTCTAAGGTTAAACCATTTCTTTCATTCACTGTTCAAAAAAAAAGAAGTTATGTCTTACCATAACATTCCATTTGTGTTGTCGATCTTCACTTATCCTTGACTGTAGGTTTGGTTCCGTATATCGGAACAGACTTGGCCGTTATTCCAGCTTGTACCCTCCAAAACTCTTGAGCTAAGCTTTACCCATAATGCTCCTCGCAGGATTATCTCAGACTGAGTTTGCACAAAATAGTGTCAGACAGGAAGTAACAGACCAGAGACCATATCTGTATTCCTAAAAAGGGAAAGCCAGTCTTTTGGGAAAGATCTGTTCCACCAATAAACCGAAGGGCAGGGGAAGGAGGGTGGGGATGTCGAGGATAAGTGAAAATCGACAACACAGATGGAATGTTATGGTAAGACGTAACTTCTTTATCTGATGCTGTTAATCTTCTCTTAATCCTTGACTGTGGGACAGAGTCCCCAGCTACCTAAATCCTGGGAAGTCTCACAGAAGAATATTCTCGAGCACCACCAAGCCAAATGACGCTCATCCCCTAGAAACCAGATCCAGCTTGTTATGAGTAACAAAGGTATGAGGAGATGCCCAGGTAGCCACTGTGCAAATATCAATAGAAGCTCTGGAATGAAAGACTGCAGAAGCGGCTGCTGCCCTTGTTGAATGCACTTTACCAGGTCCCGGTAGTTGTACGTTTTAGTTATAAACAAAAGTTATACAGTCTAAGCCATTTAGCCAGAGTTACTTTAGAAACAGGTTTTCCCACAGTAGCAAATGAGGAAGAAACAAACAACTGGTCCGATGTTCTGATTTCCTTTGTTCTCTGAAGGTAAAAATGCAATTGTCTTTGCACAGCTAGTAAATACAGACAATATCCACCCTTGTCTGAAAAGTTGGGATAGAAAACTGGAAGTTGAATAGTCTGGTTGATACTAGTTTCAGACACTGTCTTGATACAAAAGAAGGATTTGTTCGCAAGGAAACCCTTTCTTTATGGAAAGTAAGGCATGGAGTTTTGCAAAATAATGCCTGTAGCTCACATATCCTTCTTCTGGAGGTAACAGGTATCAGAAATAATGTTTTCCAGGATAAAAGGCTTCAGATTGTAAGTTGTAGAAGGTTCAAAAGGAGAACTAATTACAGACTGAAGTACCACACTCAAATCCCAAGGTGCAGAAGGGTCTTTGTATGGGGGGTCTGAGCATCAAAGTTCCTTTTAGAAAGGCTTTACAAAGTCTGTGAGACATTAATGTTGTGTCATTCAAACCATTATGAAAATCTGGGACTGCAGCTAGATGCACTCGTATGGTCGAGGCAGATGCTCCTGCTTCAAAAAGCAATGTTAAAAACTCCAGGACCTTATCAACTGGTGCTGAAAGGATTGAGATTAGTCTCTGAAGCCCATTTTGAAAATTTCTACCACTTGCTGAAGTACAACCTTCTACTTGAAGGTTTGTGGGAGGCTAGAACAATTCTTTGGACTGGGGAAGTGAGAGTAGAATGCCTGGCAGATACTGGAACTGGAGAAGCCATGCAGTGAGCTTGAGATTTTGAAGATTCAGATGAACTAGTCCGTCCGGATGGGACAAAAGGTCTGGATCTGGGTCCAGTGTCCAAGGTTTCAGAATGATATGAGGCCAAAGAAAGGGAAAACACACCTGACGAGGTCAGAATGGGGCAATGATAATTATGGTGTTCTTAAACTTGTTGGCTTTCTTTAGAAACTGGGATATGAGAGGAATCTGGGGAAAGGTATACATTAGACCAGGGGGCCAATCATGAAGGAGAACATCTCTCGGCGACTCCCCTGGAGGGGGAATTAAGGCAAAGTAGCTGCGGCGCTTGTTTAGGGGGATGCAAAGAGATCGCAGCAGGGGTGGCCCGAGTGGCAGAATATCTTTTCTGCCACCGGTGGATTGAGAGACCACTCGTGAGGAATTAGGGTGGTCCTACTCAATTTGTTCTCAATCACATTGGAGCTCCCTGGAGTATGCTTTGCAATCAGAAAGCAGTTGGTTGAAATTGTCCATTGCCATACTCTGAGTTCTTCTTGACAAAGAGGGTCGGGCACGGAAAGCCTCTAGGTATACCAATTCCTCTGAGGAAGGCTGAAGTGAAGTCCAGCCACCTCTCTATTTCAGGATCTGTATAATGTCTCCAAAGGAGACATCTTCCAAGGATGACTTTGGAGAACCTCCCCCTTCTTCGAAACCAGTATCTTCAGTTAAAGACCCTTCAGGAGAGTTTAAGTGCTTCCTCTTGAAGTTCCTCTTCGGTGGGATGGGCCTGAGAGGTATCTGAAAAGGACATGACCACTATTGGTTGGATCCTTTGGCTTCTGTGCCCACTGTCCCAGGGTAGAGGCTGCAGGAAGCTCTGGGTGAGGGGAAGAACAGGGCTGTTGGTCTGACAAAAGTGGTGTCAATTCTATGCCCGCAGTGGACAAGGCTCTCCCCATGGCCTGAAAAGCAGCCCCCCCCCCCCCATACAGGAATGGGAGCCAGAACCGAAACAGACTCGTTTGGAACCGTGGTCCCATCCCACATGGAGGAAGCCACCTCCGAAGCTGGTGTTGAGCTAAAGTGTGCCATCGCTCTTAGGGGCATGGATGGTTCCGCCAACACCAGAGTTGAACCATGCCCTCTGGAACCGGCAACAAAGCTGTGACCTCATTCCAAGTAAAGTGGTTCCTTCGATTTAAGTAGAGTAACCTTAAGATAAACAAAAATCTTTTTAACATAGACAAACATCTTACACAGGAAAACATCCGTAGCACATGTACAAATTTTATTATCTTAGATTCCCAAGAAGAGAGCCACTGCTCTTTGTCAGATAATGGAATTCAATCCGCTCCAAGAAAAATACTTACTTTTGCATAAACTGCATGTGGTTTAACAAATTCTAATATCTCCCCCATCACTGCCACTTCAAACTTCAGTTCTTCATAACTTTGAACAGTCCTTGTGTCAAATCTACAAGTTGCTTAATACTAAAGTAAATGTTATGCTACGGGATACTTTTCAATAAAACAAAGTAAAACAAAACAAAAAAAAAAGAAGTTATGTACTCACCTTAACGCTCCATGTAAGTTGTTCATCTCACCTTCATTCTCACTGATTGGTTCGGAGCTGATTCTCTGCTCCAACTCGGCCAAGTGCTAAAGCTCAAGGTCTTCAGTTTGTGGCCTACTCCCAATCCCATGATACAATAGTTCTTCCCTCAGATCTTGTTTGCAGCCAATCATACTGATAACTAAAGTACATAGGAATTGAAATAAGGATACCGTAGATAAAGACAAAGTATCACTAAGATTTGTCTGAACTTCCTGGCCCTCAAGACCAAGGTTGGTGGGTGGGACGTAAGAATGAAGGCGAGATGAACAACTCACATGGAATGTTATGGTGAGCACATAACTTCTTTATGTGAAGTTTTTCCATCTCACCTTCATTCTCACTGATGGGTTAGAGTCCCAAGCACCATCTTCTTGGGCGGCTCATGGAAGTATATTCCTCAGAACCATAGAAACAAAGGAGGCTCTGTCCCTGGAGGTCCTATCCAATTTGTAATGAGTGATAAAGGTATGAGGTGAGGACCACATGGTTGCTGCACAAATGTTATCTATAGGTAACCTTGCTAGAAAGGCTGAAGATGTGGAAACTGCCCTGGTTGAGTGAGCCTTAACTTTATGATTTAGTGTCATGTGCATAGAGCTGTATGTGAAAGAAATGCAATTTGACAACCATTTTGACAAAGTGGTTTTTACCACCGGAGTACCCTTCTTTGAATCTGAAAAGGAGACAAAAAGTTGATTCAACTTTCTGAAGTCCTTAGTCCTGTCTACATAGAATCAAAGTTGCCTATGGACATCGAGTTTGTGCAACATGTGTTCCATTTTGTTAGTATATTTGGGAAAAAACAGGTAATTCTATAGTCTGGTTAAGATTTGTTTCAGAACAAACCTTAGGTAAGAATGGAGGATATGTTCTCAGCGTTACTCTGTCGCTATGAAAAATCATGTATGGGGCTTTGATGGACAAGGCATGTAATTCCGAGATTCTTCAAGTGGAAATAATAGCTACTAGGAAAATGGTCTTCCATGATGGGTATTTCAAATCACAGGATGATGCAGGTTCAAATGGGGGTAAAATGATCCGTGAGAGCACAAAATTCAGATTCCATGGAGAAGCTGGAGTTCTAATAGGTTATTTCAAGTGAATAGTACCTTTAAGGAAGGCTTTAGAAAGTCTGTGTGACATGATGGGGGCCTCTTGATCGCCAATATGAAAATTAGAAATTCCGGGCAATTGAACCCTAAGGGTTGCTGCAGCCACTCCTTCATGAAACAGTTTAGTCAGAAACTCTAAAATGGATGAAATCAAAGCCATATATGGGTCATTATTTTTTGACGCCCATATGGAAAATCTTTTCCACTTGCTAAGGTATAGTTTCCTGGTAGAAGATTTATGAGAAGAGATTAGGATGTTCTGTACTGAGGGTGACAGATTGTGGAACCAGCCTATTCGTGGAACTGGAGCTGCCAAGCTGTCAACTTTAGGGTATGAAGTGCAGGATGAGGAGCCCCTGATGAATGCATCAGAAGATCTGGAACTGGGTCCAGAATCCATGGTTCTTCCAGTAGATGAGGCTGAAGAAAGGGGAACCAAATTTGACAAGGCCAGTAAGGGGCAATTAGAATAATGGCCCTTCCCAGAGTGTTCGCTTTCCATAGGAATTTGGGTATCAGAGAAAACAAGGGAAAGGCATAAAGAAGTCCCGGGAGCCAACTGTGTACAAGTGCATCCTTTGGGATATCCCCCGGGTTGGGGATCAGGGCAAATTAGTTGCTGCATTTGGTGTTGGTGGGGGTTGCAAAGAGGTCGCAGCAAGGCGGAATATCCTTTCCGCTACTACTTCTTTCAGGGACCACTCGTGAGACAACAGAATTGCTCTGCTCAATTCGTCCACTATCACATTGGACCTCCCTGGGATGTGCGTTGCTATCAGAAAGCGCTGGGTGGATATTGCCCACTGCCATACTCTCAGGGCCTATCGACATAAGGGGTATGATCTGGTTCCTCCCTGTTTATGTACCAGACCACTACTGACATGTTGTCCGTCTGTACTGCAATAGTCCCTAGAGGGAGAAAGTTTTGAAAGAACTGCAACACTAGAAGTACCGCTCTCATATCTAAGACACTGATATGCAGATGAGCCTCATGATTCTCCTATCTGCCTTGGGCTTTTCTTCCCTGAAAATGCCCCCCCAATCAGGGAGGTGCCCGTGGTCGCAGTGGCAACAGGGGGTGGTAGAACAAAGGGACTTCCTATTGTCACTTGAGGAGCGGTCAGCCACCAAAGAAGATCCCTATTGCATGACTTTGTTATTATAATGGGAGGAGACATTGGCAGTTCCTGATAGGACCATTGTGTGAATACAAGCCATTGCAGTATCCGCATCTACATTCTGCCTAATGGAATGGAAATGATGGCTGCCACCATGGTCCTCAGTAATTTGAGCACTGCTGGAGCTGGGGCTCTCTATTTGGGGATGAGGTCCAGAACTCGTTGTCGAAGGCTCATCACTCTTTCCGTTGGAAGTTTTATGGTCATGGAAGCTGTGTCAAGATCTGCTCCTATAAAACCGGTACGTCTGATGGCTGTAAAGCAGATTTGTCCCAGTTTACAGTAATCCCCAATCAACTGCAAAGATCTAAGGTTGTATCCCTTGCTTGCATAAGTTGATACTTGGTGGTGGTGGTGGTGAACAGCCAGTCATTTAAATATGGAAACACTTGGAATCCTAACCATCTCAGGTAAGCCGTGACTACTGCCATGCATTTGGTGAACACTCTGAGGGCTGCAGTGAGACAAAAGGGCAGAGCTCGAAACTGAAAGTGACTGGCTCCCAGCGGAAAGCGCAGATGATCCCTGGATGATCTGGCCATCTTTATATGGTAGTACGCATCCTGGAGATCTATTGGGCACATCCAATTGTCTTTCCCTAGAAACGGAAGTATAGACTGTAGTGTAACCATCCGAAACCTTGTTTTTTTGACAGACTGTTCAATCTGCTGAGATCCAAAATGAGTCTCTAGTCCCTTGTTTTCTTAGGAACTAAAAAAAACCTTGAGTAAGTATTGGATCCTCTGTTCTGCTGAGACTGGTTGGATGACTCTTTTCTAGCAACCTTGCAATCTCTATGGTTGTCTGTTCTCTGTGACTGGGTGGGACGTCTGGGATTTCTTTTCACAAGGGGTGGGGTGGGGGGGGTAGCAAAGGGAATGGTGTGGCCTCTGGATATTATGCTTTGCACCAAACAATCTTTTGTGATTTTTAGCCAGGTGTCTGGGTACAAAGATAAGCATCCCCCAACTGCCTCCAGAGACGATAGACGAGCCTCCTTTAGGAGCGCTGGTAGGGCTTTCCAAAGAACTGATCCCTGTCACCCTGACTTTGCAGGCCCCTTCGGCCGTGTGGCCATCTTCCATTATTACCCCCTCCACTGCCTCTAGACGGGGGTTTCACCACGTGTGTCAAAGAAAGCTCCTTGGGCTTTATGGAACCACATTTTCCCATTTTTCTGACCTTTAGGATAAGTTCTAGTAGGGGTGGAAAAACAGACTCCTATGGCAGACAGAGTCTTTCCATCTTGCTCATACCTAGTAAGAGTTTCCTTCACTTTCGGTCCAAAAAGTGATGAACCATCAAAGGGGGTGTTCACAAAGGATGACTTGTAGGGCTCCGCAAAGGAACATAAGCGCATCCAGGAGTGTCTCCTAAGAGCAATTCCTGTACCCACTGCCCTACTCGTTCCATCAGCTGCATATGAAATCAGATGTATGGAAGAGTTTATAAGGGAATTGTAGAAAAAATACAAAGATATGTTAAAAATACTGGCCAGAGCTGTCGAGGAACTCAAGATCTGTTGCAGTGGCAAACAAGATCTGAGGAAAGCACTACTGCATCATGGGATGGGGAGTAGGCCGCGAGTTGTCTGAAGACCTCGAGCTTTAGCATCTGGCTGAGTCGGAGTCGAGGATTGGCTCCGAACCCATTAGCGAGAATGAAGGTGAGATGGAACAACTTCACATCATAGGATATGTAGCTGTCTAAAAAAACAACAGCTCTGATATGGGCCTTGAAAAAAAAAAAACAAGAATTATTTGCAAATATTCTGTTTGATTTAATACGAATGGGCTGAGGAATCATCTTAGGTGCACAATCAGCCTGCTTTGATTAAATGAGCCTGTTCTAATGACCGGGCAATATTTACAGTCCAAGCAACTGCAGCTGGCATAATGTGCGAGTCACAGTGTTACTCAGTGATATAATCTCTCTTACCCAAGTAGCTTGGAAGCAAGGGGTCACCTGATCCCATAAGACCGGCTGCTTTATAAATAAGGAGAAAAGTACAAAGATGCTGAATGGACAGAAAAATTAAAATCAACAGTAAGGAGTTCAAATGTAGAAGATATGAAATGGAATGCCAAAATGGGCACAGAAATGGAACCAAAATTAAGAAAAGCTCCTAACTGATGTCTAGTTAAAAGTATTAACATCTTTAAACAAAGATTTAGCCGCAAGTAAGAATTACTTACATAAGCAACCCGAACAGACACCAACCTGGTTATCAACAGGAAAAATTATACTTCACTTTAAGAGTGAGCCTGTAAGCCACCCTAGAAACTGTAGACCAACAACTTGCCTTTCAGCGACATATTAAGCTATATACTGGAAAAGATGCAGACAAATTCATTGAGAAAAAACTCAATCATGGTAATAGAACAAAACGGTAACAAAAGTTAGACATATGAACAAAGGATCATTTGTTGCCAAATAAAACCATAATAGAGAATTGCAAAAAAGAGAACCACCTAAATATAGCATGTGTGGATTACAAAAAACATTTGACAGCATCCCATAATCATGCACAAAGGAGTGTTTACAGATGTATAATACGCACATTACTAATGAACTGCATTACAATTACCATGAAACAGCAGCAAACCACTTGCAGTTAAGCCATGACAAAGCAAATTATTATCCCAGAGATAAAAATTCAAAGGTGGATATTCCAGGTTAATTCTTTGTCACCGCTGATGGTTTGTTTTGCTATTAAGCCATTTTCTTAATAGATTAGGCCATACCTCCCAGAAAACAACCTTGTTTAAAGACTTCTCATTTGCTTTTTGTGGGTGACTTAACTGTATAGTTTGTCAGATGAGGAGTTGAAAGCACAACTGCAAGTAGCTAAAACTTTCTCAGATTTTTAAGAATGTTATTTGGTCTTGATAAATGTGCAAAATCATATAAATGTCAGACACAAGAACAGTTATAACTGTTCTGAAAGCCTTAAATTATCTCTGGTCTCAAGAACCTCTACAAGCAAACATAGAAACACCATTGCAATGTTACATATAAACAGGGTCAGGGTTTGCAGACTTGATATGACAGCTTGGGTGGTAGTAACTCGCCAGTTTGACTCAAAATGTTTACACATTCTATCAGAGCAAATGCAAAGCTTAAAGCAGGAAAGTTGCAGTAACAAGATGGTATTAATCTGGGACAGGAATATAATAGACATGAACTTGAGAAGGAAGGAATGTACAAATATTTGGGAATTGATGAATAGGCAATAAAACATGAACAAATGCAAATAAAACTTAGCAAGGAATACTTAAGAGGACTAAAACTAATACAGAAAACAGCCTTGACATCTAAGAATAAAGTCCAACCTTTACACCTCTTCCTGTTCTAACCTACAGTTTTGAATTGATTGACTGGTCCCAGAAAGTATTGGATCAGCTGGATAAACTTCACACTTATCAAATGCCATACAAAATCATTGTATACCAAGGTTATATATTTCTCATTCTGAAGGAGGTATGGGCCTCTTTTAAAGTAATTACTTGTACAGATCTACAGTTGTGGGACTGCATACATATAGTACAGTTGTGTACACTTACCATAAATGTAGATGTTCGAGTGTATTCACTGTTGCAGTCATTACATTTGGGCAATCTGCTTGCAGGTTGCCCTCAGTTGGCCTGATTAACAAAGTCTTGGGTCCTGCATTGGTTGCTGTCCCTTCTTCCATGACGTCAGGTCATCAGGGGTATAAAACATGCAGCTGACGCCATTACATCAGTTTTTCTTGTCCCAGATGTCAGGTGCCCTCCTAATGGGGAGCAATTAAACAAAAACACAAAGGTATACCTCCAACAAAAAAGCGAATACACCAAAAAGGCTTTTCAGCATAGTAAAGGAAAGTAGAGGTATAGCCAAAAGAAGTTAGGGGGCAAGAGGGAGGTAGGTCTATAAACACTGAGCAGAGTGGATGAGAGGTGTTGACTACAACTGTTAGTTGAGATATATAAGTATCCTGTTATTTTTTTATTATTTATTTTTTTATTATTTATACAGATTATTGTTTCTAGCAATTTATATATAGCACTTTTATTGCCTGCTGCTTAGTTTTTGAGTGTATTTTATTGCTAATAACTAATCTGCACGGGTAACTGATTTGTTTGCAGTTAAAAGCATTCTGTATCTTTACAAATCTTTATCTGTTTAAAAACTTTCATTTTGTGGCTTTCTCTAGTGCTTACTGTCTGTAGGCTATTTTTTGTGGCTTTGCAGTGGCCCACCCCTACTGTAAATCTGATCTGGGACACTCCTCCCAGTCCAGTGTCATTAGCTCATTCTACGCAATACAGAGAGAACATCTAATAAGGCCTTCTGTTTCTCCCTTTTCCCTTTCCAAAAAAAAAAAGTTTTTTTTTTTTTTGCCTGAATCTCCTTGTGTTTTGACTACAACTCAAGTGCTCTAGGTTGCACTGCATCTGAAGTGTTTGTATGTTTTAGCTGCTTTTCTGTATATATAGACTTCTCTGTATATGTAGACTAGCTACTTATTCTGCTGTGTTACTGCCTCTCTTATTTTACATTTGTTTATTTTTTTATTTTATTTTACATTTGTTGACCGGGCTAGTCTAGCTGGATATATTTCCATTTTCAGTAGAGGCCCAGGGAGAAAAGCTCCACACAGATATACACAGTATAAAATATTGTTACATGGTGAAAAAAAAGGATTAAAAATAAAAACAGGTAGTTAATACATTCTTGAGATAAAAATACTGGAGAAACGTTAAAGTAAAACAGAGTAAACTTTAAGAGAGCTAGAACAGATATAACAGTAAGAGTTATGTACAATAGAATAAAAACACTTGAGAAACAGTACAGAGAGTAGAATACAGCTTAAGACAGCACAAAAACAGAATAGTAAGAGTTATGTACAATAGATCATATGAGATAGAATTATTTAAACACTAAGTTGATTAGAGTTTAGAGAGTCAGTCTTATTTACAAGTCAAAAGCATGTAGAAGTTTGGAAGTATGGCAAGAAGAGGAAGAAAGAGGGGTGAAGAGGATGGTTAGTCAGGGTTACTACAAGGGCATAGCCAGTGCATTTGGAGGTGTTTTCTAAGTTTTTGTTTAAAGAGTGGCAAGGATGTAGTTAGAGTTAGTTCAGTGGGTAGTAGGTTCCAGAGTTTTCCTGTTGTGTTGGTAAACAGAGAATCACCAGCTGCATTATTACACTTTGTTAAGCTGGCAAGAAGTTTGCTAGAAGAACGTAGGGAGTTCAGATTATTATATGGGACTATGAGTTTTGAGAGTATAGGGGTATTATTGGGTTGGTAAAATATCTTGTGGGCAATTGTGAGTTGGGGGATAATCAGATGGTTTTGGAATTCGAGCCAATTTAGTTGTCTAAGATTTGAACAGTGATGGGTTCTGAAGGGATTGCCAGTAGCAAATCTAGCAATGTTATTATAGGAGGTTGCTAATTTGTTAAGGTTGGTTTTCTTAAGGTTGGTAAATATAGGTGAAGCATATAGGAGGGTTGAGATTAGATGGGAATGAGCAATCTTGACTCTGGCTGCTGAAGTTAAGAAGGGTTTTATTCTGTATAGGGAGCCTATTTTTCTGTTTACTGTTTTAATGGTATTGTTTATATGGTAATCAAATGAGAGATTATTATCAATGGTTATTCCTAGAAGTTTAGTGGTAGTGTCAGGGAGAATAACAGTACCATTATTTGAAGAGATAGAGAAGTCTAAGGGGGAATACCTAGTAGTGGGTGTAAAGAGAAGGAGTTTTGTTTTTTTAGCATTAAGAAGGAGACAGCGTTTGGAAAAAGTACAGTTTTGTACCTACCATAAATGTAGATGTTCGAAGATCCACATTGCTGCAGTCCTTACATATGGGTAGTCCGCTGTCCTCGGTCGACAAATCCTTGAAACCGATGCAGAAGCAGCGTTGGAAGTGCCGTTCGGCGTTCTGAAATTTTCGTATTCTGAGTTTCAGACCGAAACCAAGTTGGGCTAAGTACCCCGTTGGGGAATATTTTTGTTTTTTCTTGCCTCAGTTAATTCCGGATGTCAGAAAAAGTGAATAATTGTATTTCTTGTGGGAAACAGATACCGCATAGGGATTATCACTCTCTTTGCATTCCTTGTTTGGGACCGGACCAAGACGTAGTCGGGTGTCGGTTTTGTGCTAGGTTTAATAAGCGCACTATAAAAAGAAGGTTAGATTGTGCTAGGTTAGTCTTTGGCAAGCGGTGTAATTATAATATGCCGTCGGATCCTCCGACGCCCGCTTCCACGAAGAAGCGCAAAGACAAATCCTTGAAACCTAGACAGGTTGATTCGTCCGTTTCGGACGCCGGTCCTACAGAAACTGCAGTGGAGCAGGTGGATCCGGCTGAAGTTTCTGTTGAGTCTCAGGGGGAAACTTTGATTTTGCAGGATGTGGCCTCACAGGAGTCAGGTCAAGCTGAAGGGGCCTCTCAGGTTACTGTTCTACCTTCTATGCCTAAGGTGGTTAGGCCTTCTGCTACTATTTCTAAGGCTTCTTCTAAGGGCAGGTCTGTTTTGCCTTCCTCTGGTGTCCCTCCAGGTACTTCAGGGTCTGTGCCTAAAAAGCACATGCTTAAAATGGCAGAAGATTTGATTACTTTAATTAGAGGTTCTATGCCCCCTCCTGATAAGAGGCCCAGGGTGGAGCCAGACTTGGAAAGCTTGGATCAGGCCTCAGATGACTCAGACTCTTCTGCTGAAGATATTCAAGATTTTCCCCCTTATTCGGATTCTGATGCAGAGGATTCCACTCCTTCTGCATCTCCTCCAGAGGATTTTTCATTTTCAGAAACTCTGCATTCCATGAGGGAGCATTTTAAGTGGGAGGGACAGGATTTTTCTGATTCCCGGAAGAGGCTTAGGGAATTCTTGTTTTTACCACAGCATAGACCCTTGGCTATACCTCCTGTTTTGGATGTTGTTCAAGATGTTTTCTCGGAGGCTTCCCTTAATCCAGATTCTTTGCCTCCTGCGCCAGTTAAACCGGACAGGTATTACAGGGTGCCTGAGGCTCATAAATATCTGTATAAGAGTCCTAGAGCGGACCCAGAAACTATTAGTCAGGGGCCTAAGGGTGTTAGAGCTTCTGTTGTAAAGAATCCGGTTCCTCTAGATAAGGAAGCTAGAGCTTTGGATAGATGGGGTAAGAAGGTGTATACCTCTTCTACTTTAGCAATGAGGGCTTTAAATTGCCAGTTTCATATGTTGAAATATCAGAATTTCCTCCTTTCTCAGCTAAAATCTAAAGTGGACGCTTTGGCAGAGGGCATAGAGTGTAAAGAATTGCAGGATTTAGTACATGTCTCTGAACAGGTGGGTAAGCATTCTTTGCAGTGTGGTTTTGATGCTGTACAGGCCTCTTCTAGGGTGGCTGCCACTGGTTCAGTTCTTCGTAGGCACGCCTGGCTTAAGGATCAGAATTTGTCCGAGCATGTTAAATCTAGAATTCTGGATGCCCCTTTACAGTCTGAAGTTTTGTTTGGTCCCCTGTGGAGTCGGTTTTGAAGAAAATGGAAGACAAGGCTAAGTCCATGCAGACTGTTAAAGATTTTTTGCAGGTGCAACCTCCAAAGTTTAGAAGAAATTGGCCTACTAAGGGGTGGACCTACCCTTCTTCTGATTCTCAGTCTAGGGGTAGATCTAGACGTGGCAGGGGCAGAGCTCACAGTACATTCAGGCCTAGAACTTGGAGTTCACCTGCACAATCTGCAGGTGAGGGCAGGGGCCAGTCCTTTCGTAAACAGGCCCAATGACCTGCATTTTCAGCTGCCAGATTCTTCTTCCCTGGCAGCTCCTTTGGGAGGAAAGTTAGCACTCTTCAAACAAAACTGGCTTTTAGTCACCCAGGACAAATGGGTATTGGACATTATAAACCGAGGCTACAAGTTCTATTTCCATACATTGCCTCCTTTCAAAGGCATGCCAGACGTTCCTCCTCAGCAAAGGATAGAGGCTCACAAGCAGATTTCTTTACTTCTTCAAATAGGAGCTATACAGCCAGTTCCTCTGTCAGAAGTGGGACTAGGATTTTATTCTCGCCTGTTTCTAGTACCAAAGAAAGGGAACACGTGGAGACCAATTTTGGATTTATCTATCCTCAACACTTATCTGGACATTCCAAAGTTCAAAATGCTGAGGTTACAACAGCTTTTACCTCTGTTGGGAAAAGATCACTGGATGGTAACTCTAAGAGGCTTATCTTCATGTTCCTATCAGGCCCAGTTGCAGGAGGTACCTGCGTTTTCGGGCTGGAAATTTACATTATCAGTTCTCTGCATTGCCCTTTGGCTTATCTACTGCGCCCAGTGTGTTCACAAAGGTTCTGGCTCCAGTGATAGCCTTTTTCAGGTTAAGAGGAATACAGATTTATTCTTATTTGGACGATTGCCTGATTATTGCACAACACAAAGACGAACTTCTGCATCATCTACAGTACGTGATGGTAGTGTTAAGATGCCTAGGGTATTCTGTGAACGAAACAAAGTCCAGTCTAGTACCCTCTCAGGACATGTGCTTTCTGGGTGTAAGACTGAATACAGCTTCCCAGATGGCCTTTTTGACCCCGGACAAACAAAGAAGCCTTTCTCTTTATTTCCATCAAATGTCTCTACAGTCCAGGCTGACTGCAAGGACAGTCCTTCAAGCCTTGGGGTTCATGGCATCTTGTATTCTGGTGCTTCCCAATGCCAAACTGCATATGAGGAAGCTTCAATGGTATTTCAAAAATGTATGGACACAACACTGCCAAGATCTAGACACTGTCATTCAGATAATACCTTGCATTCAGAAGGAATTTTTGTGGTGGGCTCAGGAATGTCACCTAAACAAGGGACTCTCTGTGACCCGACCAGAGGCGAGTCAGATTCTAACGACAGATGCCTCGGACAAGGCTTGGGGAGCACACCTCAATGGAAAATGGGTGCAAGACACGTGGCCTGTCAGACTTCAACATTTGCATATCAACTTGAAGGAGATGTTAGCAGTCCAATTTGCATTGATGGCTTTCAAGGATTTACTTCACCCAGGACAGGTGTTGATTCAAACAGACAACACTACTGTCATGTGGTACATCAACAAGCAAGGGGGGACCTATTCGTACCCTCTTTGCAGGCAAGCGATGATTTTGTGGGAGACTGCTCTCAGTTTACACCTCAATCTTCAGGCAAGGTTTCTACCAGGAGCACAGAACTCCTTAGCGGATGTGTTGAGCAGACAAATTGTGGATCCTCACGAGTGGAAACTGGATCCTCATGTGTTTCAAAAGTTGACAGTGTTATGGGGGACTCCAGACATAGATCTGTTCACTTCTCCACTAAATTACCAGTTGCCAAAGTTTTGCACAAAAATGTTTCATCCCACAGCTTGGAAGGTGGATGCTCTATCATTCAGTTGGAGCAATCTTCATGTCTATGCCTTTCCACCTCTGCCTCTCATTCCCAAGGTACTCCTGAAGGCCAGAATAGACAAGCCATCCATGATTCTGATAGCGCGGATTGGCCTCGACAGCACTGGTACCCACTACTGAGGAGTTTGTGCAGGGAGCCTCCATGGCCTCTACCTTTGATTCCGCATCTTTTGTCTCAGGAGGGCAATCACTTCCTCAATGTCAAGATTCAGTCTCTGCATCTCACAGCCTGGCATATTCTGTTTTAGGCCCTGGAGGGTCTCAGCTTCCACAACAAGTTTTGAATGTTATTTTGGAGGCCAGGAGGCCTAGTACAAGGAAAGTTCACGCTGATAAATGGAGGAGTTTTTCTCTTTGGAGCAAAGCGAAGGACTTTGATGTTTCCAAGCCTGATTTAAGTGTTTCTCTTCAATATCTTACTGAGTTATTGGATAAGGGTTTGTCTTTCTCCTCGATAAAGGTTCATGCTGCAGCCATTTCTGCTCACTATGACTGTGACCCTCCTTTATTTTCCCATCCTTTGTTTAAGCAATTTCTTAGAGGGCAAAGAACATAAGACCCCCGTAGAGCTCCTACTCCTGCTTGGGATCTCAATTTTGTGTTGGAAAAGCTTACTCTACAACCTTTTGAGCCTGCAGCTACTGCCGAGTTAAAGTATTTATCATGGAAGACTGCTTTTTTGTTGGCCATTACCTCTGCAAGAAGGGTTTCTGAATTACAGGCTCTTATGGCAGTGGAACCTTTCCTGATTTTTCATAAGGATAGGGTATCTTTGCGTACTAATCCTTCCTTTTTGCCTAAAGTGGTTTCTAGTGTGGCCTTGAACCAAACTATTCATTTGCCTACTTTTTATGCAAACCCCCAAAATAAAGGGGAGAAGATTTTGCATACTTTGGATATTCACAGGCAGTTACGTTATTATTTGAGCAGAACCAAGGGGTTCAGGCAGTCTCAGCAGTTGTTTGTTTCTTTTGCTTTGGGTTCTCAGGGAAAACCTGTTTCAAAACCAACTATTTCTAAATGGATTGGGTTTTGTATTTCTTTCTGTTATTCCCATCATGGTAAGGAGATTCCGGCTGGAATCAGACCTCATTCCACTAGAGCTACTGCCACTTCTACTGCCTTTCTAAGGGGTAGCTACAAAGATATTTTGGAAGCAGCCACTTGGAGTTCAGTACATACTTTTTCCAAGCATTACCACCTTCCTCTTTATTCTAAGTCTAGGGCTGGATTTGCCACTGCAATTTTACAGGGCATTTTAGCAGCCCCTAATGCTTTATGATTTTGCCATCCTCCCTTTACCTCTGCTTTGGGATTCTACCCATATGTAAGGACTGCAGCAATGTGAGATGAAGAACATAGTACAGTTTTGTACCTACCATAAATGTAGATGTTCGAAGATCCACATTGCTGCAGTCCAATTTACCCTCCCTCCTTCCCCTCTGTAGTTTGGCATGGTTATATGGTTTGGGTGATGATTGTTGTTGGGCATGTTTTTGGGAGGTATCCTGTTTTTGGGCTGTGGCCTTTCTTTTTAGGGCCTTCTGACATCTGGGGCAAGAAAAGACTGAGGATATGACGTCGGTCATGCGCTTTTATACCCTGAAGCTCTGATGTCAGATCTGAGCGCCCATGACCGACGTCAGCCTAATACTTTGGTATTCGGGCCGACCGAGGACAGCGGACTACAGCAATGTGAGATGAAGAACATCCATGTTTCTACAGTGTTGAAAACATCTTGAGTAAGAGAATATAGTTCAGATGGAGAGGTTGATGAGCATATTAGTGTGGAGTCATCTGCATATTGAATACAAGTGGCTTGTGGAATTGCTACATGGAGATCATTAATAAATAAGGAGAAGAGAAGTGGTCCAAGAATAGAGCCCTGTGGGACCCCAATAGTAACAGGTAAAAAGGATGAGACTAGATTTTCCCAGAGAGCTGCTTGTTGTCTATTGCAGAGGTATGATGTGAACCATTTTAAGGCTAGAGAATCAAAGGAGAGAGATTCCGGAATATTGATTAAGAGGGTATGGTTAACCATGTCGAAAGCTTTAGAAAGGTCAATGAAGAGTGCAGATGACAGAAGGTTTTTGTTACGGTTTCTATTGATGGTATCTGTGAAGGAGAGAAGGGCAATAGTGGTACTATGAGATAGTCTAAAGCCATGTTGACAGTGTGCTATTAGGTTGTGTTGAGAGAGATGGCATAGAAGTTGTTTGTGAATGCATTTTTCCATAATTTTTGCTAGGGGTGATGAGAGCAATTGACCGATAGAGTAATCATTAGAGTTCCCGCATTTATGTAAGGGGATAATGTGGGAGATTTTCCAAATCTCTGGTATGGTACCTTCTTGGATTGTCCTATTTATAAGGATAGATATAGGGTAAGCAATTTCCTTAGCTGCTTTTTGGAGAAATTGGGAAGGAAGTTGGTCAGCAGATGGAGTACATGGCTTAAGTTTTAGAATAAGTTTAAAGATGAGAGAAGTAGAGATGGGTTGTAGTTTGAATTTCGAGAAAGAGTGGGGTAAGTCGATGGGAATGCTGGAGTTTTCTGAGATAAGTTGAGCAGCTAGAGATTGTATAGTGTCAGTAAAGAAAGAGTTGAAGGTATTGGCAGTTTGATGGGGAGTATTTGGATCTGCAACAAGTGGGGTGGGTGTTCGGGAGTTACCTGGGGAAAGGAGCTTATTAATGCAAGACCAGAACTGTTGGGGATTATTTTGATGAGTTTGCTGAAGTTTACAATAGTAGTTTTTTTTATCTGTAAGTATAGCTTTTTTGTGCTGTTTCTAAGCTGTCTAAAATATAGGTGATCAGAGCTATTTCTATAGGTTCTCCATTTAGTCCAGACTTTGTTCCTAAGTATAATTTGATTCCTAGTTTCATTAGAAAGCCATGGGGCTGGGTTAGACTTCATTCTAATGGAACGTTTGGGAGCATGCTTATCCAGGATAGATAAGAAAGCAGTGTTAAAATACTGTACTGCCTCTTCAAGTGGGAGGGATTTTAATGGGTTCCAGTTGCATGCTTTAAGGTCAGTTTGAAATAATTCTGCCTTAAAGTGTTTGGTAGAGCGTGCTGTTCTAATGGTGGGGAGGTTTGGGAAGTCTTTCTTTTCTCTAGTAATGTAGGTCAAGGAATGATCACTTGCATCATCAGGCAGGGTTCCTATTTTGTAAGATTGTTTCACTTTGTTTATGAGAATCCAGTCTAATGTACTCTCTTTTTTGTTAGGTTTGTTAATCCTGGTTGTAGAGGTTATAGTTTGGGTAAATCCATGGAGGTTAATATGAGAGGTAGGATTTTCAGCACTTACACTTTTCCAGTCCATGTTAAAGTCACCTAGTATTATAGTTTCTTGGGGGTAAGTAGAAGACAGCCAACTAAGAAATGCCTCAATTGTAGTGATATTATTTCCGGGTGGTATGTAAATGCAGATAATATATAAAGATTTGTTTATGTTGATTTGAAGCTTAGTAATGAGGATTTCTGCGTTGCTATCCTGGGTTGGATTAGATGGGAGGGTAGAGATATGAAGTCCATTTTTAAATAGAATTGCTACTCCACCACCTTTACGTTTTGTTCGGTCTTGTCTCACTATATTATAGCCTTGGGGAATAATTTCATTATCTTTTGTTTCTGGTTTCAACCAAGTCTCAGTGAGGCAGAGGATATCAAAGGAGTGAATATCTAAGAGGGCATGAAGGTGCGCTACTTTATTATTGATGCTTTGGATATTAA
The DNA here is from genome assembly GCF_019279795.1 of Protopterus annectens. NCBI lineage: Eukaryota > Metazoa > Chordata > Ceratodontiformes > Protopteridae > Protopterus > Protopterus annectens. Next base: position 1,243,058,633 of record NC_056739.1, read on the forward strand.
GATGCCCTATTCGGAGAGAGCTATTGAGATTGGGGTGAGTTGTTTGCATTGTAGGGTTGGGTAGGGCCAGGGTTGGGGTGGACATCGCCATCTTTCAAGGTGGGATTATTTAGTTTTGTTCCTGAGTTGTATGTAAGGTAGGTTAACAGTTTCGATTTTTTTTCTAAGGGTAGGTTAAGTTTAATGTGGGAGAGTCTATGGTATTTGGGTAGTAGGTAACTGGGATTGGAAGTTATGTTAGAATGTCTATCAAAGGATATGTATGTGTAGATTGCAGTTTGTTTGTGAGAATGGTTAAGATGGAAATAGTGCAGTTTTTCAAGGGAGGTAAGAAGGTAGGTTGAGATAAGAGTAGTCGAGAGTATGATTGTAAGTGTTAGCTTGGTGAGATTAAATCGTTTTTCAGTTGTGCACTTGCCTTGCTTCATTTAAAAACGTTTTAAATTGATAATTTTGTAGAGTTTTAACTGCATTTACTGTCTAGGACTACACACTTAAGTGTTAGCCTTTTCTGTGTTTATTTACTGTATTATTGCATTGTTTAGCCTGTTTCAACAAAAAAAATACTATCTTGTTTGTTCATTTCCCACCTTTTCTAGCCAGTCCATATCCTAGGCTTTGCTTGTCTCAGGACTTTATTTTCTGTGCTCAGAGCTATCCAGACCTTGCATTGGTAGAGGGAATCCTACTGCCTACCAGTGGGACTGGTGAGTATTGTACTGCCTATCTAACGCTAGAGGAGTGGTTTCTAGCTCCAAAATTGTAAGTTTATTAGCCTTTTGGGCTGATTTCTATCCCTTTCAACTTTCTGGCTTAAAAACGTGTGTGTTTGCACATTTTTCACATCGTGCAGCACTGCGAGGCTACAGTTAAACTATTCCAGGTGCCAGAAAGTGTGCTCTTCAAATTTTCCCTTAAAACTAGCTGGTTTCTCAGTAGTAGCACTAAAATCTGAACCCCTGTGACTAGCACTTGCTCTAGAACCTGCTGGAAAGCACTAGGAAGCCTGAAACAGATACAAGCACTCAGCTCTCCTTGTCAATAAGGAGAAATTAATCATAGGCACTAAACAGCCTAGAATTGCAAAGTATCTTGCAAAGGTAAGGGAAAACAGCTCTTAAACTTTACAAAAAAGCACCTAAACAGGCATGTCCAAGGGTCAGCTTCCGGTGATTTCTCCTGTCCACCTGGTGAATCTGGGCATACTGGGGCAATGCGGCAATTGCCTCATGTACACAGACAATCCTCTTCTCCTACCACCCAACACTACAACCTGCGAGAGATGCACTTACATAGCCAAACTGGAAGCAAAGCGCTCTCCGGCCAAGATTGTGCTAGACAGTCAAGAGGAGAAGGGTAACACCTGCATCACACCTCAAGCAACTCATAGCCCTTCAAAACCCACACCATCAACACCCACACATAGCAACACTAAACCCACATATGCGGAGAACCTTAACATTAACCTGCCCAAGCAACAAGGACCTCCGAAGCCGAAATGCAAACAAACACCAGTCACAACCAAAGTGACAGATAGCTCACAACACCAGTGTGCCACCCAACAACAGCCCCTAAGGCAAGACAATGTACCCAACACTTTAGTCATAGGTGACTCTATAGTCAGGCACACTGATGTCCCACTCACCAGACTGAACAAGGAGAAAATTACAGTCTGCCTGTCGGGTGCCAGGATCCACCACATAACGCATGCACTCAAGTCACTCCACAACAAGTACAAATACGACTCTGTTATTGTCCATGCTGGAGTGAATGACTTGAGACGTACCTCCCTGGACTACATGAAAAGAGATATGGAAAAGCTCTTGGATCATGTGACCCAGGCAGGTATGACCCTAGCTCTGAGTAGCATCCTGCCTTCGCCCAGAATGATACCACAGTATAAGGACAAAATGATTGAGTTCAACAATTGGCTTAGCTTCTGGTGTCATTCAAAGGGGATCCAGTATTTGTCTGCCTGGGAAGATACGATCGACAAACCATGATGCTTTGCCAGAGATGGTCTGCACCTTTCACCCCTGGGATTCAGGTTACTGGCTAAAGCTCTTGCCACCCGTATAGTGCCTTTTTTAGGCAAGGTTCAAAGGATAAAACCACCACCGTAACAGACACAAGCAGGCAAAATCTGAAGGTAATGCTAGACGTCTAAACCTCAAAATGCACTCTCTCGAGGCACTCCTAAAAATGGAGAACATCGATATCTGTGCAGTAACTGAGACCTGGTTCAAGGCTCCAGAGAGCACCCCTGCAATACCAGGCTACAATTCTTACCAAACTTTTCGGCCACAAAACCAGGACCGAAACACTAAAGGTGGAGGAGTGTCCATATTCACCAAGGATATTCACACCTCCAGGCTAGTTGCCCAACACAATGCATCTGAAATTCTCCAGTCCAGGTGCAACTAACACTAGGTAAGACTGCAATCCAAATTGTAGCTTGCTACAGATCCCCAACCATGCCCCAAGATTCTCACTACACCTTTTTAAACATACTGGAAAATATTAAGATACAACAAAACACCCTAATACTGGGTGATTTCGACTACCCTGCCATTAATTGGGAAAACTACTCGGGTACCAATCCTTTTCCCAACGGTTCTTGGAATTCATAAATTCCAACACCCTGGATCAACTAATCCATTGTCCCACCAGGGGCTCCAATATCCTAGACCTGGTCATTACCAACATGGGAGATAGATGCTCCACACCAGTGGTCACCCCCTCATTGGTCAGGTCAATCACCCTTGACATCCACATCCCACCCCACCCCCCAGTAAGGAAACCGCCTTAAAAAACCTCTCCAAAGCCAATTTAAGCTACTGAAGTCAGAAGTGACAAAATTCACAACACCCACGCAGACTGGATCTGGAAGTTCGACTGCAGAATCCTACACTAAGGCACTGTACGAGCACATCCACTCGTACATGAATCGTGCCATCCCAAATAGAACCAAGATGCTCGTCTCCAAAAAAATGAAGCCAATCTGGTGGTCCCCCGCTATAAACAAACTATACCACAGAAGGAAGAAACTGTTGCAAAAAAGAGGAAAATCCCAGGATGCAAAAAACTCCCTCACCAGCCTCAATAAGAAGCTGAGATCCCTCAAAATCCTCAAAAGCTAGTTACGAAAATAAAATTGCCAATGATTCCAAAGACAACCACAAGGCATTCTATAGTTATGTCAAGAATCTAAATGGCAATGCTCAGATCTGCTCTGAGTCACAATAGAATGGCATTAAATATACTGATCCCAAGGATATTGCCAATATCCTGGCAGATCGATTTAGTGCCAACTTCTCCCCCCTCTCACCCCCTAAAGGGCCCATCTCAATACCAAAAGATTGCCAAATTCCGATAATCACGGCCACACAGGTAGAAACCGCACTCTCCAAAGCTAAGAATACAGCATCCATGGGACCAGATGACATCCCAGGCTGTGTACTACATGAACTACAAAATGAACTTTCACCTCACCTAAGTGTCATGTTTAATCATAGCCTCACCTCAGGCTTCATGCCCACTGAGTGGCGCACAGCTACAGTTATCCCGCTCCACAAGGGAGGATCCACCTTGGATCCCAGGAACTACCATCCCATCAGTCTGACAAGCCTGATGTGCAAGGGCATGGAACGCATTATCATGGAACTTATAAACAAAGACATTGGCAACCTTCAAACACTGGACCCCACCCAGTTTGGGTTTGTGAAGGGCCAATCTTGTCTCCTGAATCTGACTGACTTCTTCGAATCAGTCTCCAGAGCTGTGGACGAGGGTAAGGCAGTCCACACAGTCTATCTGGACCTCAACAAGGCCTTTGACACCATCCCCCACTCTGGAATCACAGATAAACTTACTAAGCTGGGCATAAATCCCCACGTCACTCGATGGGTTGCTAACTGGCTTACTGACAGAACCCAGACAGTAAAAGTAGCCGACTCCAAATCCAGCTCCAGACAAGTGACAAGTGGCGTACCTCAGGGTTCAGTCCTGGGACCACTCTTGTTTGGCATCTACTTCTCTAAAGTTCAGGCCAACACTAAGGGACTCTGGCTAACAAAGTTTGCAGATGACTGCAAACTGGGAGCCATTATTGAATCCCCAAATTATGTGGATATTCTACAAAAGGGCCTTAGAGAAACAGATGCCTAGTGCCAGAGCCATGGGCTCAAGCTTAATGCCAAGAAATGTATAGTTATCCCCTTTGGAAAAAAACATGTACCCATGAATTACCACATAGGTGGCAGGACACTAAACATCGAAAGTGTGATGAGAGACTTAGGGACACAGGTGGACAGTGGTCTTACTTTCGATAACCACATTGCCACAACAGTCAGGAAATCCTTCTATGTGGCACACCTCATCACTAAGGGCTTTTCATCCAGAAAAAAGGCGGTCATTGTCCCACTGTACTCATCCATTAGACCCATTATAGAGTATAATGCCCCATTTAGTATGTACCTCACAAGACATCTGCAACAGCTGGAAAGGCCACAGAAATACCTCACTAAAAGAATTACAGGCCTAAAGCAGATGCCATATACAGACCGTCTAAAAAAACTCCAGCTATACTCTGTGGCATATCGTCTACTCAGAGGCGATCTCTGCTTAACATACAAGGCCATGTCAAACCCTGAGCTGTTGGACATGCTCTACTTAAAGAAATCCCAATCCCTCAGAGCCACACGCTCCAGGGATCTAAACCTTGTCATCACAATGAACAAAACATGCTGGAGGGATACGTTCCTGACCCAGAGACTCCCCATACTCTGGAATAGACTGGCAGATAGCCTAGTATGAACCTATGAACCTATGAACCTATACATATCAAGCAGAACGCCTCATTGGCCCTCTTCAAAAGGAACCTTGATGATTGTATGGGAGATAGGAAATTCACCCCGGGGATCATGTCAGTCGCACTGCTAGACAGGGGCCTGGAGAAGTAAATATTGTGGGAAGAAATATCCAGGGAATTGTTATGGCTAGGCTTGCATAGGCCCTAGGGCCGATAGCCTAGTACTAACCTATGAACTTATAACCAGGACTGCAACAGTGAATACACTCGAACATCTACATTTATGGTAAGTGTACACAACTGTACTATGTTCTTCGTGTTTCACTGTTGCAGTCATTACATTTGGGTAGATTCCCAAAGCTATGGTTGGGAGGAGGAGTTTAGATAACATTAGGGCCAGCTATAAGGCCCTGCAAAACTGCAGTGCAAAGCCAGCTCTGGATTTAGAGAAAATTGGCAAATGATAATGCTTGGGAGGCTGAAGAAGTAGATGCAGCCCAGGTGGAGTGAGGTCTGATCCCCTGGGGGATAGGTTTTCCATGGTGCTTATAGCAGAAATTAATGCAATGGCTTATCCGTTTAGAAATGGTTTGTTTTGAAATAGCCTTCCCCTCTGCCCCTGTAGCAAATGCTACCAGCAGTTCAGATTTTCCAAGTAGAATCTAAGTTGTCTGTGCACATCCAAGGAATGCAGAATCCGTTCCCCTTTGTTCTGTGGATTGGGAAAGAAGGTTGGCAAATGAATGGACTGATTAAGAACCACACTGTATACCACCTTGGGCATGAAGGATGGATTGGTTCTTAGTGACACCCTGTCCACATGAACGATGATGAAAGGCTCCACTGCCATAAGGGCCTGTAATTCAGATACCCTTCTAGCTGAAGTGATTCCTAAAAGGAAAGCTGTTTTCCAAGAAAGTAGCAGCTGGCTCGAAAGGAGGTAGAGTGAGTTTCTCCAATACAAAGTTAAGGTCCCAGGCTGGGGTTGGAGCTCTCCTGGGTGGTCTCAAACTTTTGTCCCCTCTGAGGTACTGCTTGAGCAGTGGATGAGAGAAGAGGGGAGGTTCTGTGTTATAATGAGCTGAAATGGCTGAGGTGTGGATTTTAATGGAGGAAAAATACAGGCCCTTGTGAAGCATCTCAGTTAAGTATTGTAAAATCTGAGGTAAATTGGGTGTTGCTCTGCTCATCCCTTAAGATTGGTTCCAGGCACATAATCTTTTCCATTTTTCAGCATAAGATTTTCTAGTACTAGGCCTCCTTGCCTCTAAGATGACATTCATCACAGGTTTGCTGAGGGATGGTAAGTAAGTAATTAGCCAGGCTGCAAGGCTCAGTGTTGAAAGATGAGGGTGCAGAATCTGGTTCTCCTGCTGAGACAGCAGGGAAGGAGTCTGAGGCAGGTGCCACAGAGATAACAGTGACACACTACGCAGGAGGGGGTACCAGTGTTGGCGCGGCCAGTCTGGAGCAATCAAAATCATCCTTGGTTTGTCCTGTTTGACTTTTAGTAGTACTTTGGAGAGCAAAGGCAGTGGGGGGAAGGCATAGACTGATAGTTTTTTTCCAGCTGAAGGACAGAGCATCCACTTTCCAGGCTCGTTTGTGGGGAGTCCACTGTGCATAATTTGTCCAATTGGTAGTTCTGGGGGGAGGCAAACAGATCTATATCTGGGCTACCACATTCGCTTATCAACATGTTGAAAATCCTTGGTTCCAGTTTCCACTCGTGTGGGTCCAAGAGGTTTCTGCTTAGTCCATCTGCCTGTGTATTTAATTTTCCTGGCAGGAATTGAGCTTGTAGGTGCACTTGGTAGCTCAAGGCTGTGTTCCACAATGCCATGGCTAGTCTGCAGAGGGGGTAAGAATGTGTACCCCCCCCTGCTTGTATATGTACCACATAACCATGGTGTTGTCCGTCTTTACCATTAGCTGCCCTGGAAGAATGCAGTCCTTGAAGGCTGTCAGTGCATTCTGTACAGCTAACATTTCTTTTTGATTGATATGCAGGTGCATTTGACTTGGGTTCCATTTGCCCTGAATGCACTTCCCTGCCAGGTGAGCCCCCCATGCATAGACTGATGCATCTGTTGTTAGGGTTTGGGCAACAGGGGGTGGTAAGAAACGTAGTCCCTTGTTTTGGTGGCAGGCCTCTTCCCACCAAAGGAACTCTAGGCGTAGGCAAGGAATGATAGGAATCATTGTTTCTAGGCTGTGAGAATGTTGACTCCATAGGCTTTTTAGATACCACTGTAGTTTCCTCATATGCAGTTTTGCATATGGAATTAGAAGAATGCAGGAGGACATGAACCCCAAGGCTTGCAGTATTTATCTTGCAGATAGCAGGGTTTTTGTGGCCACTTGTTTGAAGTATATTGTCAAATGAATTTGCTTTTCTGGTGTGAATTAAGCCATCTGGGAAGTTGTATTCAAGCTTGCTCCCAGGAATGTAATTTGTTGACAGTGTACCAGTTGTGATCTCTTTTCGTTTATGGTGTACCCCAGACATGTTAGAACCCTTTCTACAAACGCCAGATGATCCAAAAGTATGTTGTGGCTTTCTGCCTGAATTAGACAATCGTCCAGGTATGGGTATATTTGAATACTTCTTTGCCTGCAAAATGCCATAACTGGAGCTAGGCACTTTGTGGATACCCTGGGTGCACTAGATAAGCCAAAGGGCAGTGCAGAGAACTGATCGTGTGTGTAGCCTGCTTTGAAGCTTAGGTATCTTCTGCAAGATTCCCTGATTGGGATGTGCAGGTATGCTTCGTTTAAATCTAGTGTTGCCAGCCAAGTGTCTTTACCTAGCATAGGACGTAACTGGTGAGGAGTCAGCATCTTGAATTTTGGAATCTCCAGAAAGGTGTTTAGAGCAGACAGGTCCAAGACTGGACACCATGATTGGTCTTTTCTGGGTACCAGGAAAAGTCTGGAGTAGAAACCTTGTCCCTTTTCCTCTTCTGGTACCAGTTGAATAGGCCCATATGCTTAAGAGAGAAAGTACTTGTTTTTGAGCCTCTGCCCACTGATTTGGGGGTAGGACCGGCCACCCACTTGGAGTTGGCAACGTGTGGAAGTGAAATCTGTATCCTTGGGACACTATATTTAAAACCCATTTGTCCTGGGTAATGAGTTCCCAGTTCTTTTCATGAAGAGCAATCTTTCCCCACAAAGGGGCAAGCAGAAGATTAATGCTTGTAAATTTTAAAAGGAAGTTAATGAGGCAGTTTACCATAGGGGGTGTCTTGTTATTCCCAGATTTGGAAGTGGAGGCCCCCCACTACTTAGTTCTGTTAGTTCCCTGGGACTGCAACCTGGGGTTTTTGCTGTGTCTGGGTTTGGCTTGAGAAGACTTGGTAGGGGCAGGAAAGGACCATTTCTTAGAAGGACAGTGCCTACTAAATCTAGGAGGCGAAACTTGTAAAAAATCTTTAACAGTTTCATAGATTTAGCTTTATCTTCCATCTTTTTAAGAACTTCTTCAGCCTTGTTGCCAAACAGGCTGTCCTGATTTAAAGGAGCATCCAACAATTTAGCTTTAACATGATCAGGCAAAGATTGCTCAATAAGCCAAGCATGCCTTCTAAGCACAGACCAAGTAAACGGCAGCCCAGTAAGAGGACTCTAAAGAATCAAAACCACATTGCAAAGTAGGTTTTCCAACTTGTTCAGCAGAATGCATTAAATCCTGTAAGTCTATTTTCCACACAGTCAGGAATCAACATCATTTTCTTTTTAAGCAGTCCAATAACATGTTGTTGATATTTTAACATATGAAATTGGCAGTTTAAAGCTCTAATTGACAAGGTTGCTGAAGTATAAACCTTTTTACCCCATCTATTCAGCGCCCTGGAGTCTCTATCAGAAGGGATAGGATTTTTAGCAGTAGAAGCCTTAATGCCCTTGGGCCCCTGTGAAATGGTCTCTGGATCTGCAATAGGATTTTTGAAAAGGAACTTGTGGGACTCGGGGACCCTGTAGTATCTGTCAGGTTTACTGGGAGCAGGAGGCAGGGAATCAGGGGCCAAACTGGATTCCGAGAAAGCATCATTGACAATGTCTAGTACAGGAAGAATAGCCAAAGGCCTATGCTGAGGTAGGAGAAGGAAATCCCTAAGCCTCTTTTTTGAATCGGAAAAGTCTTGGCTTTCCTAGTGAAAATGCTCCTTTAGAGTATGTAAGGTTTCCCCAAAAGAAAAATCCTCAGGAGGGGAAGCTGTGCATCAGAATCTTTATAAGTAGGTAAGGACAAATCCAGGTCATCAGAAGAGTCAGAAAAAACAGAATCCTGATCAGAAGATTCATAATCAAGCTCAGCCCTAGGCCTCTTAGGGGGGGGGGGGGGTTGGCTACCCCTGATTAGCGTTATTACATCTTCAGCCATTTTTATCATTTGTTTTTTAGGCAGAGAGGCCTGAGCATGTGGCCTTGGCATCAGTTTTCTAGACATGGATCGAGAATTAGGCCTTAGTAATGAAGGAGGCGTCGATTTAATGTGCAAGTCCGTAGGCCTGAATACACCCTCAGAAGCCGGTGCCTGCACAGCGGCTCCGGACCCATCCAAGGTAGAGACATCTGCGGGTTCCACAGTTGAAGTATCTTGAGGCACACCGGACTCCGAATGGGTCTCAGTAGAGGCCTGCGAATCAGAAGTAGTGGGTATCAGGGGCTGCAAAAGCACCTCACTGAGTACCAGCGAACTGGCGACTGGCTTAGGAGAAGTGTCGTCGGCAGTTTTGGACCTCGGCGGCCTGTCTCTGTCTTTATCTTTGCATTTTTTCGGAATCCCAATTGTCGGATGGCTAACAGACGACATTTCTGGATAATTAAACTGAGAACCGAAATATTTAGAGGCAAAAATATACAGACGACGGATAGTGAGCTGATTAAATAAAGCACAAAACCAACAGCAAAGTACGTCATGGTCAGGGCCTAGGCAAGGAATACAGTTACAAATGAAAATCTTTATGAGATATTTGTTTTCCACAAGTAATGCAATTATTAACTTTTACTGACATCGGTAAGGAGCAAGAAAAAGTTTCCCCAACGGGGTACTTAGCTTTTTGTTGAAGACTTCAGTTCTGAAACTCGAAAACGAAAATTTCAGGAGTCTGCCGACTGGCACTTGCGAACTGCTTCTGCTTCAGGTACCACACGGTAAGAAAGACTGATGCAATGGCGTCACCTGCATGTTTTATACCCCTGACGACCTGACGTCATGGAAGAAGGGACAGCAACTGACGCAGGACCCAAGACTTTGTTAATCAGGCCGACTGACGGCAACCTGCAAGCAGATTACCCAAATGTAATGACTGCAACAGTGAAACACGAAGAACATCTGCACACCTCATAAAATCCAAACATAGTGAAAGTTCTAAAATGAAAAAAAGGAAATCTAAGATGACTTCTCCATTTACTTTAGCAGAAACATTCCGTTATCAAGCAGGAATGAAAATCAAACCAGTAGTAGACAAAAATATGATAGCAAGTGAACGTGCCAAAAACAAAAGAAAGAATATAATGAGAAGGATCAAATGAGAAGGAATGAAATTTGGAAAAGGCATCAACTATTGTGACAAGTACAGAAATCGTCTGCAACATCATCATGTCGAAAAGGCTTGACATAGAAATAGTTACTAATAGGCAAGTTGATACCAAAAGATGAAAGGTTAACAATAACAGCCCAGAATAGTGGACTACATACATACTGGTATACAAAATTCATTTAACACAAGGAAGAGACAGACAAATGTAGGTTCTGTATATATAAGAAAAAAAAAAAAAAAAAAAGAATTGGAAACAGTCGAATATCTTGTTGCTTGGTGAGATATACTCATGGCAAATGGCTTGTACACTGAAAGTTACAATAATAAGGCAAGACTGCTGCACTGGGGATTGTGCAAACACTACAGCATAGAAGTAGTTGAGAAGCACTGGAAACATGAACCACAAAGCACTATAGAAAATGAAGTGTAGATTACATGGGCTCACCAATACAACAGATGCAAGACAACTAGTTATAGTAGTTCACGAAAAAAGGCAAAAGTAGCATTGATCACAAAGTCCTGCACCTAGTGATTACATTGTCTTATGTACAGAGACAGACAAAATCATAAAATATCAGTATTTGCAGGCAGAAACAAGAACAATGTGGAAGATACCCAGACAGGTCCAACAGTAGCAGGAGCAATGGGTTTAATAAAAACAATAATTTACAGTCGTAGTGGTGCTGTAGTAGCGCTGTTGCCTCACAGCAAGACGTTGTCCCATTCGATTCTCAGCTAGAGCATCTTGTGTGTGGAGGCATGCGTGAATGGGCGTGCCTTCATTGAAGGTTGTGCATCAGGGTTGGTAATGCAGCATGTAAAAATCCACTACCAAACATTAGTGGATCAGAGTTCTGCTGTGGCGACCCCTAACCGGGATAAGCCGAACAGGGTCAGTGAAGTACTCTGACATGTATGGGCAGTCTATTCCAGAAACAAGCCAGCCTCTGGGAGACAAACCTGTCTCTTCAGACAGGTTTTGTTGATGTCACATATTAGATTTAGGCCTTCTGAATGGGTAATACATGAGGAGTTAGACTAACGGGTATGGAGCATCTCTAGTAGGGCAGGGTCCGACATTGCCTTGTAGGAGAGACACAGATCACCTCAGAGCAATCTGTACGATACCGAGTAGAGAGATAGTGATTTGAGCCTGTCCACATAGGACAGATGTTGGAGGCCATGGATTCTCTTTGGGAGGCCTTTCCAGTTGGTGCAGATGTTTGGAGAGGTACAAACCAAATGGGGAGTTCTACTCAATTATTGGCCTAATGAGGGAGGAGTACAGACAGGTAATAACCTTCTTTTTTCTGAATACAATCCCTTTATTTAGCAGATGAACGAAGTAAAAGGCTTTGCTGACCACTACTGCTACATGATAGTCAAATGGGAGATTGTTGTCAACCTGAGTAACCAGGTGTCTCATCACAGGTTGTGTGCTTAGGGGGTTGCCGTTGATGTGGTAATCATTAGAGGCTGTGTTTTCTGCCGAATGGTATGATAATACATTTTTCTGCATTTAATTTGAGGCCATGACTTTGACACCAGCCATCTGTTGCTGAGAGACCCTCTTGAAGTATGTTAACATCATTTGGGGAGTCAATGAAAGCACTCAACTTACAGTCGTCCACAAACTTGGTCAGGCACAGGACTTTTGTCTTTGCCTGAACCTCTGAGAAGTAGATGCCAAACAGTAGGGGTCCCAGGACAGATCCCTTGGGAACACCACTAGGGGCAGGTCTGCTGTCAGAGGCGGAGGCACCTGTTTTGACCTTGTGGGTCCTATCTCTAAGCCAGCTGGACACCCATCTAGATAGGTATTTATGCCAAGTTGCATTAGCTTTTCAATGATGACCAACTGCGGGATTGTGTCAAAGGCATTGGCCAAGTCCAGGTAAGCTGTATGTACTGAATTTCCCTCATCCAGGGACTTGGTGACAGTCTCAAAGAAGTCAACCAGGTTCAACAGGCAAGATCTGCACTTGATGAATCCGAACTGGGTGGGGTCAAGTGCTTGGAGATTGCCAATGTCCTTGTTTATGAGATCCAAAATAATACGTTCCATGGCTTTACAAATCAGACTTGTCAAGCTAATGGGGCAATAGTTTCCGGGATCAGTAGTGGCACCACCTTTATGCAAAGGGATGACAATGGCAGTTCTCCACTCTACTGGAACGAAGCCTGTACTTAGGCTGTGGTTGAATAGGGTGCTCAGTGGTGAAGCTAGTTCTTGCTGGAGATGGTGCAGAATACAGCCTGGGATATTATCAGGTTCCATGGAAACTGTGTTCTTTGGCTTGGATAGGGCCTTTAACACTTGATCTATGGCAATGTGAGGTGCAGGACAAGTATCGGGGATGTCGAATGGGCCTTTGGGGGGGCAGGGGGGTGAAGCCTGCACTGAACCTATCTGCTAGCAGGCTGGCCAAGTCAGCAGGATCAGTGTAAGTGATACTGTTATACACTAATTCGGAACAAAGAGGGCTTTACCATGGAGGTTCCTGACTTAACTGAAGAAGGCTTTCTGGTTTTCCTTTGTTTTGGAGGCTAGTTTCGATTCATAATTGGCTTTGGAGGTTTTCACTAATGATCTAATTTGCTTGTTGAGGCTAAGGAGGGAATTTTTCCAATTTGGAATTTATTCTTTTTTTGCCCTTAGAGAACGGTCTCTTCCTTTTGTTGTAAAGCCTGTTGATAGAGGATGTCCACCAGATGGGTTTGTCTTTCCTTGAGGAGCAGGTTTGAGTTCTGTTGGGTATGGCTGAGTACATGCAGTTGTACAGGTGCTTGTATACTGCATGGCGTAATGTTCAGCATATTTGTCTGCACCCTCTGAGAGGGGTGGTGGCATGAAGCTCCCGATACCCTCCCTTAGGAGATTGTAGTAAGCTTTTGAGAAGTTTTTTAGCCTGGTTATAGGCTGGGGGGGTGGGGGTGGGATAGAAACTTCAAATGAGACAGAGCAATGATCTGATCTCACCAGGGAAGTACATACCATGGGAATGGGGCAATGGTCACCCATGTTGGTGAGAAACAAGTCCAGAATGTTATCTCCCCTTGTGGGGGATGACATGAGCTGGTCTAGTGCGTTAGAAATGATGAAGTCAAGGAATCGTTGGGTAGTGCATTAGTGTGCAGGAATAGGATACAAGACAAATAGTCTTCCAAATCAAATATTTTGGTTCACATCTTGCTGCAGGTTCAAAAAGACTCTGGGTTTGGGCCTGCAACATTACGGTAAGATCCCAAGGTAGAGTACGGTCCTTGAAAGGGGGCTTTAGTAAAAAAATGCTCCTTTTATAAAGCAGTGAAGACGCTAAAGTAAAACTATCAATTCAGATATGAAAATTGGATATAGCAGGTAGCTGGACTTTAACTGCAGATGGACTGGTCCAGTCACTGAAAATGGAAGCCAAGAATTCAAAGATCTTGTATATATGTGCTGAAAAAGAGTCTGTGTCGTGTTGTTGTTCCCAAAGGAAAATAGTTTCCATTTGCCCTTGTAGATTCTCCCGGTAAAGGCCTTATGAGAAGATAAATGAATGTGGTGCACTGGAGAAGACAGCTTAGGCTGTCTTGTTATCACTGGAATTAGAGGTACCATGTGGTTAAACTTGAAACCCAAGATAACTGGGTGAGTCAAGGTCTGGAACTGGATCCAGAATCCAAGGGTGATAAATCAGATGAGGCCAAAGCAACAGAAACCAGATCTGTTGAGGCCAATAAAGGGCAATAAGTATGAATTTGCTCTTCAAATGAGATGCTGTCTGCAGAAATTTGGGGATTAAGGGAGTTAGACAGTAAGCACAGAAGAGACCTGGGGCCAATCGTGAAGGACAGCATCTCTCAGTGACTTATCCAGTGGGGAATTATGGCAAAGGAACCTGCTGGATTTGTTGTTCAGAGGGGAAGCAAATAGGTCTCCGCATGGCTGGCCCCACTGGCAAAATGTCACATCTGCCACTTCTGTGTTGGAGACCACTCGAGGTAATAATATGAATCTGTTCAACTAGTCTGCTATCATGTTGGATTTACCCGGTATATGCGTTGGACAGAAATCAATTTGTAGATATCGCCCATTGCCACACGCTCATGGCTTCTCAACACAAGGGGTACGATCTGATTCCTCATTTGCTGATGGACCATACTAGGGCCATATTGTCAGTCTGAATCGCAATTGCCTTGGAAGAGAGTGTCTCTTGGAATGCCTGCAATGCTAGGAGTACTGCTCTCATTTCCAGCACATTAATATGCAAGTTGGCCTCTTCAGGGGACTATGTGCCTTGAAAAGTCTTCCCCAAAAATGCCCCCCACCCGATCTGGGAAGTGTCCGTGGCCACTACGGCCATGGGTTGAGGAAGGATGAATGGGCAACCTTCCAGAAGGTGATCTGAGTGAATCCATCACCAAAGGAATCTCTTGCAAGCCTGAGTTATGTTGATCTTGGTGGACAAAGGTTGATGTAAGATGGACCACTGGGTTGTCAATGTCCATTGTAATATTCTCATATGGTACCTTGCTAGTGGAAGTAGGACTGTCTCTGCTGACATGTACCCCAGGGTCTAATAATACCCTGTGGGCTAGTAGAGAAGAACTGTGAATTATCCTGTCGACTTGGAAACAAATGGTTTGTATCCTCGGC
Source organism: Protopterus annectens (assembly GCF_019279795.1). NCBI lineage: Eukaryota > Metazoa > Chordata > Ceratodontiformes > Protopteridae > Protopterus > Protopterus annectens. Next base: position 1,243,073,634 of record NC_056739.1, read on the forward strand.
AAGGGCAGAGATGCCATCATTGATACTGTGTTGAAATTGGCTACTATGAACTATAAAGACCGAGAAGGCTGAAGGTATGATTTCTTGTAGTTTATTGTGATACCCAGATTGGAACATGTCTGGAGTACATAGTCGCAAGCTGTTATCAGCAGATGTTTGGTCAAGGCAGTAAGGAGCCAGTCATCTAGGTATGGAAACACTCAGAATCCCTGCAGTCTGAAATCAGTCCCTACCACTGTCATTCATTTGGTAAACACCCTGGGGGCTGGGGTGACACCAAAAGGCAGTGCCTTGAACTGGTAGTGATTGGCTCCCAGCCAAAAGTGTAGGTATCACTGTTCATTCTCATGTGATAGTGTGCATCCTGAAAATCTATAAAGCACATCCAGTCATCCTTGTGCAGGAAAGGCAAAACAGACTGAACCGTGACCATCCATAACTTGGTACACTGAACTGATTTGTTCAGAATGCGAAGATACAAGATTGGTCTCCAGACTCCTTTTTTTTTTTTTTTTTTTTTTTTTTTTTATCGGCACTAAAAAGAATCTTGAGTAAGTTCCAGATTCTTTCTGGTCTGGGGGGTGGGAGTGGGGCCTCTTAGATAACTCTGTTTTTCTAACAGCTTTTGTATTTCCAAAACTGCAGTTTTCCTCTGACTGGGTGGAACATCAGGAATTTTGTTCTGTAATGGTGGTAGGGAAAAAAGAATTATAGAGCCGCTGGAAATAATCCTATGCGCTTTTTATATTTTGTCTTTTATGTCTAGCCAGGCTCTCTGGTGCAAGGATAAGCGACTCCCAACTGCCTCCAAAGTAGGACAATCAGGCCTCCTTTCAAGAGCGCTTTTAGGGCCCGTCAGAGAAAGAATCTCTGGATCCTTGTTTCTGCGGGCTTTCCCTGCCTCGTGAGCAGCATCTTCCACTGGAGTTCCCCTCTCTGCCTTGACGAGAACCTTCTCCATGTGTATCATGGAAAGGATCTTGGGATTTCCTGAACCACATCTTTCAACCACCTCAATGACTGCTGGAAAAGGTTCTTTGAGAAGTCAAAAAAATGTCCAACAGCAGACTGAGTCTTCCCATCTTTAACCTTGGGGTCAAATAACCAACGTCTGTCAAAAGGATCATTGACAAAGGATGACTTAAAGGGCTCCGCAAAATCACGCAGGCACATCCAGGAATGCCTCCTAATGGAAATGCCTGAACCCACCACTACTGAGGCTCCTTCAGCGGCATGGGAAATGAGCTTCAGATGAACTGAAAATGGACTGAAGAGTGGCTAACTGTGAAGCAACAGAAGACTCTGCCTCAGTAGTACTAGTCCCTGACAGGGTCTTTGTAGAGGGATTTAATCAAGGAGCTCTCAATCTGGTGAAGTGCGCCAAGTAGTTCACAGACCCAAGTGCAAAGGTTGCCGATTCATACACTCACTTCCCATATCTTTCTATCGCCATAGATTCTCTGTTAGGGGGATGGACAGACAAACTCTGTCCAGAGAGTTTTTTGGTGGCCGCTGCCACAACCATAGCATCTACTTGTACTCCTTTGTTCCAGAATTCCCTTTCTTTGGGTGGTGTCAGGATCCTATTTGGTCTCTTGAGAACTGGCTCTACAGAATCTGGTTCCTTCCAAATCTGCTGAGAGATCAAATCAATGAGCTCATCACTAGGTAGAGTTGCCCAGAAGGTAGACGGGCCAGCAGTAAAAGCCTCTAGAAATAACAATTCCTTTTGAGAAGGGTTGTGGGAGAACCAACCATCCCGTTGTTTCAGGATCTCTAAAATGTCTCCAAAGGAGACATCATTGGGTGCTGATCCTGGGGACCCTTCCCCTTCATCGAAATCCATATCTTCTGTGACCGAATCCTGGGGGGGTGGGGGGTGGGGTGAAGTGCCTCCTCTTGCATTTTCTCTTCTTAGGAACTTCTCTGGTGGGATGCTCTGGAGAAGTATGTCCTTTGGGGTTGTCTGGAGACTGTGGGCTGGACGCCTCTGTGGAGTGGAATGCTGAGACTCAACACAAAGGGTAGGAGCCATCTGATCTCTAGATGAAAATACTCTCTTTACTACCTCGAAGACAGAATGCTCTGGAAAGAAACTGCCAGAGCTGAGAAGACAAGCTTCTGGTCTGACAGTTCCCGCTGACCCGAAGACACCACCACCAAGGCAGAAGCCTGAGCCGAGCTATCAAATGCAGAGATTCAGATAACTTCAGAGTTGACTCTAACCCCTCGGATCTGACAACAAAACGTCAGCTCCGAGACCCCTCCAACTCTGACACACTCAGAGCCGGTATGCTGAGAGAAGACTTTGGATCCAAAGATAAGGGTATCTTCAGATATGAGGCAGAGGGAATCCAGACATTTGGATCAGAGGGCTCCAAAACTGAAGGACAGACTAGAGTAGGAGCAAAAAGAGGTGGAGTCATACAAGTCAAGGCTTCTGGACCCGTTGGGGTAGGGGCCGGGAGAACTCCCATCTGAATTTGTGTCGAAATAAACTTCATCGTTCTAGCCACGTCTGCTTCTGACAGACTTCTGGAGGAACAGGAAGAGGCAATGGGAGTGAGAATGATGTCTTTCTAGGAATGGTAAAGGAAGCCGAGATGAGACTGAATCCAGAGACTATGAATATCTGGTTCAAGTGGTTTTGGTTCTGAGGGAGTAGGATCCAAAGAGACAGACCTGGTGACTGAAGTGATAGATCAGACAGCTTGTGGTGTGTCGGATCCGAAGATTTTTTACTCTTTCTCGGCTCAGAGGTCGGACCTGAAAAATTGTGAAGAGCTAACCTGATTAGAAGACCTTTTTCTTGCCTCCTGTTTTGTCCGACTTGGAGGGATGAACTCCAGAAACAGACTTTGAGAAGGCCAATGGAATAAGGCCTTGAAGTATCAATTGCTTTTCCGGTCCACAGGGGCTCTCTGATTAAACAATTTATATATAGAATAGTCAGCCTGTAAATGCTTAGGTCCTAAGCAATATACACACAGTGCATGGGCATCAGATATACACACAGCGCATGGGCATCAGATATATACACAGCGCATGGACATCAGATATACACAATGTATGGGCATCAGATTTATGTATTTATTTATTTGCATTTGTTAACCGGGTTGGTCCAGCTGGGTAAGAATTACCCTTTTTCAGTGGAGACCCGAGGGGAAAAGCCCCAAACAGACATACAAATACATACGAATAGAGACAAATTTACAATATTACAGAGGAAAACAATATTATGGGTACAATGGATAAGAAAAACAAACAATGAAAGTTTGAGAATATGAGTAAGGTAGGCCAGAGGCATGCATGCAAAAGATTTATGAAAAGGTGTTCTGAGCAAGATCTCTGAATTAAGTTAAAGTAGGCAAAGAAATGATGATTTAGGTGTGGAGTTAGTAGTGTGGGAGTTTTAGGTGGGAGCATGTGAAGGACATTCCCATTTGGAGGAGAGATGGGAGAGAAGCATGGATTTGAAATTGTTGTGGTTAGGTATATTACGTAGTGGTGTGGGGAGATTGTTCCGTAGTTTGGCTATAGTGTGGGATAGTAGTAGTTTACAAGTTGGGTGGATGGGTTTGTGTACATGCAGGAGGTTTTGGCCTGTGGATCTCAGGGTACGGGTAGGTGTGTAGGGTGTTAGAGATTTAGCAAGAGAGGGGCATTCTGCTGGTTTAAAGATGAGTTTGTGGGCTATTGTAAGTTGTAGGTACTTTAGGTGGTTGTGGAGTTCTAGCCAGTTTAGGGTGTGTAGGGAGTGACAGTGATGGGAAGAGTTCTTAGAATTGGTTGCAAATTTGCAGATTTTGTTGTAACAGGCCTCAAGTTTAGCACGGAGTCCGAGTTGTAGGTTGGAGAACAGATAGGGGAATCGTCACATTTACCACACTTCTTAAAACCTGAAGGTTTATCTGCCATGGACACTCTAGCAAAAATCTAACAAAAGTTATACACGAAGAAAAAATGGACAGGCAAATTTCTTTTTAACAATAGCAAGACAGAAACAGTAGAAAGACTGCCAACAATGGTAATTGAAAAGATATTGCTAATCAATAAAGGAAAATATACCAACAATGGTAACTATTAGAAATAACCAACAAATAGTAAGAATAAAGGGTAAAGGGAGGATAAACTTTAGAAATAAGATAAATAACAATGAAAAGGCACTTATCGTTTTTGAACTACAAACTAAGCTACAGAACTGTAGCATCCATGTCTGTTCCCAATGGCAGCAAATAAGATCTGGAGAAGAACTACAGCATTATGGGTAAGGGAGGAGCTCTAGAGTTTGTGGTTTCCACAAGCTGTAGAACAGTGGCCAAGTCGGAGCAGAGGATCGGATCCAAACATATGTTGAGGAATGAATGAAAATTGACATCAGATCATAACTTTTAAATCTGATGTCCTTTTCATTTTTCCTCAATGTATGGGACAGAGTCACCAGTTATATTGCTTTTGGGTGGCCCTCAAGGAAGGATATTCCGCAGCACCACTGAACCAAAGGAGGCTCTATTTCTAGAAATGATATCCAATTTGTAGTGAGAAATAAAAGTATGAGCATTGCACCATGTACCTGCAGCACAAATGTTATCAATAGAGATTCTGGACCAAAAGGCAAATGAAGTAGCTGTGGATCTAGTTGAGTGAGCCTTGGGAGGCCTAGGTAATGTCATGGCTTTTGTGAATAAATCAGAGATACAATCTGCTTTCCACTTAGCTAGAGTGACTTCAGGCACTAGACAACCCAGATTTTTTGAAGAAAAGGAAAGAAAAAGTTTTTGGAATTGTTTTGTTCTATCAAGATAAAAATGTAATTGTCTGTACATCCAGGATGTGTAGCATGTATTCACCTTTATGATAAAATTTGGAAATAAGACTGATGAATGGATCAGATAATGTTATTCTCTGAAGCCATAAAAAGAATGATTAGTCCATAAAGAAACCATGTCCTTATGAAAAATTATGTATGGAAATTTGGCAGAGTGAGCTTGAAAGTTCAGATATTCTCTTTGCAGAAGTAATAACTACCAAGACAACTGTTTTCCATGACAGAAACTTCAGATTAGATTTTGCTGAAGGTTCAAAGGGCTTTTCAGTTGGTGCTTACAGCACCACTGTAAGGTCCCAAGTCGGAGAGGGAGCTTTAATTTGCGGTCTTAAAAAAGTAAACTTCCTTTCAATAAAGCTTTGCATAATTTAGAAGTCAGAGAAACATGTCTGTTTCCAGTATGAAAATTGGAGATAGCTGCTAGTTCGAGTTTAATAGTAAAAAAAAAAAAAAAAAAAATACTTCCTTCCACAAACAACATAGTCAAGAATTGTAGAATCACAGCAACTGGGACAGAAAAAGGGTCAATGTCTTTACTGAAAGCTCAGAGAGAGAATCGTTTCCATTTGTTTCTATAAACCTTTTAGGTTGATTCTTTTGCATAAGCCAAAATAATATTATGTACAGGAGAAGAAAGCCTCGGTTGTCTATTACTGAAAGTGGAGAAACCATGCGGTTAGTCTTAAGGTTGGGATGTTGGATCCCTGATAGGTGTGTGACAGGAGATCCACAGTGGGCTCCAGAATTCATGAAGGATAACAAAGATGAGGCCATAGGAAGGGGAACCATACCTGCCAAGGCCAAAAAAGAGCAACAACAATCAGTGAGCTCTTCAGCCTGCTTGCTTTCTGTAAGAATTTGGGAATTAGGGGAAGAAGTTAGTAAGCATAAAGAAGACCTGAGGGCCAGGCATGAATCAGAGCATCTCTCTGACTCTCCATGAGGAGGGATCAGAGTGAAGTACTTGCTGCAGTTGTTGAGGGGAGTGGTAAACAGGTCACAGCAAGGTCAGCCCCTATGCCGGAAGATCATCTCTGCCACAGATTTTTTGACAGACCACTCGTGGGGCATTAGAATGGATCTGCCGAGCTTGTCCGTTAACACGTTGGTTTCTACCGGAATGTGTACTGCAACTAGAAAATGGTCTGAAGAGATCACCCATTCCCATACTCTCATGGCTATTCTGCAAAAGGGATAAGATAGGGTTCCTTTTTGTTTGTTGATGTACCAGACTACAGACATGTTGCCGGTCTGAATTACAATCGTTCTGAAGGGAAAAACATCTTGGAAGCCCTGCAACGCTAGTAGGACTGCTCTCATCTCCAGGACACTAATATGCAACTTGGGTCTCTTGGGGAGGGAACCACATGCCTTGGACAGTTCTTTCCAAGAAATGCTCCCCCCATCCTAACTGGGAAGCATCTATGGTCACTATGGCCATAGGGGTTGAAAGGACAAAGGCTCTGCCTAGATGCAGATCATCGGATTGCAGCCACCAACTGATGTGTCTTCTGCAAAGTGTGGTGAGCCTGACTGGATAGAATAGTTGTTGGTAGACAATGGACCATTGTACAGCTAATGTCCATTGTAGAATTCGCAAAAAACAAAGTGGTCGCTGCCATAGAACCTAATGTTTGCAGTACTGATCTTGCTGGAGGAGTTGAAAAATTAAGGAGAAAATTAACTTGATTCCTTATCATAGATATATGATGCCGAGGTAAGGATACTATTTGTCTTATCGTGTCTTGATGAGCACTGATAAACTCCAGGCTCCGTAGTGGGTTTAAATTTGTCTTGGCATGATTTAAAGTTATGCCTAAAGAGTTGCAAACCATCCCTGGCATACAGAAGTAAATGACTAGAGAAGGTAGTAAGGAGCCAATTGTCTATACATGGAAATACCTGGAATTCTAGGAGTCTCAGGTGAGCTGCCACCATTGTCATGCAGTTGGTAAACACCCTGGAGGCTGTGGTGAGTCCAAAGGGCAGGGGCTCTGACGTGACAGTAACTGGCTCCCTGTCAAAAGCAAATATGTCTTATGGATTGCCTGTCTATTTTGATGTGATAGTATGCATCCTGAAGATCTATAGAGCACATCCAACAGTCCTTGCGAAGAAAAGGCAGAATGGTCTGGAACGTGACCACTCTGAACTTTGCTTTCTTTACAAACTGATTTAAATTAACCCAAGGAAAGTAGGTACTCTGGATAACATTACGGGCAGGATATGCAGGGCCTGTGCTGCACAGCTGCCAGTGGTACTCACAGACATTTTCACTATATCACTGTGATTAGCCATTGTACTGAGACGCTTTAAGAACATGGCTCATTCCTTTACCCAAGAAACGACAACCAGCAAGTCTGAATGATTATCACCCAGTTGTTCTAACACTGACTGTAATGAAGTGCTTCGAGCGACTGATCAAGGACCACATCTCAGCAAGCATACCTGTAACACGTCAAACTGCTATACAGCAGATGCCATCTCTTTAGCAGTTCATGAAACCTTGATTCACTTGGAAAATAAGGACTGCTATATGTCAGGATGTTATTCATTGACTTCAGTTCTTCCTTTAATACTGCCAACCCCACAACCTACTGATGAAACTAATCCAACTAGGCATCAACACCCCCTTGTGCAATTGGATAACATACTTTCTCACAGACAGACCCCAAAAGGTATGTGTGAGAAATAATAGCTCTAAAAGCATAACTCTGAACACAGGTGTACTACACGGCTGTGTCCAGAGTCCTCTACTATTCACCTTACTTACAACATGACTGTGTAGTCAGATACGAATCCAACACAATTATCAAGCTTGCAGATGACACCAGTCATAGGTCTCGTCATGAATGGCATGGAAACAGCATACAGGAGGGCAGTGAACATCTGCTAGGCTGGTGTGACAGCAACAATCTGGCATTGAATGTCAGCAAGACCAAGGAAGTGACTGTGGACTTTAGGTCATCTCAGAAAGCACATCAGTCTCTGAACATCAAGGGAGTAGAAAGAGTCGACAGCACTACGTTCTGGGGTATACACAAATCAGAGGACCTGTCTTTATCAGTGCACACCAACCACACACTCAAAAAAGTGCAGAAACATTTGCACTTCCTACAGAAACTGAGAAAAGCAAACCTGTCACAATCCATCCTCCAGGTCTCCTATAGGGGAACCACTAAGAGCATACTGACAAACAAAGTCACTGTATGGTACGGGAACTGTAATGCCTCAGATTGCAAGGCTGTCCGGAGATTAGTAACCGCAGCAGAAAGAATCATTGGCTCTCCACTGGTATCCTTGGATGACTTACACAAATCTTGATGTACTGGAAGAGCTAGAAAGATAATATATGACCATACTCATGCTGCTTGTGGTATATTCCCCCACCTTTCCTCAGGCAGATGTTACCACAGCATGCACTGTAAGACTTCCAGGCTCAATAGAAGCTTTCCCCCCTTATCCACCAAACTGCTGAACACTAACGGGCATACCAGAAGCCATTCTGCTCTTTCAACCAATTAACTGAATATTCTCTTGACTTATTCAGTAAATGACATACTCTCATGTCCATTTATTCTAAGATCACTACTGCTAGTAGCATACTTTAGTGCAATATCCAAACCTTCATCTGTCTTGAAACTTGAATGTGCAATACTCTATGCAATATTTTTGCTTCACAGGTACCTGTTAATTGGAAAATTCAAGTCCGTGCAATATCTACTCGTGCAATACCCAAAATGTCAAATTTTTGCACATTTAATGTCTAAGTGCCTGCCTAGTATTAAAACACAGTAACTGTATGTATGATTGTTTCTTGCACTGGGAACGAAGCAACATAATTTTGTTTAGGTGCACTATGTGCAGATCTAAACGAGGACAATAAAGTTGACTTTGACTAACAATTGCTTAGATCCAAAATTGGTCTCAGGTCCCATTTTCTTTGGCACTGAAAAGGAACGTGAATAAGTTCCGATTCCTATCTGGTCTGGAGAGACCTTTTGGATGAGTCTTTCACCTAGCAGCTTCAGAATCACTTGTGCTGCTGCCCTCCTCTGACTGGGAGGAACGTCGGTAAGTTTCTTTCTTTTGAAAGGAGGAAGAAGGGAAAATAGTATGCAATAACTCTCTGGATATTATTCTTAGCACCCAAGAATATGGTCATATTTAACCCAGGAGTCTGGGTGCAAGGACAATCGACCCCTGACTGCCTCCACAATTGGACAGTCAGGCAGGGCTTCAGGGGCACTGGAAAGGTTTGCCCAAGAAAGAATGCCAGAAGCCCTGATTTTGCACACCCCTCTGCCTCTAGGGCAATGTCTGTCACTAAAATTTCCCCCTCTGCCTCTGGAGGAATCATCACAGCATGGATCTTGGAAAAGACCCTGAGATTTCTTACAGTCTCTGATTCCAAAAAAAAAGGTTCACTGAGGCGTAGAAAACTTGATTCCTACTGCAGACAGTCTTTCCATCTTTCTCATTGTGAATCAACGTCTGTTTAACTGATGGCCAAAACAGAGGAGTGTCATCAAAGGGGGCATTAATACATCTTAAAAGGTTCTGCAAAGTCACATCCAGGCATGTTTCCTTAAGTTAATGTTGGAACCGGCTGCTTGTGAGGTGCCTTCAGTTGTGTGAGAGATCAACCTCAATGAAGCAATGGATATGAACAAAAGAGTGGCCAACTGAGAAGATGTATTTTTGAAGTCCTCAGCAGATATGGACTCGGACAGAGTATGTGACAGCTCCTTGGTCACATCTCTCTGAAGCAGAGAGAAATGTGTCAGGTAATTTAGTGACCTCGGGCAAAGGTTGGTGCAGCAAAAACTCGCTTCTCAAACCTGTCCAACACTCTCAACTTCCTATTAGGAGGATGGATAGTAGAGCTCTGTTCTGCTAGCTCTTTCTTGATGGCTGCTGCCGCTGCCATCAGTGTAGCATCTACGGGACCCCTTTGCTCCAGTGTGGCCTGTCAGAGGGGCTGCAAAAAACTTGTCGGGTCTCTTTGGAATAGTTCCAACAGTGTCCGGCTCTTTCCAGGCGAGCTGGTGACAGCCTCTAGAGACCACCCTACCCCAAATGGTCCCTCAAGCACCCATGCCACTCCATTCTTCTATTCCACAGGGCTGGGAACCAAGTTTCATAACCTTGTACACTGTGTACTCTTTCCATACTTAGAATGACACAAACAAGTGTCATACTTCTGGTCAATCACATGCATTTATTTTGGCTGTTTATGATTTCTGTCCTTTTATACATTTTAGGGAATTGTTTTTTTCTTTTAATGACAACTCTTACAGAACTGACAATGCAGGACTTTTCCTTTTGTCAAGTTTACAGCTGCAGTTTGTGCAAAATGTATCACAGACGTGCAATTCTTGGAAACATTTTCACCATTTTTGCCATCTGTCTTTTCTTTCTTTTTCTTACTTTTCATGTGCACATTTATACATTTCTAATTCTCCCAATAACAGTTTGTCATGAAGCAATATCCATGGGTTCTACACACTGTTGTCCTTTTCCTTATTGTTATAATTATGACACATTTCTTCCAAATACCAAATAAATATTAAGTGTTCAAAATCATAACATTTGGCTTGGTTCTTTAATTCACTTAACATAAAAACAAGTACTAGCCAAAGAACCATGTACCCTTAATGAAGATAGAGGGGCACATTTTTTTCTGCTTGGGAAAGTCCTAAAAAAAGAAGTTATGTACTCACCATAACTTTCTATGTTTGTTGTCCATCTTGCCCTTCATTCTTACATGTAGGACTCGGCCGATTACAAAAGCTCGAAGTCTCTTAAGTTGGCTAGTGGCAAGGTAGGTATCTCATAATGCAGTGGTATCAATCCTCAGATCTTGTTTGCTGCTAACTATAATAGAAAATAGTTGTACTGCACCCTCAGGTAAAGAAGAAACAATAGTGAAAAGGTCTCCAACATAAGGAAAGAGCAAAATTTCCTACCAGGTCCTCTAGGACTATATGGACGGGGGTAGGTGGGTGAGTTCGTAAGAATGAAGGGCGAGATGGACAACAAACCTAGAATGTCATGGTGAGTATATAACTTCTTTATGCTATGTTGTTCTATCTCGCCTTCGTTCTTACATGTGGGACAGCATCCCTAGCACCTTTTTTCTCGGGTGGCTCACAGGAATACACTCTTGAGCACCGTGGAACCAAAGGAGGTTCTGTCCCTGGAGGCCAAATCAAATTTGTAATGAGTAATAAACATATGTGGGCTTGCCCAAGTCGTGCTGCAGAAATATTGTCCATTGAAATTCTGTCTTGAAAGCCAGTGGATGTTGCTACTGACCTGGCTGAGTGACCTCTAACTTTGAAGGGGAGGTTCCTTGTTATTGGAAGAGTATATAAAAGTTTTAATCAATTAGATAATGTGATTTTAGAGATTGGCATACCCTTCCTTGCCTCCAAAAAAGATATAAATAACTGACCTGACTTTCTGAAACTCAATTGCCTGTGCGCATCAAGCTGACGTCTGTATTCTGTCTTGTTGGTAGGGTTAGGGAAACACACTGGAAGTTCAATTAATTGGTTAAGATTAGATTGGGAGAAAATCTTAAGGGCAAAGGAAGGGTTAGTTCGAAGCAAAACCCTGTCTTTATGGAAGATCAGATAAGGCGGTTTTGACTTAAAGCGCTTGTAGCTCAAACTCTTCTAGCTGAGGTTATGGCTACCAGAAAAATCGTTTTTCCAAGAGAGGAACTTTAGATCGCAAGTGGATGAAAGTTCAAAGGGTGGTTAGGTTAAGTGCGATAGGACAAAGTAAAGTCCCAAGGAAAGACCGGTTCCTTAAATGGAGGTATCAATAAGGAAGTGCATTTCAAAAAGGCTTTACACAGTCTGTGTGTCATCAAGTTAGGCGTATGCTGTCCTAAGTGGAAAATGGAGATAGCTGCTAGCTGGACTAATTGTGGCAGCAGCTGAGCCTTGTTGGAGGGGTTCCGAAAGGAAATCCAAAACTGAAGAGATTGGGGCAGTGAAGAGGTCTATGTTTCTGGTCTGCGCCCAGAAAGAAAACCTTTTCCATTTATTAGCATATAGTTTTCTGGTAGAAACCTTATGAGAGGATATCAAGATATGTTTTACTGCTGGAGTGAAATCCTGAAGCCTGACTAAGGTTGGAAGTGGAACAGCCAAGCTGTCAAGCTGAGGGTGTGGAGAGAGGGATGGAACGTTCCTGACATACTTGTCAGCAGGTCTGGAACTGGGTCCAGAATCAATGGATCCTCCAGTAGATGAGGCCCGAGAAAGGGGAACCAAATCTGACGAGGCCAATATGGAGCAATGAGAATGATCTTGCTTCCAAATGATTTTGCTTTCTGAATGACTTTCAATATGAGGGGAAACAGGGGAAAGGCATACAGAAGTCCCGAGGGCCAACTGTGAACAAGTGAGTCTCTGGGCATCTCCCCCGGAGGGGGGATTAGAGCAAAGTAGCTGCTGCATTTGGCATTCATAGGGGTGGCAAAGAGATCACAGCAAGGCTGGCCCGATCTGTGGAAGATCTCTTCTGCTATTTTCTGATTCAGAGACCACTCGTGAGGCATAAAAATTGCCCCGCTGAGCTTGTCGGCTATCACATTGGACTTTCCCAGGATGTGCATTGCGACTAGAAAGCGCTGGGAAGATATTGCTCACTGCCAAACCCTGACAGCCTCTCAACAAAGTAGGTATGATCTGGTTCCTCCTGGTTTGTTTACATACCATACCACTGACATATTGTCTGACTGGATAGCAATCATCCCTAGAGGAAGACAGTTGTGGAATGCTTGCACTGCCAGAAGTACTGCTCTCATCTCTAGAACACTGATGTGCAAATGGGCCTCATGTTCTTGCCATATGCTCTGGATGGTCTTTCCCAGGTAATGCCCCCCCCCCCCACCCTATCTGGGAAGCATCTGTGGTCACAATAGCAACAGGCTGATGTGGAACAAATGGTCTCCTGATGGCTGACTCGTTGGACTGAACCACTAACGAAGATCCTTCTTGCAAGTTTCTGTTATGATTGGGTGAGACAGAGGAAGTTCCTGAAACGACCACTAGGAGAAGAGTAACCACTGTAGGACTCTCATATGCATCCTGGCTAATGGAACGAGAGTTATAGTTGAGGCCATTGTTCCCAGTAGTTTGTGCACCATCTTTGCCTTGACCTTGTGTTTGGGAAGAAGCAATATCTGTTGTTTGAGATTCGCAACTCTGTTGGCGGGAAGGCACGCCATCATTGAAACGGTGTCTATTTCTGCACCTATAAAAGTAACATGCTGACAGGGCAACAAGGCAGATTTTTGCAAGTTTACTGTAATGCCTAGCTGAGTAGAAATTTGTAGAGTCATGTCTCTGGCCTGTTGAAGTAGATGCTTGGTGGCAGTTAGGAGCCAGTCATCCAGGTACGGAAACACTCTGAATCCATGATGTTTCAAGTGAGCCGTTACTACTGCCATGCATTTGGTGAACACTCTGGAGGCTGTACAAAAACAAAAGAACTCTGGAACGGTGCTGTTATGTATCCAAAAATTTTAATAAAACTCTGCCATAAAAAACATACAAACTTCTGAGAGGTAAGCACTTTCGGGTGTTAACCCTTCATCAGACAAAGGTAAAATGGTGCAGAACACAATTTAAATAAGAACACACCCAATGAACAATTAGTGAAATCAATTCAGTAGAAAACCCGCCTATTTTTTAAGGTGGGTTTAATAGGAACAACATCATTGAGCCCTGGATTCCTATGTGCCATAAACTCTAGGATCTTCCTTGACTCTGTCTGTTCTGTGTAGTGTTTTATATCACCTCCCCTCTTGTTAAGCCTTACATTGACTATGGCCCTAAAAGTAAAACAATGTGTAGGATGTTCACTAACATGTCTGAACAAAGCATTATGTGTGTCCTTGTTTCTTATACTAGAAAGATGTTGCAATATTCTAACTTTGAACATATTATTCGTCTTGCCCACGTAAAAACATGGGCAAGACTTACAATTAGCCAGATACACTATATCCTTAGTCCTGCAAGTGGCTTTAGCTTTCAACATATGGGTCCTATTAGTAACAGGATGTATAAAAGAAACATCTTGAGAAATATAAGGGCAGGCCTTGCATCTACCACAAGGCTTGCTGCCTACAGATAAAGCAGGGGTATAAGATAAACTAACATGTTCCCCACATAGAATGTCTTTTAGACTCTTATTCTTCCTATATCCAAATACTGGAGTCGGCCTTAAATATACCCCCTCTCTATAAAAAGACCCTTCAAACTCTCCAATTCATTGTTGAAACAATTTTTGTAGAGAGGGGGTATAATGAAACCATGGTCAAAGATGTTATAGAGAAGCATAGAGATAAAAGGGGCCATAAATATAAGCCCTGGTTATCTAGGCCTGCTAGGGACTTAGCTATACCTTCAAGAGAAATGAAACAGGATGCTAGATTTAAGGTTATGTTCACTTATAGTAGTGATATAAAAGATATCACTGGAATTATAAGGGACAACTGGAACATTCTTACTAGTGATGATAGAATCAACACCATAGTAGGGCCGACTCCAGTATTTGGATATAGGAAGAATAAGAGTCTAAAAGACATTCTATGTGGGGAACATGTTAGTTTATCTTATACCCCTGCTTTATCTGTAGGCAGCAAGCCTTGTGGTAGATGCAAGGCCTGCCCTTATATTTCTCAAGATGTTTCTTTTATACATCCTGTTACTAATAGGACCCATATGTTGAAAGCTAAAGCCACTTGCAGGACTAAGGATATAGTGTATCTGGCTAATTGTAAGTCTTGCCCATGTTTTTACGTGGGCAAGACGAATAATATGTTCAAAGTTAGAATATTGCAACATCTTTCTAGTATAAGAAACAAGGACACACATAATGCTTTGTTCAGACATGTTAGTGAACATCCTACACATTGTTTTACTTTTAGGGCCATAGTCAATGTAAGGCTTAACAAGAGGGGAGGTGATATAAAACACTACACAGAACAGACAGAGTCAAGGAAGATCCTAGAGTTTATGGCACATAGGAATCCAGGGCTCAATGATGTTGTTCCTATTAAACCCACCTTAAAAAATAGGCGGGTTTTCTACTGAATTGATTTCACTAATTGTTCATTGGGTGTGTTCTTATTTAAATTGTGTTCTGCACCATTTTACCTTTGTCTGATGAAGGGTTAACACCCGAAAGCGTTTACCTCTCAGAAGTTTGTATGTTTTTTATGGCAGAGTTTTATTAAAATTTTTGGATACATAACAGCACCGTTCCAGAGTTCTTTTGCTTTTGTGGCTTCTCAATCGTTGTTCTCTGGTTGGGGTATCAGCACCAAGCATTTGTTTTTCGGATAAACTCTGGAGGCTATAGTGAGACCAAAGGGCAGAGCATGAAACTGATAGTGACTGGCTCCCAGCCGGAAGCGCAAATGGCTCCTCGATGCTCTGTCGATTTTTATGTGGTAGTACGCATATTAAAGGTCTATCAAGCACATCCAATTGTCTTTCCCTAAAAGGGGGAGTATAGACTACAGTGTCAACATTCAGAACTTGGACTTCTTTACCGATTCATTTAGTTTGCGGAGATCCAATATGGGCCACCAGTCCCCTGTTCTTTTTGGTACTAAAAAGAATCTCGAGTAAGTTCCGAATCCTATCTGGTCTGCGGGGATGGTCTGGATGACTCTTTTGTTTAGCAACTTTTGGATCTCTATGGTTGCTTGATTCCTGTGACTGGATGGAACAGCCATGATTTTCCTGGTTCCAGGAAGGGGGGGGGGGGGGTATGGAGTATCCTCTGGATATTATGTTTTGTACCCACTTGTCTTTTGTGATGTTGTGCCAGGCTTCTGAGTACAAAGATAAACATCCCCCGACTGGCTCCAGAGTAGCACAGTCGGCCCTCCTTTCAGGAGCGCTGATAGGGACGTCCACAAAAGGAATCACATTTGCCCTGGTTCTGCAGACCCCCTCTACCTCTAGGACAGCATCTACCATTGTTTCCTCCTCTTCTGCCCCTGGGGAAGGAATCACCTTGTGTGTCTGGGAAAAATCTCTGGGGTTTCTTGAAACACATCTTCCCGCCCTTCTGCCCTTTAGGATAGGGTCTTGAAGGGACGGAAAAATGTACTCCAATGGCAGAGAGGGTTTTCCCTTCCTGCTCACATCTGGCGGGTGTATCCTTAACTTTTGGTCCAAACAGTGAGGAACTGTCAAAAGGGGCATTTGTGAAAGTAGACTTAAAGGGTTCCGCGAATTTACACAAGCGCATCCAGGAGTGTCTCCTCCAGGAAACGCCTGAACTGCTGCCCTACATGCTCCATCTGCTGCTTATGATATGAGTCTCACAGAGGAGTTCACAATGGAGTTTAAGGTGGATAACTGAGCGGTAACCTTTTCTGGTACCCCCGCAGTTGAAGTACCTTGTAGAGTATCTCCTAGTTCCTTCAGGAGATCTCATTGAAGCCTTGTAAAATGGGCAAGATAATTCAGCGATCTAAGGGTAAAAGCCACTGAAGAAAAATCATGGTTCCCATATCTGTCCATTGTTCGAGACTCCTTGTTCAGCAGATGGACAGATGAGGATGTCTCTGCAAGCTGCTCCTTGGTGGCTGCTGCTACCACCATAGCATCTACCAGCACACCTTTTGCCAAGAAATCCTTTTCCTTGGGGGCTGAGAGAAATCTGTTTGGCCTCCTAGGGACTGGCTTCATGGTGTCAGGGGATTCCCACGCCTTTGGGCTGACCAAGTCCATGAGCTCATCAAAAGACAGAGACACTCAAGAGACTAAAGGCTGAGATCCGAAAGCTTTCAGGAACACTGACTCCTCATCAGAAGGGGTGATAGTAGGCCAGCTGCCTCTCTGTTTTAGGATCTCAAGGATATCTATGAAGGAGATATCAGAGGACGACTGTGGGGACCCTTCTGACTCCTCAAGGTCAGTGTCAGAGGTGACAGACTCATCAGGTAAGTCTACATGCTTCCTCTTGCATGTTTTCTTCCAAGGAAACTACTCAGAAGGGTATTCTGGGGAGGTCTCGGAAGAATGGGGACCACCCAGAGGGTGTTCCTGAGGCTGAGGATCTCTGCTGTCCTGTGGATAGGGTGGCACCAAGACAGAGGCCGGTGATTTTGTGGGAAGAACATCAGCATCCTTGCACAGAGCTGTAGATTTGGCCAGCACACTCCTCATCAGCTCGAAGGCCAACTCCTCTGGCTCCGAGGACACCACCGGTTCCGAAGAAGCAGAGGTAGCCCCCGGTTCCAGGGAGATCGGCTGTGAAGCCGATGTAGGAGCCGAGCTCAAATGAGCAGATGCCCCGAGAGGTATACTCAGGTGTGAGAATCCCCCATGGGGCCGACTGGTGAACTAAGGCTCCTAGACACTACGGACAGCACCGAGAGAATCGGAGCAGATATTGGTTCCAGAAAGGCCACTTGGGGTGCCAGATATGAAGGTTCTACTGCAAGCGGTACTGAATATTCTGGCTCTTATAGACCGGAATGGCTCAGAGGAGGAACAGTAGCGGTTGACAAAGACTTTGACAGCTCTGAGGCCAGTTGGGCAGGAGTATAGAGCAAATTTGCCAGCCCCTGCACCTTCAAGAGTCTGCGCACCACCCTCTCCACATCTTCATCCGATAGGCTCCTAGAGGACCTGGAAGAAAGAGTTGGAGAGCGAGATCTCTGAAAAATAGGTGATCTCAGTGTAGGGGAGATCGGTGGGATATCTGTTGACTGGCTCCGAGCTACAGAATCCTTTTTCAGCTCCTAAGTACTTAGGGCCGATATAGGCATATCAACTGTAATAACCTCAATCGGTTCCGAAGGCAGTGGAGTCGATGAGGTGAGAGTCTTGGTGGTTTTTGAAATTTTTTTCAGGAGGTCCAGATTTCTCAGAGGACACTGGAGATGCCCTTTTCACAGACTTTTCTTTCCTGCTAGAAGGAGACCTTGAAGATTGTGAGGAGGAAGAACTGCCTAAATCCTCCTCAAAGGATGGTTTCAAGAGACCTTTCAAAATTAACTTGTTTTTCCTTTCTTGAAGGACTCTCGAGCTAAAGGAATGACAAAAGGTACAAGTCTCCTGTAAGTGAATGGCCCCCAAACAGGAGACACATACACTATACCCGTCCGTTATGGACATTTTCTGAGTGCATTTTTGTCATTTTTTTAAAACGCGAATGTTTATGGTCTTTTTCTTTCGATTCTTTACACATAATTGCAGAAAAAAACAACTCTAAGGGACAAAGAAGAAAGAACAAGCACACCACAGGAAAGCCAAAGAGAGGACTAGGTCCTCTAACAAACGAACCTAGCCCTGCAAGAAAGGAAAGGGAACACCAAACTGAAGGAAAAGGCAATATTAACAGAGGACTAGGTCCTCTAACTTAAATGGGCCTAACCCTTGAAAACGCTTCACTAAGATACCTAAGCCTAGAGAAAGAACAACACAGAAGGCAGGAGGTTAAATAGCAACACAACAGCAAGTCCTGTAATTCAAACACATGATATCAAAACTAGTAACGAGCCAACAAAGGGCTCAACAGCAAATACTAAATATAGATAATCTAACTACCACTACGAGATACAAGCAACAGGCCTGAAGAAAAAACGTCTGCCAAACAGTTGACAAATCAGCGACAACAATTTAAGAATAAACTACTGTCTAAACAACAGTAATGCTGCCTATATTCTAAACAGTATTCTAACTATATACTAATTACTAAGAAAAAACAGTCTACAAATGTGAAAAAATACAGAAAAAGGTTTAGACATAGCTACGGCCAAGAAGAGCACTTCTGAACTCGTAAAGTGGCAAACGAGATCTGGGGACCGATACCACTGCATTATGGGATACCTACCTTGCCATGAGCCAACTTAGAGACTTCGAGCTTTTGTAACTGGCCTAGTCGGAGCCGAGGATCTGCTCCGAACCCACATGTAAGAATGGTGGCGAGATAGGACAACGTAACATCTTCTGTTTCATCAAAGCTCTCCTGTTCTTATTTTATTTATTTATTTCAGTTTGTTAACCGGGAAAGTCCATTGGGCAAAGGTAGCCCATTTTCAATGGAGGCCCGATGAGAAAAGCTCCAAACAGAAATACTAGTACAATATAATATAATAACTAGTACAGCATACAAGAGAAACAAATTAATTGGTGTAGCTGCTTGTCTCTTTGGATGGAGTGCTCATACCGAAGCTTCTCCTTTTAATTCTACTTTCCCTGGATCCCCACCAAGCCAAGTTCGATCTATTGGCCTGCAGTGCTCTTTAACAGAACCAGGCAACCTTGGAATGAGTGTTATTTTCAAAATATACAAAAACTTCTCCTTTTAATTCTACTTTCCCTGGATCTCCACCAAGCCAAGTTCGATCTATTGGCCTACAGTGTTCTTTAACAGAACCAGTCAACCTTGGAATGAGTGTTATTTTCAAAATATACAAAAAGTATGTTTTATCCTCCAGGCAAAATTAATTGCTAGCCCTTGTTTAATTTCTATTTTTAAATAAAGCACTCCATCATGGGCGTTAGTCTGCCCCTCCCCATACTGTACTTCCTAACAGCAGTTTCCCTTTGCAAGCTGTTTCAACTATTTGAAAGCCCTGCTGTTTTTTTCTAGTATTACTAAACCCTTTCTCCTATAACTTGTGGTCTTTCTAAATCCCATATAATTCTGGTTACAAGTTTTTATTTTATTGATAGGTTCATAGATTAGTACTAGGTTAACTGCCCTTGTGAGCCATTTCAAGCCTAGCCAGTTACCCCATGTGAGAATCAAACCCTGTACCTTGTGTCTGTAAGGTGAACACCTTAACCATTATATGCCCATCCTCCCACCACAATATTAGGTTGTCAATCTTCAGACTGTTACATGTCTAGCCAATAACTAGAGAGTGACCAAAGGTAAGAGTCAAACCCTGAATTAGTTTATTTCAAAAGAAAGGTATGCAAAACAAGTAAGTCCAAAGTACCTACTGATTTTCTTATTGTTTCAGAACATTAGCTGCCCCCCCCCCCCCCCCGGGACCCATTCTGTACTTCTAACTGCAATCTGTCTTTAGATGTTGTACTATTTGTATGCTCTGCTGTTTCTCTACTTCTACTAAACCTTTTCTCTTATAAATTCTTGTCTTCCTAATCTCCACATAACTCCTTGGTAAAATTGGCTTATTTTATTTCAATATGACAGGTATGCAAAACAAGCAAGTCAGAGTACCTACTGCCTTTTTCTTATTGTTTCTGTAGACTTGCATATCTGTGAAATCAGGGCCAGCCCTTTTCATCATACTATTGCTATCCACCACTTTTCCGGTCTATTCTGATCCTCCCCCTCCCCACAAGAACAATTGCAGCCTAATTAGGGCCAGCCCTTTCCATTACACTATTGGTTATCTACCACATTTTCTGGTCTATTCTGTCCTCCCCTCCCCCACGTGACCGATTACAGCCTAACATAGCTTTCTTAAAGGAGTACAACAGGTTTCTCTAATGTATTCCTCAACTTCATGGCCCTTTTCCTCCTTATTTACATTGTTCTCTGTAAAGCAACAACAATAAAGCATTTACACTTTTTATAATTCCCCTTACTTCTGTAACAGAAGCCTACCTGCTCATACTGTGATGGTTTCACTTAGAAAATGATTCTCTCACGTTTGAATAAAGCTTGCTGGAGTCGCCCAATTACTGACATCATCGAGGCCAGGCAGTGCAGGTACTTTTTTTTTTTTTTTTAATCAGTTCCCTCCCCCAAAGTGACATCACCACTGATTCTAACTAAAATAATAAGACCCACCCATTCTGTGATGTCATGGCTCCCTTGTCCTTCCCCAGCCTGAGTGCTCAAATACAAGTGCAGGAGGTAGGGTACTTCTTTTTAGCATTGTGTTTCCAGTACTCTGTATTTCCCTATTGGAACCTTGTGTGAGTCTCTTTCTGCATCAGCTTCCCTCGTGGATTTATACTGGTGAGTATGACATTTTTTGTAGAAATACATTGTTTGACAGCAAAGTATCACTATCTCTTTAAAGGAAAACAACGGGATATCAAATCAAATATCTCTACCTGATGTCTCCCTAAAATCCTGTTATGTGATACAGCCTCAAAAAAACATAACCGCAGCTTTTAAAAAAAATTCACTATTCTCTTTTACTGCTTAGGCTTCATACTTTTCCATACTGTTTGACTTTCAGTTTTAAAACCAAGATGAAAACTGTCTAGTCGTCTCTTAAATAATGATGTCACATCTGCCATAGCTCTTGCTGAAGATCCTGGGAGGTTTCCTCCCCCAAAGTGACGTAAACACTGCCTTATTTGCATGCTGTACAGAATCCCTGTGATCCTCCCACATTGTGATGTCAACACTGCCTTTCCCAGCCCACTGTTAACCTAATAAATGGACTAGGTGCTGTGTGGAACTCCTTTTCTATGTTAGCAAATCTGGTCGACTCTATTCATGTGAAGCACTTCTTCTTCACCAGCGTTTTGCTACTTCATAAGTAAGGTAAGTCTTATTACTTCTTAATAGTGTATCCTAAATGTAATTTGTCCGTTTCTATGCCTCCCTAGCCCTGATATTGTGACCTCCCAAGTTTTTAATTGCGCATTAGTGGAGTTAATCTTTTTCTGTTTGTAAGGGTGCCACATGCTTCCCTTTCGCAGCTGCATTTTTAGCTTAGCCTACTTATTTTCATTTTGATCCAGGGTTTATATTTCCCCAGTTATGTTTAATGCTTGATGAGTTATGGCGGATACTATTTGCTAACAGAAAGGAATAAGAGAAAGTGGAATGTGTGTGTGTGTGTGTGTGTGTGTGTGTGTGTGTGTGTGTGGTGGGGGGGGCTGCTTACAAGCCAAAGCAGAGTGCTCTCCAGGGGAAAATGAATATTGGCTCAAACAGGTAGACACATACTCAAAGTTAACTGTAGCTGTTTGCAGACAGTTCAGACCCAGACTGCGCTTTTCCATTTGTGCCTTTGTCCCACTTCTATGTATGGCTTTGTCCTAATTTCTTGCGCTGAGGTTCATAGGTATTTCAGGATCAATTTATCCTTGCTTTTGAACCAGATTTCTCTGCTTGGTTAGTACACTGCTATAAAATGTAAAAATCTAAATCATTGTAGAAGTAAAGCAGTGCGTGTGTCTGCGTGTATGTATGCACTACCATAATTTTTTTTAAATATTGACTCAAAAAAGCATGTGGGTGCTGTCATGCAAGTCTAAAATATTTCAAGTTTATAGTGCATCATTTGTTAGCTATTTAAACAGGAAGGGAAAATAAGTGGCAGATTGCTTTGCAAAGCAAGGATTATTGCCAGTGCTATGTAGCTTGGTTTTAAATTTGACAGGAGTAGTGCAACAAAAAAAGTCTCCCACTGTAAGGAGGAAAAGGCTGACAAGCAAACAGTACATTACTCTGGTCACCTGCTGTGACGAGCTGTCAATCACATGCAGATAATGGGTCAAATTACCCTTGGCTCTTTGACAGCTAGGGAAGGTAGGTGTGAAGTGGGAGGGGAGATTCCTTGAAGAGCTAGATTCCAGCCTTCACAAAAGAAAGCAATTTAGCATTTCTAAGATGAAAGGGCTAGAAAATGCACCTTTCAGTTCTGTTCTGTAGCATTTGCACTGCTTGTGTTTTAAGTGGTCATTGAAAAAGGATAACATTTTAACCAAAAGTAGGGGATTTTAAGACTGCAGTGAATGCCTGTTAAGTCAATGAAGTGACAGCAGCTTAAGGCAAAACGTGGCAGATCTGATGTAATTTTTTGGAGACTAAGTATCCCAGAATGCATTATTTGAGGCAGAGTAAACAGTCTGAATTTTTTCAATATGCCGGACCCCATGTGGTCAGAGTCAGAAATTGCATCTAAAAAGCTCAAAATAGTCTCAGAGTGCTATTAAAATGTAGGAAACATCAAACCATGATGAAATTAATATGTTTTTTGAGTCTCCTGGCTTTTCTGTCGCTGTGCTGTATAAGTTCACACGTGCATCCAAAAATGTTTAAACATTGCCTGTTTGGGTCCTGCTGACCAAACAACTGTTGTGGATACATGTATGCACTTGGTATTGAACTGTGGCACTTTAGTACTGTACTTTTTTATATTTATTTGCCTTTGCTGCAGCATTCCAGCTGTTCCGCGTGGTGTTGGTTGCCAGTGGCAATTATTACTATAAAGTTGTCTTCTTTCCAAAGTTATTTTCTCTAACTTTCCTAAAGAGCAGTACCACTGACTACCTTAAAGATTTCCTGTTCAATATGGGTAATGGTTGTGCCGTCTTGTAATCTGTTCAGTGAGAAGGTGTAATAAAAAAACTTGCTGTCCGTTGTCTGATGCATTAGTCCCACTTCAGTCTGCAAACTGGCACTGTTTTACTCCTTTAATGCCCTGTACTTTTTTTTTATGTAATTTCCTTTCCTGTGGCATTCCTTTGCCAGCTGTTCCATGTGGTCTTGGTTGCCAATAGCAACCGTTTTTCTTTATGGCCCTGTGATGTCTGAAGTTTTGTGTGTGCATGACTGTGCGATTACAAACTTCCAAGCCATTATTTTACACTCGCTTAGCTGTTTACTTTTTTTTTCTTATTTTATACTCGCTAAACAGCTTAGCGAGTGTAAAGTAATGGCTTGTTAGATCGTAATTGCACGCTCACACCGACAAACACTCAATTATGTTGCTGTGCTTCTCCCATCGGTTATTTGCCACCTACGAATTTTTTTTTATCTAAAATATGTCTCTCTGCAGACATAAGGATAGTGGGCTTGATTCTTGTGTTGTTTGGGCAGTGATTGCAAGTGCGTGGGGAGAGAATGAAGTGTGTGTGTATGAATGTAGGAGTGTCTGCGTGTGTGTATGACAGAGCGAACAGTAAGGGAATGCATGGAGAGTGTGTGTATGAATGTAAAAGTGCCTGCGCATGTGTGTGTGAGTGAGCAAACAGTAAAGCAATGCATGGAAAGTGTGTGTATGAATGTAAAAGTGCCTGCGTGTGTGTATGAGAGTCTGATCAGTAAAGAAATGCATGGAGAGTGTGTATATGACTTTTGAAGTGCCTGCGTGTGTGTATGAGAGAGCGATCAGTAAAGTAAGAAACTCCTGTTCATAAAAAATAAAACGCACTATATTAACACTTTTTATTTACGTGTTGTTGTTTGTCTTTCGGCTTTTTCCCGGTAAGGCGTTGCCACAGCGGAACTCCGGTCCGCTAATGATTGGCAGTAGATTTTTACGAAACGCCGAGGTGCCAGCTCGACACCCAACCTTCAATGAAGGCATGCCCATTTACACACACATGTCTTTCGAATGCTACCCAACCACGGGGAGGACATGCAGACTCCACACAGAAGGCACTCCCAAGCCAAGCCGGGAATCGAACGGGAGAACCTCTTGCTGTGAGTTAACAACGCTACCGCCATACCACCGCGGCATACTAACCACTCTGCAAATTACTAATCTTAAAACCCTTAGAAAGGCAGTTGTCATTTAAAGAGCTACCCATACAAGGGATTGTAATTTACCATGCCTGGGAAACATCTTACTACTTTTGCATTTCAGTATGGTGACAT
This sequence comes from Protopterus annectens, assembly GCF_019279795.1. NCBI lineage: Eukaryota > Metazoa > Chordata > Ceratodontiformes > Protopteridae > Protopterus > Protopterus annectens. The sequence continues at coordinate 1,243,098,049 of NC_056739.1, forward strand.
GTTGTATATTGCCTTAACTTTATTTAGATTTGGTGACCCTTCCTTCCTTGAACATATATTACCATAAAACTCGAGAAATTATGTATTAAATTTGCATTTCAGTTTAATGTCAAAATTATTTGCATATTTGTAAAACTTGGCTTATAGAATCATTGTTTCTGTGTTTTGCCACAGGCTGCATAGTCAAAGAAAATATTAACATTCAGAATGCCTGGGATAAAATATATTATACATCTGAAAATTTCTGCAACCGATCTTACAACCCAAATTAAACTCCTGTATCTTCTAAGACCTTTATGATTAAAAATGTATTTGTTATTCTGTTCTTAGGATTCACCTCCATTTGGTAGTAACCTGCCTTCACATCCATTTTGCTAAAAACAGTAGCACCATCCAACATAATGATAATGTCATCCAAAGTGCTTTCCCTCAGGATTGCTTTATTTACCATACATATATCAATGCTACAGTCATAGTGCAGGTGCATTTTGGCATAGGAGTGGTATGCAGTGGCTAGCCATTCACTCCAACATAGGTTCATAGGTTCATAGGTTCATACTAGGCTATCTGCCCAAGGGCATTTATAAGCCTAGCCCATAGTTATGTGGCTTTCGCCACCCCTTTAGTTTGAATAAAAACTATGCCTATCATTTTTCTGTGCCTCTGTCAAGCAGTGACACTGAAGTAATCCCTGGGGTATATCTGCGATCTCCCATCCATTGGTCAAGATTCCTCTTGAACAAGGCCAGCGAGCTGCTCTGCCTCACATGTACCGGGATTTTGTTCCACAGCATAGGGAGTCTCTGGGTGATGAATCTGTCCCTCCAGCACGTTCTATTTATAACCTTGTCAAGGTTTAAGTCTCCGCCCTTGTGGTTCTGAGGGATCTAGATTTTTTTGAGGTGAAGCATATTCATCAAATCTGGGTTTGACATGGCCTTATATGTCAGGCACAGGTCACCTCTGAGCAAGCGGTATGAGACTGAATAAAGCTGGAGTTCTTTCAGTCGGGCAGCATAAGACATATTTTGAGACCCTTTATCCTTTTGGTGAGGAACTTTTGGGGCCTTTCAAGCTGCATCAGGTGTCTGGTCAGATACATTCGAGCGGGCATTGTACTCAATCATAGGTCTAATGAGTGATGAGTACAGGGGACGATGACCTCCCTTGATCTAGATGTGAATCCCTTCATGATCAGGTGGGCGATATAGAAGGTTTTCCTAACTACTTTAGCAACATGAGTGTCAAGCGAAGACTACTGTCAACTTGGGTCCCCAGATCCCTGATGACTTTTCTGTGCTCAGTGGATTGTCACCTATATGGTAGCTAGGGGTAACCTTGTTTTTCCCGAAGGGTATGACTATGCATTTTTGGCGTTTAACTTCAGGCCATGGCTCTGGCACCAGTTATCCGTTTCTGTGAGGCCCTTCTGGAGGATATCTGTGTCAGATGTGTTTTCGACTATGGCCCAGTTTGCAGTCATCTGCAAACTTTGTCAGCCATAACCCTCCTGTGTTTGCTTGTACTTCAGAAAAGTAGATGCCGAACAAGAGTGGACCCAGGACTGAGCCCTGTGGGACACCACTTGTGACAGGCTTTGAGTCTGACATGGCTCCAGCAACTCTGACCCTGTGGGTTCTGTCGCTTAGCCAGTTTGCAACCCATCTTGTGATGTATGGGTTTACATTCAAGCTGATGAGTTTTTCGATGATACCTGAGTGGGGTATTGTGTGAAGGCCTTTGCCAGGTCGAGGTAGGCTGTATGGACTGCCTTTCCCTCATCAATGGCCTTGGTGACTGTCTCGAAAAAGTCAACCAAGTTTAAGAGGCAGGATCTGCCTTTGACAAAGCCAAACTGGGTTGGATCCAAAGTCTGCAAGTTCCCTATGTCTTTATTTATGAGTTCCATTATGATCCTCTCCATGGCTTTGCAGATAAGGCTTGTCAAGCTAATGGGGCGGTAATTTCCAGGGTCTGTGGAGGCACCGCCCTTATGAAGTGGGACCACAGTCGCCGTGCGCCACTCCTTGGGTACGTATCCTGAGGTGAGGCTAAGATTAAACAGCTGTCCTAACTGTGGGTTTAATTCCTCGTTGAGTTCATGAAGCACACAGCCAGGGACACCATCCGGTCCCATGGATGCTGTGTTTTTTGCCTTAGTCAAGAACTGACTAGCCATTGTCACAATAGCACAGGCATCTGGTATTCCACAGTTCTGTTAATTTAGTTTTGAATGCTTCCAGATTGATTTGCTCCCTAGCTACTCCTGGGAGATTATACCAGCCTGCTGAATCCAGCTTTGAGAATGCATGTTTTCCTGTGGTTGTCTTGAAACATGGTCTGATAAATATTAAGCCATCTTCCTGACCGTCTCTCAGATAAGAGTTTGATTAATATGTAGTTTGGATTTTAGAGTTAGACAAAGTCCCATTTTAATAATTTCTGTATCTTTGAACCAAGTAGACAGGTTGTTCTTTCATTGATGGGCAGCTACTTGAAGCATTGGAGGAAATAGCAAAGGTGCATATTTGGTTCTGCAAGTAATTCAAATCTACAGATCTTTGTAAAAGTAACAGTACAAGTGTTATTTGTATTTGTGGTAGAGTGAAGAGCTATTAAAGGGAGCCCATGCTCAGTTTTTGGGATAAGTATGTTTACAGCTTTGGTTGTGCACATGCTGGAGGTGAGAAGGTATGAGAGCTTGTAGCATACATTTAGTTATTTAAGGTTCCGCTAATATTATCTGTATGGTTTGTTAATAAGAGAGTAGGGTCCAATGTGATCTTGGATATTTTTTTGCTCTGTTACTACAGGCAGCATATTGCCTGAAGTGTCAGTTATTGTCAGGTGCAGAGTTTTAGCAAACTATTATGGGGTGCAAAGAACATTACATTTGATTTTCTCTGACTAATAATCAGCATACTATCATGTGTGCATTGGCAGATCCTTGCAAAACTTATTCTGAGTTTTTGCATAGGGTGTTAGTGTTTTTACTTGATTTTAACAGCAGATGATAATCAGCATTCATTCCTATATTGAGCTGTGATTTCTTGAGCCACAGATGATGACCTGTAGCTTGCTCAGATATGGTAAGGGACACTCTCCAGTTATTTGCATGTGGGTAAATGCCTGGGTGTCATCCGGTTTGAAAAATATTGAAGAATACTTGCTGCTAATCAAGACTGAGACACATTTCCACCTTGTGTCCCATTCTCTTGTGCCTCATGGTCTACATGTGTGCAAGGCAATTTAGCCTTGCACTGACAGAGTACATTCTGTAGCTTTAAACCATGTCTGTGTGACGTCACAAATCCGATGTTTCTGTATTCTCTACAGAGCTTGTAGGTTGTGCAGTTTCTTTTGAATTCCTTCTGATTGTATTTGCATTGCCATTATTTTTGTCACTGTCTTGATGTGAAATCTGTTTTCAATGTGCAATTGTTTTGTTTAGCATATGGTCATCAGTGATTGTGCTACAGCACTTGAAAGCAGTGGTAGCAGCTCATCGGTGAGTACATTTGCTTTTTATGCATATGGCTGTGGGTTCTACTACCGCAACCTGTAGATGGATAGGAAATCATAAGTTGTACTCTAATGTTGGGTGCTGTAGTTGTGACTGTCTTAGTTTCTTTGGTTTGCCATCCATTCCCTATTGCAATGTTATTTCTTTACTGTAACCTAGGCAATGTATTCGTCAAAGGCAGTAGGCACACAATCTGTAGATGAAACAGTGAATTGGACATTGCAATGGATAATTCAGATCTGCCTTATGCAAGATATGCAAGGCAGCAGTTAAGGGACTACAGTACAAGGTCAGACCATTGAGATGGCACCATTTTGAGCTTTTACCCCGGGCTGCCGCTGAAAACGTTCATAGAGTGCCCAGTCAAACTAACCAGGTAAACAACCGGATAACAAAATATTTACTGCAACTTGCTAAGAAAGAGCAAACCTCTACAGGTAGCCAGTAAAGTGAATCAAACCAAACAGCCAGAGAATCATGGAAATGTGTTTATACAAGAAAAAATCTTAATTACATCTGGTAACAGGTCATGTTACATTTCAATATGTTCATTTTATTCAGTAGTAGTGTAGTAACACCGATGTTTGGAAACACAGAAATTTGGTATGCATACTTGTACATTCTGCACGGCAAATGATGCTTAGGTGGTGTATCGCTTGCATACTTCTCTGTTGTATTTGCACCAGATACTGTTAGTGTGCAGTGCGGGAATAGAAAGATTAAAACATTACCCTGGTATCAGAGGTGGCAGTGCAACATATTCATGGTGGCTTAACATGAGAGTAGCTCTAAGCAAGCACCATGTGAAACCTGAACAAGCACCTAGAATTATTCAGTGCAGCTTCCACACCTTAATTCTGAAAATGAATTCACATACTCACATGAACAGGAGTAACTGCATATTGATGGCTAAAGGTGTACGGGCATGTCAGGTGGTTACTACACTACAAAATTGGTATGTAATTGTGGAGATATTTGGAAGGCATGAGCAAACACACCAGTATATTAAAGCCATAGCACCAACTGAACTGGAGGCTGGCAAATAGATTTAGTAAGGGATTTTGTCCATGCACAAATATTTCAACAGTGATTCTTTGCAGTGGCATCCATTATCTGATTCAAGGTAAGTTAACCTTGATGTCCTTTATTTAAAAAAAAATCAATAAAAATTTACTTTGTTATAAGTGACTTCTGGACACAAGAAAAGGAAGGGGAAAATATAGCAATGTGGTTTGTATGTACAAAGACAAATCCAGGGACACTGCAAAAGGTTTTTTTGCAAACCAACCAGTGGAGTAAAACCATATGAAGGCAAACACTGCATACCAACACACTTTGCACATGCAAATCTCAATTTTAACAAGGTGGAAGCATGAAGTGATACCTTAACACTTAAATTAATAAAGATCTAAACTGGTTAATCGTATAAATGTTTTATTCTTTAGCTCCTTGGTGCAAGACCTTACTGGATGTGATTGCAGTCAAGTAAGGCCATGGCTATAGAGCAGCAAAAAAATGTCCTCTAACAAAGGAAATGCTAGAGCAAAGATTAAATTACATGAGTCAAGCACCCTGCTGAGATCTGCCAATCAATGGAATTACCAGGTCAAATTACCCTCAGGACTTTGACAGCTAGGGAAGCTAAGTGTTATGGGGAGGGAGAAGTAAATGGACTGGAATTCATTGTCTCACAAATTAGTGCCATTTAAACTAAATTTAGAAAAAAAAGGCAGCAGTAAAACAGCACTTTGAGTGTGTTCTGTGGCATTTGCACTGTTTCTCTTTTTTAAGTAGTCATCCAGCAGCAGGGAATGTTACTTACACTGTTCTATTTTTCTCAGTACTTTGTACGCATGCAACATCTATGAAATGACAGGAACTTTAGGCAAACGGAGGCCTGCATGATGTAACATTTTTGAGCCAAACAATGATTTCTGGGATACTGGATGGCAACCTGATTTATCCAAACCACGTCAATATGCCAGCCTCCAGGTGGTCACAGTCTGGAATTACATATACAAATATTTAAAATCCTGTAAATGATCCCAGAGTGCTGTTAAAGTGTAGGAAACATCATACCATGATGTTTTAAACATGTTTTTTGAGTCTGTGGGTGTGGTACTCCTTTAAGATACAGGAGCCATTTTTAAAATCCTCTTGGTGTAGCTGCTTGTCTCTTTGGATGGAGTGCTCATACCTAAGGTTATATTTCATATTTGTTTCTTTTCATTTGTAAAATGTATTGATGTTGATTTACACCATTGTAAAGTGTAATGAAGCTAGACATGTATTTTTATGGGATAGAGTATTTTCAGTAACTCTGTATGCTTGAAATTGTTTACTTAGCCATTGTATTGTTAGAGCTTTACTTGTGAAGAGCATTTATTGTTAGAATACTATTTCTTTGCTGCTCACTTTATTGCATTTTTTAGAAATGCCTAGTTATTAGTGTGTACATTTCCTCACCTATTGGTTTAGAATGCATTATACCACTTAATTGGTATCAGTATTCCTATGTATCTGCAACTGCATTAATCTGTTGAATGTGACAACTGACAACTTGTCTTAATTTTCACATTATCACAAACTGAGGTATGTGTTTGTGTATAGATTACCTAGTTTTTCTTTTCTTTCCACTCCGTTATCAGATTTGTTTTTTTTTTTTTTTGCATTTTTTTCTTAACAGTTGCTGTATTTTGTATTAATATTGATTATTTTTCTTCCCAGCTTCTCCTTTTAATTCTACTTTCCCTGGATCCCCACCAAGCCAAGTTCGATCTATTGGCCTGCAGTGCTCTTTAACAGAACCAGGCAACCTTGGAATGAGTGTTGTTTTCAAAATATACAAATTATGTTTTATCCTCCAGACAAAATTAATTGCTAGCCCTTGTTTAACTACTATTTTTAAGTAAAGCACTCCATCACAGACATTAGTTTGCCCCTCCCCATACTGTACTTCCTAACAGCAGTCTCCCTTTGCAAGCTGTTTCGACTATTTGAAAGCCCTGCTGTTTTTCTAGTATTACTAAACCCTTTCTCCTATAACTTGTGGTCTTTCTAAATCCCACATACTCCTGGTTACAAGTTTTTATTTTATTTCAAAAGAAAGGCATGCAAAACAATTAAGTCCAAAGTACCTACTGATTTCCTTATTGTTTCAGAACATTAGTTGCCCCCCCCCCCCAATTCTGTACTTCTAACTGCAGTCTGTCTTTAGATGCTGTACTATTTGTATGCTCTGCTGTTTCTCTACTTCTACTAAACCTTTTCTCTTATAAATTCTTGTCTTCCTAATTTCCACATAACTCCTTGGTAAAATTGGCTTATTTTATTTCAATAAGACAGGTATGCAAAACAAGCAAGTCAGAGTACCTACTGCCTTTTTCTTATTGTTTCTGTAGACTTGCATATCTGTGAAATCAGGGCCAGCCCTTTTCATCATACTATTGCTATCCACCACTTTTCTGGTCTATTCTGATCCTCCCCCTCCCCACAATAACAATTGCAGCCTAATCAGGACCAGCCCTTTTCATTATAACCTATAAACCTACTGATTGTCTTCCTTCATCTGTTGCCCGCTACACTCCCCTCCCTTCCCCCAATTTCCACCACCAGTGGTCCTACCTTTATTACAAACAGTAACCCCTCCCACCCTTCAACCTATAATATTACCACACCTATACTTCCTCCTACAACTTCTCACTGCTATCCCTCCTACTTCAGCTAATATGTACAAGCACACCATACATATACTCACTGCATGCACACTCCTTGCATACATCACATCTTACCAAACCTCCACCATTCCTGTACTCAACCACTACCACTGTACCACCACTCATATCCCACCCTCTACTCTACTACTCTCTCATCAGGTCAACAACCTTCCCAATACACCCTCTATATAGACTACAGACCACAATACCTAAACTAAAAACAACCCCACAACCTAACATAACCCTACCACCATACCTATTGCCCAACAATCAAAAAACTTCCCTTATAAGCAAGCATATACAGAAATTGATAAAACTAATAATCTCATCCATATCCAACCTAGCACTCAGTGGTGACATCCATCCTAATACTGGTCCCTCCATCTCCAAACCCTCCCCTTAATCAGACTACAAACCACATCTCCCAAATCACAGCCAATAGAAAGCCAACCGACCTCCTTCTGATAAGCCTAAATATTAGAAGTATATGCAACAAGGTGCATGAATTCCATGCCACCATAGACTTCTACTGCCCTGATGTAGTGATCCTTACAGAAACATGGTCAAAACCACACATTACTAATGAGCAAATCCTCCCTACTGGTTACAATATACTAAGAGTAGACCGACTAAACAAAAAATAAAAATGCAGGTTCTCTCCTCAGCTACCTTCCTAGACCTCTCTAAAGCTTTCGACATGGTCCCACACAAATAACTCATCTCTCTTCTCAATAACCTATCCTTCTCTCAACCAGTCATCAACTGGTTTCAGAGTTACCTATCTGACCGCCAACAAGCAGTTGTTTTGCAGGACAACCTATCCCCCCAACTACCAGTCTCCATATGAGTTCCCCAAGGGTCCATCCTGGGACCCCTACTCTCCTTTATTTTCACCAATAATCTAGTCTCAGCCGCAACACATGGCACACTCATACAATACGCAGATGACTCAACCATCATCTGCACAGCCCACTCCCTACCAGAACTGCAAAAAGTCACACAGGAAGCATTTTCTTCTATTGAAACTTGGTTATCCGATGCCCAACTAATACTCAACCCTAACAAAACAAAATTACTAATCTTCCAACCCACCAAAATTACCATAGACAGCTCTCACTATCACAGCAAAAGACAACACCACCATCCATCCTACAGAACACACAAAATTACTAGGAGTAGAAACAGACAATAAACTGAACTTTGACATTCACATTTCCATGACCATTAAAAAAGTGCACAAAAAACTAGGAGCATTATATAGAAATCAGCAACTACTTACCAAAGCAGCTAAAATTTCGGTAGCAAATTCTCATCTTATCTCTACCCTATTCTACGCCTCTCCAATATTTACTAACCTTAGACAATGCAATTTAAATAAGCTCAAAACCTGCTACAACAAAATCGCCAAATTCGCCACAGGGGCTTCCTACCATACTCACCACTGTCTCTCACTAGCAGAACTGGGCTGGCTAGAGCTCTCCCACCTCCTTCAATGGTACCAACTCACACTCACCCACAAACTAATAAACCAACCACTAAAAGTCCCATCCCTCCAGAACCTACTCCAACCCTACATAACCACGAGACCACTAAGATCCAGCCACAAAAACCTCCTACAGGTCACAAGAGCCATTAACTCTGCTGGAGAAGCATTATTCTCCTGCACTATAAACTCTGGAACTCCCTCCCATCCTCAATTACCTCTGTAACTTCTTGCACCCACTTTAAATCCTTACTAAAATCACACTTCAAAACTTGCCAAATATGCCCTTGCAACCCCCCATCTAATACCATCCACTAACCCCCACCCACTACCTCTCGCAGCCCCCTATCAACAACCTACTCTTAGCAAGCTTGGCTACTCATGTTCCCAGCTACCTACCACATAATACTAACTTCTTGTAGCAACAACTGCTAATGGCTGTTATGTACCTCAAAAACAGATTGTATCAATTGTTCACTGATGAATCTCAACTACATTTTACTCATATTTAGTATATGTCACCATATTTTAAAATTGTACTATGTTCTACAGCTGTTTTACATCTGTTTTCTTCTTGTCTTGCGTCCTTAACTGGACTAATGTCTATATTTAAATGCTATGTTTTTTAACTGTATAATGCAAATAATACTTTATGTGGAGCTTTTCTCCCCGGGCCTCGGCTGAAAACGGACCTGTGTCCAGTCGGACTCTCCTGGTCAACAAATGTAAATAAATAAATAATAAATAATAAATAAAATAATTTAAATATAAGAACCAAGTCAAACACTTATAGATATTTACAAGAACAAACAAATTAATGCTTACTTAGTACATCTTAATTGTAGACAAAAGAGTTTAAGCAAAGGCAGAGTTTAGAGTAGGATAAGAAAGAGATAGGTGTCAGGATTCAGGCAAGATGAGTGCAGGAGCATTCCCAGAGAGAAGAGAGATGAGAGTGGAGTAAGGTTTTAAAGGAAGGGAGATTCTGGGTAGTTCTAATGTGAGGGGGAAGAGAGTTCCATAGTCTAGCAAGGGAGAATGATAGTAAGAGTTGCCCTGGTGAATGTAAAGGTTTGTAAAGTTCCAAGAGGTTTTGATTTGTGAATCTAAGTGTTCTGTGTGGCTGGTGAAGTTTTAAGGAAGAGGAGAGTGATGGACAGCTAGAGGGTTTAAAAATGAGCTTGTGTGCTACTGTTAGTTGAATGAAAGTTAGACAGCCTGGGAGTTCCAACCAGTTTAGTGCATGGAGGGAGTTACAATGATGAGTGGAGATTTGGATCCTGTGGCAAAATTAGAAATTGTATTATAGCTCAAAAGAAGCAGGATCCAAACGAAGTTCTACAGCAGACTTTATTAATTTTTAGCACTTTCGTCGGCCTTAAGCCTCAGACTTCATCAGAAACACTTGAAGTACATTTTAATACACTTAAATATTCCTTTGGTATAGTCACATGATTTTAAAACCACACCCCCCTTTTTAATTAATACAATTAATTCATAAAGAAACACAGTTCATTGATAGAAACACAGTTCATTCATAACAAACAACACCTAAAATGAAATGTGCAAAGCTCTTACAATCTGAGCTTTTTCATAAAGTGCATATGCAATACTTAAATTATTATTAAAATGTAAATGCTATTATAATACTTAAAATTCATGATAATTGTTTTAATACTTGAAATACATAAAACTACTTTCAATGTGTAAAACCTTTGTTCACATGTGAAATTCAGATTTAAGTTTTAAGTAACTACTAATAGACAAGGTATCATTTAGGCCTGGTGGACTGGTATAGCATTGACACGGAGTTGCCAAATCAACTCCCTATACTCTAGCCATATATCTTTTGGCCCACCCCTCATGTCTTTGTTGATAACTTGCTCCAAACCTGAAAATCTAAAGCAATGCCCACTATATTCAAAAACACTTCTAGCTAAGGCATTGGACATATTAACTTTCCGTATGTCATAGATGTGTTGGTAAATCCGTTTATTGAAGGCATTTTTAGTTTTTCCTATGTAGAACATACTGCAATGTTGACAAATTGCTATGTATACTAGACACTTTGTCATGCAATTCATCTTATGCAGATGTTTTATAATTCCATAGCCTTCAATATGCGCAAGATCTGTTTCAAGAACATAACAACATTGTGCACAATGTCCACATCTTCTCATACATCCACCCACACTTTTCTGTACATTCCTTTCTAAGATGTTTTTGATGTTAGAACTTTTTTTATAGACAACTACTGGCCTCGATCCCATTTCCACTTTACTTTCTTTAATGTCATTTAATGTACTCCAGTTGTTGTAAATGATATCTTTTATCTCACTGAAAACAGGACTAAATGTCAAAATCAATGCTCTGTTAAAACCTCTGTCAGTGACCCCTATATTCAAGTTATCTATCCCACCATCCAAGGTGTGTGTAGCATTTGTATTTGAAACATTAATACCCAATAGGGAAACAAAATGCCCGTTAATTCTTTTATTAGTAACTTCCTGCAAAATAGGGTCAATAAATACTTCGGGGTATCCTCTCCTGATTAACATATGCTTGAGAGTGTTCATTTCATCAATAAATTGTTTATAGTCACTGACCATTCTTGCTATCCTCACCCTTGCCACTAAACCAATAATTTTTTTCTGGTGCAAGGTGTGACCAACTTCCAAAATGTAGCAAAGGGTACGAAAAAGTGCGTTTTCTGTATATTGTTGAGTTAAACCCTTTTATGACCTGGTCCTTAGTAATTTTAATGTCTAAGAAATGTATTGTGTCCTTGGTGGATTTCATAGTAAACGACAAAAAAGTGGTACTATTATTTAAAAATTCAAATAAAACTGTCCAATGCTTCCTCCGTACCATCCCAAAATATCAGGATGTCGTCCAGGAAACGCCCATAGAATTTGCAAAATTTAAATAACTCATGTATAAACACAAACATTGTTTCCCATTGGGTAAGGACAATATTGGTAAATAAGGGGGCACATGCTGCCCCCATTGCTACACCAATCTTTTGTTTGAAGTACTGGTTTTCAAACAATAAAATTGTTCAACAATTACTTCCATAAGTGTTCTGAACATCAAAATTCTATTGTGTCCAAAAGTAGTGGTGTTGCAAAGGAAATCTTAAAACCATTGAATACCTAAAACGTGTGGGATGACAGTGAAGAGATCCTTAACGTCTTATCGTAGCTAATATCAAGTGTTCACAAAATAAGTTATCCTTAATCTTGCTCAAGCAGTCCCAAGAATCTTTGAGGACGTGTTCGTATTTTTCCAACACATTTTTAAGTTGAAAATCCACAAATTTTGCCAAGTTGAATGTTTTAGACGCCTTGGCATCAACAATGGGTCTCATACGGGGGTCAACAGTATTTTTATGAATTTTCGGGATACCGAAAATAGTCGGTATCCTGGGTGATTTTTGTTGCAAAAAGTTAAATTCACTGATAGTGATCTGTCCATCTAATAACAAATCATTCAAAATGACATCAATGTGCATATAGGCTATGTTCAGTTCATTCAGCGATGTTTGTTCATAACTATCACTAAAAAGGTGCTCGTACATTTTTTCTACATAGGAACTTTTTTCCATTACCACAATGCTCCCTCCCCTTGTCAGGTTTCATTAAAGTACAGTTTTGTACCTACCATAAATGTAGATGTTCGAGTGTCTTCACTGCTGCAGTCATTACACTTGGGTTATCCTGCCGTCAGGAGGGCCCGCAGTTGGCCTGAGTTCCAAAGTCTTGGTCCGGCGTCGGTTGCTGTCGCCTCTTCCCTGACGTCAGAGCGCCAGGGGGGTATATAAGAAGCAGCCAACGCCATTTTCTTCAGTTTTTCTTGCCCCAGATGACAGGTGCCCCCAAAAATGGTAGGCAATACATATTGCTAATAAAACATACAAAAAAAGGTAAAAATAAAACCTTCAGTAACCAGGAAATACACCACATAGGTAGTAAAGGTTAGTCGCAGATAAAAAAGAGGGGCTGGCGGGTGGGTAACCTGGACTTCAGCAGTGAAGACACCCGAACATCTACATTTATGGTAAGTACAAAACTGTACTATGTTCATCGTGTTTCACTGCTGCAGTCATTACACTTGGGTAGAATCCCAAAGCTGAGTTTGGGTGGCTGGCTCTATAGAGGATTTGGTGTGGCTATGAGGCCCTGCAGCACTGCAGTGGCAAAACCAGCTCTGGATCTAGAATAAAGAGGCAAATGGTAATGCTTGGTAAAGGTGTGCACTGAACTCCAAGTTGCAGCTTCCAAGATATCTTTGGTAGGTACTCCTCTAAGGTAGGCAGTAGAAGTGGCAGTTGCCCTGGTGGAATGTGATCTAATATTACTAGGTACAGGTTTCCCATGTTGTGTGTAGCAGAGATGGATACAGTGTCCTATCCACTTTGAAATGGTCTGCTTTGAAATAGCCTTTCCCTGTGATCCTGCAGCATATGATACAAACAATTGTTCAGATTTTCTGAAAGCTTTTGTTTTGTCCAAGTAGAAGCACAATTGCCTGTGTATGTCCAAGGAATGTAGAAGTCTCTCCCCTTTATTCTGGGGATTTGGATAAAATGTTGGCAAGTGAATAGTTTGGTTAAGAGCCACAATGGATACCACCTTAGGCATGAAGGTAGGGTTTGTTCTTAAAGAAACCCTGTCTTGGTGGAAAATGATAAAAGGCTCCAATGCCATTAGTGCCTGCAGTTCTGAGACTCTTTGTGCTGAGGTTATTGCCAGAAGCAGAGCAGTTTTCCATAATATATATTTTAACTCTGCTGAATTGGCTGGTTCAAAAGGAGGCAAAATGAGCTTTTCCAAAACGAAACTGAGGTCCCAAGTTGGTGTTGGTGCTCTCCAGGGTGGTCTTATGTTTTCAGCCCCTCTGAGGTACTGCTTTAGCAATGGGCGAGAGAAAATAGGAGGATCTGTGTTGTAATGAGCCGAGATGGCAGAAGAGTGAATCTTAATGGATGAGAAAGATAGTCCTTTGTCCAGCATCTCAGTCAAGTATTGTAGTATCTGAGGAATGTTAGGGACCAGAGGATCAAGGTTTTGAGACTGGTTCCAGGCACAGAATCTCTTCCACTTTTCTGAATAAGATTTCCTGGTGCTAGGCCTCCTGGCCTCCAAAATGACATCCATAACAGCTTTAGAGAGAGAAGTTGTCTGTTTGGCTAATGAATCTGCCATGCATCCAAGTTTAAGGTTTTGAGCTGACTGTGCAGTATCTGATTGTTTTGCTGAGTCAGACGGTGTGGAATTTGAGGCAAAATCCAAGGTGGGCCTTGAGCTAAGTTCTTTAAGATTGGATACCAATGCTGGTGTGGCCAGTCTGGAGCAATCAGAATCATCTGTGGTTTTTTTGTCTGGCCTTTAGGAGTACCTTTGTAAGGAGAGGCAGAGGTGGGAAGGCATAAACATTTAGGCTTTTCCAGCTGAACGAAAGAGCATCCACTTTCCATGCTTGTGTGTGATAAGTCCTTGTGTAGAATCTTTGTAGTTGGTAATTCAGTGGTGAGGCAAAAAGATCTATATCCGGGCACCCCCATTTTTGCACTATCATGCTGAAGACTTGTGGATTTAATTTCCACTCGTGAGGATCCATGCTTAAGTCGTCTGCCAGTGTGTTTTTCTTTCCTGGCAGGAATTGTGCTTGCAGATGAACCTGAAAGGTTAGAGCTGTGTTCCCACAAGGTCATGGCTTGTCTGCATAGGGGGTAAGAATGAGTGCCCCCTTGTTTGTTTATGTACCACATTAAAGTGGTGTTGTCGGTCTGTAATAGTAATTGTCCTGGATGCAGAAGATCCTTGAAAGCTGTAAGGGCATTTTGTACAGGCAACATCTTTTTTTGATTGATGTGAAGATGCATTTGGTCTGTGGTCCATTTGCCCTGAATACATTTTCCTGCCATGTGTGCTCCCCAGGCATAATCTGAGGCATCTGTTGTTAAAGTCTGCCTAGCTGTGGGAAGAGTGAAAGGCTGACCCTTGTTGAAGTGACATGCCTGTGCCCACCATTGAAACTCCTGTTGTAGGCAGGGAATTAGTGGTATTACTGTCTCCAAGCTGTGTGAATGTTGAGACCAAACACTTTTTAGGTACCATTGTAATTTCCTCATATGCAGACTTGCATATGGAATTAGTAGTATGCAGGATGCCATGAATCCCAAGGCCTGCAGAATTTTTCTTGCAGGGAGCTGGGACTTTGTTGCCATCAATTAAAAAAACTGAGTCAGTTGTCCTTGTTTGTCTGGCGTGAGATAAGCCATCTGGGCCGTTGTATTTAAGCTGGCACCCAGGAATATTATCTCTTGTGAGGGCACTACTTTTGATTTCTTTTCGTTTACTGTGTACCCTAGGCCACTTAACAATCTTTTTACGAACGCCAGATGCTGTAGAAGAATGTCCTTGCTCTCTGCTTGAATCAGGCAGTCGTCCAGATATGGATATATTTGAATTCCTTTTTGTCTGCAAAATGCAATTACTGGTGCCAGACACTTGGTAAAGACCCTGGGCGCAGTAGATAAGACAAAGGGCAGTGCAGAGAACTGGTAGTGCACTGAACCAGCTATGAATCTGAGGTATCTTCTGCAATTTTGTCTGATAGGGACATGCAGGTATGCCTCTTTGAGGTCCAAAGTAACAAGCCAAGCTTTCTTGCCCAACATGGGAAGGAGCTGTTGCAGTGTCAGCATTTTGAATTTCGAACATCCAGCTAAGTATTTAGAGTGGAAAGGTCCAGAATGGATCTCCAGGCTTTGTCCTTTCTGGGTACCAGGAAGAGTCTTGAGTAAAATCCTTGTCCTTTTTTCCTGCTGTGGTACTTTTTGAATAACTCTCATGTTCATGAGAGCTGTAATTTGTTTTTGTGCCTCTGCCCATTGATTTTGTGGCAGGTCTGGCATTCCTTTTAGCCTTGGAAAAGAGTGGAAGTGGAACCTGTAACCTTGAGACACAATATTCAGCACCCATTTGTCTTGGGTGATTGCTTGCCAGTTTTGATAAAAAAGTGCTAGTTTCCCCCCTAAGGGAGCTGCCAAAAGGGAAGAGTTTGGCATTGGAAGGGGGAAGTCACTGGGACTGTTTCCTGTAAGGTTGTGACTTGTCCTCACCTCTTTTTGGGTTTGAAGCAACCCACTGTCGTGGTCTATAAGAGCCTTGTGGCTGAGATCTGCCTCTTGGGCGTCTGTATCTGCCTCTTTGTGACCTGTCTGACACTGGAAAGGACCAATACTTTGTAGGCCAATTTCTGCTAAATCGTGGTGGCTGTACCTGTAAGAAATCCTTCACTGTTTGCATAGATTTTGCCTTATCCTCCATTTTCTTTAAAACCTCTTCTGCCTTAATACCAAATAAATTATCTTGCTGCAAAGGAGCATCCAATAATTTTGCCTTAACATGATCTGGTAAACTTTGTTCTTTTAACCAAGCATGCCTTCGAATCACAGATCCTGTAACTGCTGCTCTACAAGAAGCTTCTAATGAATCAAAACCACATTGCAAAGTATGCTTTCCCACTTGTTCAGCTGCATGCAATAAATCCTGCATTTCCTTATAGTCAGGTTATTCTGCATTTGTACTCATTTTCTGTTTTAATTGAGACAGTAAGTATTGTTGATGTTTAAGCATACGAAAATGGCAATTAAGAGCCCTCATTGCTAAAGTTGCAGAGGTGTAAACTTTCTTTCCCCATCTGTATAATGCTTTAGAGTCCCTATCCGAGGGAACTGGATTCTTAGCCGTGGAAGCCTTAACCCCTTTGGGACCCTGGGAAATAGTTTCTGGGTCAGCAACGGGGTTTTTATAAAGAAATTTGTGAGAGTCAGGGACTCTGTAGTACCTGTCTGGCTTGACTGGAGCTGGGGGTAAAGAGTCAGGATTTAAACTAGATTCAGAGAACACATCATCCACAATGTCCAACACTGGCGGAATAGCAAGGGGCCTGTGCTGAGGCAGTAAAAGAAAGTCTCTTGAGCCTTTTCTTGGATTCTGAGTAATCCTGGCCCTCCCAATGGAAATGCTCCCTCATGGTACGTAAAGTTTCCCCAAAAGAGTAATTCTCAGGAGGAGAGGCTGAAGGAATTGATTCTTCAGCATCAGAATCCTCATGGGGGGTAAAGAATATCCCTGGTCTGAAGAGGAATCAGAATATATTGAACCCTGGTCAGAGGAATCATAGTCTGTATCCTGCCTAGGCCTTTTATCAGGAGGGGGATGGGAACCCCTGATCAGAGTTATCAAATCTTCGGCCATCTTGAGCATCTGTTTTTTAGGCATGGAGGCCTGTCCAGGTGAATGCTGTACTTGCTTCTTTGTCTTTAATGTAGGCTTAGTCTTGGCTGTAGTTGCAATGGTAAGTTGAGTAGGCCTGAAAACACCCTCAGAAGCCGATGCCTGCTCAGTGGCTCCGGACCCATCTTAAGGGTTAATCTCCGTTGGCACAACACCTTGAGTATCCAGAGGCCTAGGCACCTCCACGTGGGAGTCGGTCGCAGCCTGTGGTTCTGAGGTAGCGGGAGTCAGGGGCTGCGAAAGCGCCTCACTGAAAACTGGCGAACCGGCGACTGGCCTAGAAGAGGCTTTGTCGTCAGTTTTGGACCTCGGATGCCTTTCTTTATTCTTTACGTTTTTTGTGCATTCCGGCCGTCGGTTGTTCTGACGGCATTGTATAATTAAACCTTCCCCCAAAATAATGGCACTTGCAAACTGCTTTTGCTTCGGGCCCTTGGCGCTCTGACGTCATGGAAGAGGCGGCGACAACAACAGATGCCAGACCAAGACTTTGGAACTCAGGCCGACTGTGGGCCCGCCTGACGGCAGGATAACCCAAGTTAATTTTAATCTCCAAAATAATTTTTTCCATCGCTGGAACCTTAGAAGGAACATAGTTAAGCCCTTTTTGAAATAATTCTGCCCACTCAATGTTTACTGTTGCATTACTTAAATTAAATATTTTAAAGTCACCCTCATTATTCATAACTATATGTGTATTAATTTGGGTGGCAGAATCTGTTACCACCTGTTGTTCCCCCTCCATTGTCCCCTGCAGGGGCAACCCCTGTTGGAAAATGTATTCCTGAAGTTCCCATTGCTCTCTACGTCCCTGTCCTGGGAAAATTGCCTCGTTCGATTCTGAAGGCATTCTGACCTCCTCAATGGCATGTCTAAAGGGACTGCATCATCACCATTCTCATTTACAACATTATCCCTCAAATCCTGATCCGCATACTCACTTTGGTACATATTTTCTCTATCACTGACCTGCTGAATTCTGCTATTCATTTTCCTGCCTGGATGGAATCCCCCCAGCGCAAGGCAGTCCCGTTTCCGCCTCTATTGCACCTACGACGACTGCGATTGGACGAGGAGAGGCAGCAGGAGGTGCCAATGTGGTGACTGACGTCGGGAATGGTGTAGCGTTTTTTTCACTTTCTGAGTGGATGAACAAAGGATTATCCAGTGATTTCAAAGACTTTAGGGACAATAGGAATGTTAATAATTATGTCGGAACGGTAGATGAACAACTTGAACACCTCGAAAAGGAAATTATCAAATTTCGTAAATTGCAGGTGGAAAATAATTATTTACGTGAATGCTTGCAGAGGGAGCAAGTGCCCAAGGGGTTAAGGACATGGAGATTTCCCTCAGGTACTATTCAAGGCACCGATTTTTACAAAGAACTTGTCTCAATGTTTAATAGACATGGTTGTGAGCTTGTTGAATGCATTATGAGGGAAAATCACAGGAAAATGATTTCTATTAAAAAAAAAAACTGTTGATGAATGTGATTCAACACTTAAAAATGATTTAGGATTTCCGCAAAAGTTTGACAAATACAGGGCTATGTTCGTTAACACTGATAAATATGTGGAGGACTTGGTTAACAAAAAAAGTAAAAAGTTAGCAAGGGATAAAAAAAAATTATGACGCGGGTAAAGCTTATTCCACACCAAGTGGATTTAGCAGAATTCAGCAGGTCAGAGATAGAGAAAATATGTACCAAAGTGAGTATGCGGATCAGGATTTGAGGGATGATGTTGTAAATGAGAATGGTGACGATGCAGTCCCTTTAGACATGCCATTGAGGAGGTCAGAATGCCTTCAGAATCGAATGAGGCAATCTGCCCAGGACAGGGACGTAGAGAGCAATGGGAACTTCAGGAATACATTTTCCAACAGGGGTCGCCCCTACAGGGGATGAGGGAGGGGGAACAACAGGTGGTAATAGATTCTGCCACCCAAATGAATACACATAAGTTATGAATAATGAGGGTGTCTTTAAAATATTTAATTTAAGTAATGCAACAGTAGACAATGAGTGGGCAGAATTATTTCAAAAAGGGCTTAACTATGTTCCTTCTAAGGTTCCAGCGTTGGAAAAAATTATTTTGGAGATTAAAATGTTTGTTAGGAAAATCAATTTGTGTATTTATTTTGACAATGAGATCAACAGTATACAAGCACCACAATGCAAAAAATCAAGTGCATTTAACCCCCCACTACATCCCTTGTTACAGGTTTTTGAAAATGTATGTAGTAATCAAGTCAGGAATCTTATCAAATACAAGAAAAAGGATTGTACAACTAATCCTTTCCCATGAAGAAAGTGACCTTTTAAAAAATATTTGTGACAACATGAACATCAGGTTAATGAAACCTGACAAGGGAGGAGGCATTGTGGTATTGGAAAAAAGGTCCTATGTAGAAAAAATGTACGAGCACCTTTTTAGTGATAGTTATGAATAAACATCGCTGAATGAACTGAACATAGGCTATAGGCACATTGATGTCATTTTGAATGATTTGTTATTAAATGGACAGATCACTATCAGTGAATTTAACTTTTTGCAACAAAAGTCACCCCGGATACAGACTATTTTCGGTATCCCGAAAATTCATAAAAATATTGCTGACCCCCTATGAGACCCATTGTTGATGCCAAGGCATCTAAAACATTCAACTTGGTAAAATTTGTGGATTTTCAACTTAAAAATGTGTTGGAAAAATACCAACACGTCCTCAAAGATTCCTGTGACTGTTTGAGCAAGATTATGGATAACTTATTTTGTGAACACTTGACATTAGCTACGATAGACGTTAAGGATCTCTTCACTGTCATCCCACATGTTTTAGGTATTCAATGGTTTTACGAATTCCTTTGCAACAACACCACTTTTGGACACAATAGAATTTTGATGTTCAGAACACTTATGGAAGTAATTCTTGAGAACAATTTTATTGTGTTTGAAAACCAGTACTTCAAACAAAAGATTGGTGTAGCAATGGAGGCAGCATGTGCCCCCTTATTTGCCAATATTGTCCTTACTCAATGGGAAATAATGTTTGTGTTTAAACATGAGTTATTTAAATTTTGCAAATTCTATGGGCATTTCCTGGACGTCATCCTGATATTTTGGGATGGTATGGAGGAAGCATTGGACAGTTTTTTTGAATTTTTAAATAATAGTACCACTTTTCTGTCATTTACTATGGAATCCACCAAGGACACAATACATTTCTTAGACAATAAAATTACTAAAGACCAGGTCAAAAAAGGGTTTAACTCAACAATATACAGAAAACCCACTTTTTTGAACACTTTGCTACATTTTGGAAGTTGTCACCCCTTGCACCAGAAAAAAATCATTGCTTAAGGGGCAAGGGGTGAGGCTAGCAAGAATGGTCAGTGACTAAACAATTTATTGATGAAATGAACACTCTCAAGCATATGTTAATCATGAGAGGATACCCCGAAGTATTTATTGACCCTATTTTGCAGGAAGTTACTAATAAAAGAATTAACGGGCATTTTGTTCCCCTATTGGGTATTAATGTGTCAAATACAAATGCTACGCACACCTTGGATGGTGGGATAGATAACTTGAATATAGGGGTCACTGACAGAGGTTTAACAGAGTATTGATTTTGACATTTAGTCCTGTCTTTAGTGAGATAAAAGATATCATTTACAAAAATTGGAGTATATTAAATGACATTAAAGAAAGTAAAGTGGAAATGGGGTAGAGGCCAGTAGTTGTCTATAAAAGAAGTTCTAACATCAAAAACATCTTAGAAAGGAATGTACAGAAAAGTGTGGGTGGATGTATGAGAAGATGTGGACATTGTGCACAATATTGTTATGTTCTTGAAACAGATCTTGCGCATATTGAAGGTTATGGTATTATAAAACTTCTGCATAAGATGAATTGCATGACAAAGTGTCTAGTATACATAGCAATTTGTCAACATTGCAGTATGTTCTACATAGAAAAAACTAAAAATGCCTTCAATAAACGGATTTACCTACACACCCATGACATACGGAAAGTTAATAGGTCCAATGTCTTAGCTAGACATGTTTTTGAATATAGTGGGCATTGCTTTAGATTTTCAGGTTTGGAGCAAGTTATCGACAAAGACATGAAGGGTGGGCCGAAAGATATATGGCTAGAGTATAGGGAGTTGATTTGGCAACTCCACGTCAATGCTAACAGTCCTCCAGGCCTCAATGAGACCTTGTCTATTAGTAGTTACTTAAAACTTAAATTTGAATTTCACATGTGAACAAAGGTTTTACACATTGTTAAGTAGTATTATGTACTTCAAGTATTAAAACAATTATCATGAATTTTAAGTATTACAATAGCATTTACATTTTAATAATAATTTAAGTATTGCATATGCACTTTATGAAAAAGCTCAAATTGTAAAAGCTTTGCACATTTGATTTTAGGCACTGTATTTTATGAATGAACTGTGTTTATATCAATGAACTATGTTTCTTTATGAATTAATTGTATTAATTAAAAAAAGGGGGGGGGGGTGTGGTTTTAAAATCATGCGACTATACCAAGAGGATATTTAAGTGTGTTACAATGTACTTCAAGTGTTTCTGATGAAGACTGAGGCTTAAGGCCGATGAAAGTGCTAAAAAATCAATAAAGTTTGCTGTGGAACTTCGTTTGGATCCTGCTTCTTTTGAGCTATTAGCTTTTGGCGTGCGTTTGATTTCCAAATTTTATTATAGCATGAGGACAGTTTTGATTTCAGGGTTGATTGGAGATTACTGAGTAAAAGGGAGGGGATCAGGTAGGTAGACGATAGGAGTTGTCTGGATGAAAGAAAGAGGTAGCATCTGTGTCGATAAAGCATTCTGAGTTTTTGATGTTTTTTTTTTATATTGGTTTGTAGGCGGACCTCAAACTTTAGCTGGTCATCAATAAGGATGCCCAGAAGTTTTGCATGGGGAACTATTTCAATAGATGTTTTGTTTAGACTGAGTATAGAGAAGGATGCTTTGTCAACAGCAGTATGTCTAGAAGGAGGAAAAATCATTATTTTGGATATGGTGGCATTAAGGACTAGAATGCTGTCAAGCATCCAGGACTCAGTGGAGGAGAAGGCCTCTTGAGTAAGGTTTGTTAATATGGGTAGAGTTTTAGCAGAGCAGATGATAGTGGAGTCATCTGCATATTGCACGAGTTTAGCATTGGTGATCTTTTGGTGGAAATCATTGATAAAAATATTAAATAGTAAGGGACCCAGTAGGGAGCCTTGAGGTACTCCTGTTGGGGTGTGAAGCAAAGAGGAAGTACAGTAGTTCCATTTTACAGCTTGTTCCCTGGCTGAAAGATAGCTGGTGAACTATATGATAGAAGAATAGAAAAGATTAAGATAAGAGAGTTTAGAAAACAGGATTTGATAGCAGACAGTATTGAAGACCTTGGATAAGTCTAAGAGGAGAGTAGAAACTATGTTACCAGAGTCGCGGGCACAATTGATGATTTCGAGGAAAGAAAGGAGGGCAGTGGTGGTGATTTGACCTGGTCTAAACCCATGTTGTGTAGGAGTCAGTAGTTGGTTGTCAAGGAGGTAGAGTAAAAGTTGCAGGTGAATGCATTTTTCGAGTATCTTGGAGATCGGGGACAGGATAGCAATAGGGCGAAAGTTGAAGATAGAAAAGTTGTGACCGCCTTTGTGGAGGGGGGTGATGAAGGCTTTTTTCCAGTGGCGTGGTACGTAGGATTCCTGGATGGAGCAGTTTATTAGGATGCTGATGGGAAGGGCTATGCCATCAGCGGCTAGCTTGAGAAAGTTGGATGGAATGTCATCTGAGGCATTAGAACAAGGTTTTAACTTTAGTAGGAGCTTTTTTACAGTGTTTGTAGGAATAGATTTGAGAGTGAAAGAGGGGGCAGAGAGTTATTGGAAGTTAAATCCTTGGTTTCAGATATGTTGGGGGGATATTATTAGGGAAAGATGAGGTGAGTTTGCCTATGGAGTCAATGAAAAAGGAATTGAATTGCGTGGCTAGGTGGAGGTCGGGTGAGTCAGGACAAGGGTACTCTTGTTTGCCTGGAGATAGCAGCAATGCAATGCTATTCCAAAACTTTTTTGGGTTGGTTTTATGGTTATTTTGAAGTTTAAGATAGTAGGATTTATGGTCGATGGCTATTTGTTTTTTTTAATTAATTTCAGAGTTGCTTACATTCGGCAAGAGCGTTGGGAGTTTTTAATTTTTTATAGTATTTCCAGGTTTTGTCTCGGAGATGCATAAGGACTTTAGTGTCTTTGGTTAGCCAGGGGGCCATTTTGGATTTGAGTCTTTTGGTCCTGCAGGGGGCAAAACTATTTAGTAGATCAGTAAAAACAGTATTGAAGTGTGAGACAGCAGCGTCTACAGGAAGGTACTTTAGAGGGTTCCAGTCTATCTGCTCTAAGGCATTGGAGAAGATTTGGGAGGTGAAATTTTGCATTATTACGGGTTGTAATGTGTTTGTGCTTTTGGAGGAGGGGGGAAGGGGAATGGTATATGTAGGCAGGGAGATGGTCACCAAGAGTGTTGGGGAGAGTACCATCATCAGAAATGCGCACTGGGTGGGAGACTAGTATCCAGTCAAGGATGCTGCCTGTGGTGCAATCTTTATTTGGTCTAGTAGGAGTTTGGATTAGCTCAGTGAATTGATATAGGTTAATTAGGTTAATACTTGAATCAATGGAAGACCAGTTAATGTTGACATCATCTAGGATTATTGTCTCATTATTTATGTTGGAGGTAAACCAGGCATGAATATCTTCTAGAATAGGGATGTTGTTACTAGGTGGTATGTACAGGGTGGCAATGCATAAAGATTTGTTGTTGTTAACTTTGAGAAGGGTCAGGGTTAGCTCAGCAGTGTCAAATGAGGGTATGGGCTTAGTATAGGGTGTCACTGTTAAGGAGGAGGAGAGTAAGGCTACTCCTCCACCTTTCTTTTAGGATCTGTCACTTCTTACAAGTTTACAGTTTGGGGGTGTTATTTCGGTATCTTTTATATGTGGCTTCAACCAGGTTTCTTGTTTAGAGTGAATATCAGGTTTGTTGTGGGATATCCAGGCATGAAAGGCAGGTATTTTATTACAAAGGCTCCTGTCATTAAGTGTAGCAAGGAGAAGAGATTTGTGGGGGAGGGGAGAACTATGTGAGTTTGGTTTGGAAGTGTAGTTAAGTGAAGGCCCTGGATTAGGGTTTATATCTCTATAGCGGAGGAGAAGGGTGACTAATTTAGAATACAGTAGGGATAGGTATCTCTGTTCTAAGGGGTTATAGATTTGGAATTGGAAATTAATGAGGCCAGCTTGGTAGGTATGGGAAGTGGTTTACTAGGTGAAGGGAGAGATGCATAATGGTTATAGAGGTAGGAGAGAGACTTAGGTTGTTGAGGGAGAGTCTTTTTAACATATACTGAAGTTGTGTGAGAGGAAGGGACTACTGGAACTGTGGGAGACTAGTGAGGTTGAGTAGGTAGAAGAGAATGAGGGTTTGAAATAAGGATAGTAGAGCATGAGCAGGTCTTGTTTGCATGGTAGGTGTTAGATGCAAATCAAGTGAGAGGGATATGTAGAAAGAGAGACATCTAAGAAGGGGGAGGTGTAGTACAAAGGTTACTGTATGGGTGTGAAGACAGGGATGTTGCAGGGTGAAAGATGGGTTGAGCAGAGGGCAGTAGGTAGGAGTGTGACAACAGGTTGAAGATAGTGATAGGGAGTAGGAGGAGGGAGGGGCCAAGTGTGATAGGCAAGTTATGTGGGAGTGGTCAGATAGGTATAAAGGTAGACGTGTTGGGGGGCGGGTGGAATTTGGGGACAGGGTAGGGGAGCGGAGTGAGCCCATAGGGTGAACGGAGCAGGTAGAGCCACAAAGAAGTGACAAGTACAGAAAGTTATCAGTGACTGGAACACCTAAAATTAAGATGGGCAACAACTGAGGTGTGAGTTAGGATAATTGTAGACAGTTTTAGCATAAGTTTTTCAGCCCAGGAAAGTAGTGAGCAAGTGTGGTAGTACAAAATGGGGGAGAAGAAATTAAAATAACTAATGTATTACAGAGGGGATTTTGGAAAAAAAGGTATGGTGAGCGAGTGTTTGTAGTGGTGTATGTCACCACCTAGAGGTGAAGGAGATGGCAGACAGATACGAAGGAGAGTCTTCGTTAATAAAAGTAAGTTTAAGATCTAAGCAAAAAAGACAAAAACTGGAGGGGGGAAGAGTGGCAAATGGGCTGCAGTAGGCACATGGGAGGTAAAATCTAATTTAATAACACCAGCTTTAACTAAGAGTTCCAAGTAGAGTCTTTAGGCTACATGCATTGTGCTTTCCTTTTCTGGGAATAACTTCACTGTGTTAGAGTTCACTGGTGCCTGGGTAGCAGGCAGTTCAAGGGTGTCTTCCGTACCTAGCAGGGAGGTAGTCCTTGATATTGTAAAAGTGGGGAAGCGGCAGACACACTTTCCTGCAAGCTGTGACTTTCTCTTCCCTGTGTGCTGTCCAACTTACTTCCTCATACATAATGATGAAGATTTACTGTGCCTTCCACCATTTAGTGGTAGTCCAGCATGGTCTCCAGTTTCATTTATCTACTTCCTCCCCTTCAAGGTCATTCATCATTCGGGAAAACTACAACTTACCTTTCCTCAACTCCTCGACAAAACCCCCTAGCTGCAGCAGAGTCTATTGCTGATCTTCGTTTTGGTGACTTCTTCGCTCCAAAAGGAAATGCATCATCACTTCCAGCTCATCGCAAACACGTTCAGTTACTAATGAGATGGGACAAATTCAATTACTCCCAGCAAAATAGCATCTGCAGTCGGCTTTTTTCCAGAAGCAAAACATAATTCACCCGTTTAACCAGAGCACCTGCACAAACACCGTTATCCATCAGTCACAGTATACCATTCAGATCCCACAGCTTAGAAACACGATGTATTACCAACCTTAATCATTCCCTTGCTTGCTACATGCAGAAATGTTGTACGTGACATCTGCTCAGTTACAGTTATTCTGCTCACGGTCAAGTGGGCACAAAACAAACTTCTGGAGCCACAATTTTCACTTTTCAAATTGTCTTAGAGATGCTTCCTAGAGGGTGTAGCTGCATCATGTCAGAAAAACAAAGACCGTCTCAGCAGCTCACACAACTTAATACTCTCGAATGCAAGAAAACACACCACAGGATTACTGTCTTATATACAGCTAACTGCAAAGAGAAGCATTTAAACAGACAGCACATTTGTTACAGTTCCTATCACAGGATTCATCTACCACTATCAGTATGCAAGCAATGAAAAAGATCTCCAGCTTCTTATGGTAAAATTGCCAGGCTGTAGGACAGAAGTGCAGGGAGGTTTAGCACCTCTCAACGTCATGTTAAAGGCCCAAGCAAAACAGGTAGCTCCTGCAGTGATACTGACAAGTAAGTTGGTAAATGCAAGAGCAAAGTCTACTCTAGATGTCTTGAGCATCAAACACAGGAACTTTCCACTGATGACTATTAGGATTCAATCAGGAGCATGTCTTAGCAGCTAGAAAGAGCTATAAATTGAAAGCCTGAATGCAACCCCCACCTCCACCTATAAACAGCACAAGGATGGTCTAGTGAGACACAAAATGAAAAAAAAATAGTCTAGATGATGACTTGGTTCCTAAAATGGAACCTAAAATAAGAGATTGTACTGTTTTTTTGATGAGCAAGTCACCTCTGGTACTCCAGTTGTCAAAGTTACAGTGCTTTTTTTCCCTTTTACTCTCAACAATGTAACATCAAATTTGCATTTAACATATGTTCGTATTTCAAAATTTGCTACACAGAACTGCTACATCTCAGTTGCAGAAAAGTCTTTGCTTTTTACTTAGTCTTACATTTGCAAGTCACTACATCATGGGTTTTAATGAGCTTGAACTTATATTTAACTACTTTTGAGATTTTTCTCAGTCTTCATTGCAAAGGGGTCTGCCCAGAAAAACTGTCCACATAAGTAAAGGTAGAGAACGAATAAAAATTCAGTGAAACCAACGTCTATTTTATTGCCCTCTTGATAGAAAACTTTGGTAAAGCAGAGCCCTCTGAAGCAGATTCCTGCCAAATGCTATCACTGAGGTAGGGTTTTACATTGCAAGTTTTAAACAATTCTCGCTAAATACACTGTATAAACATTACTAACCTTCTCAGCAGACGATCCAGTTAAAACAAATGTAGAAAAAACAGGTAATGGATATTTGGTATTTGAAGTCCAGCTTTCAATTGTTGCACCCATTGGTAAACAAAACAATGGTACAGACTCTGGGAGAGGGAAGGATTCATAATCGTTTTCGGGATATCTGCAGATCAGACCTTTATACCACACATACAAAAATAAAAAAATATACAAATGTCAGAGCAAAAAGACATAAGAGTGAACTACAATTCCATGCTTGCAATTTAAAGGAAGAGAAATATTGGTTTACAAATTCAGAAATGTCAGGTACATAATTAACACTGATATAAAAGAAAATTTTTTTGTGATGTACTTAACATAATACAGAATTTTTAAGAGTAACTCACACAGCATATTCAAGTTATAGGACTTTTCACCTCAGGTGTTACACCCCCTCTTCAAATCATCTTCTAGCAGGCTTCCAAACTGGTGCCACACTCCTTTACCCTAGTTGTCATGCTACTCACACTGAGATAACAGAGAGCATCTGCACATGCCATTCAGTTCTTTTCTGCAACCAACCTTTTGTTAGGTTTGTCAACACAAGACTTCCTGAATGTCACTCAGTGGGAGGAGAGATAATGTTGGCTTAAAGAATTATTTGTGTATCTTGAGAAGAACAAGACACTCTAAAAAGCAGCCACAGGAAGCTAGGTGGAAGATGATGGTATATGTCTGAACTTGTGCTGAACCAAAGATGTCAGTCAACAGTCTGTCCAAAGACGCCTGGTCATTCTGACACTTCAGTAAGTCAGAGACTTGTGAAAGCATCTATCTTATGGAAAATGATAGAGCACTACGCAACTGCTACCAGGCTGCACATGAGGTACCCTTATTCACAAGTTCCACAGACATGATGACCCGGGGCTTCCCCTCTTCCTTCCTTGATATTCATTCAGAAACAACCAGGAGGGAGCAGGTACGGTATGACAGGCTGAATGCTCCTTCAAAGGAAGGGTCATCTGGTAGGGATGAAAAAGTCTCACTATATTTATAAGTCACTGAGACGATGATTTTTTTTTTTTTCGGATTCTTATCACGATGCTGAGGCCTCTCTCCATTCCCAAACTGAAGCTACTTATCCACAAGCAGATACAACAACTCCCATTTGGTGTCACAAAAAGGGAAAGAAAAGACAGAAATGGGCACCTATGCCAATGACAGCAAACAAACAGAAGAAATCAGCACTAGGCCTAGCAGTGGCATCAGACTGTGCTCCTTAACAGTGTGCTTCCACACCTGACAAAACAAAATTCAGGAGAAAAAATTCCTGATGTTAAGGACTTGAGCAGCAAATCCTGGTATGGGAGGACTTGGTAGACCTTGCTCATTCTGAGCCAACAAGTCCTGCTGAATCCAAAGGGAGGCCCAGAAAGAGAAACTCTTAGGAATGTAACCACCAAACGTTTGACCAGGGACTTGAAGGACCATTCCCTGGCAGTAGGACAGTCAGAAATGTGCTCTAGCCATTAAACTGGGAGCAGGCAGTGCTCACTCTCCTGGCTGACAGGGGGTGCAGTGATCATGGGCAAACAAGTCCACATCTGTGAAGAGCAAGTATGCAATCCACAAGGATTGTGCAGCCACCTCAGAGAAGGACTTAACATTAGAAGGTGCGACTAATGTCTGCCCTTTACTTACTCTCCCTCCTGAAAAATTTAGCTAATAAGATCAAAGAATGACAGACTGATTATCCTGCCTATGCAAGTGATGGGCATTTTCAACCACTTACATTCTCAAAGTACTGATGCAGGCCTGAAGCTTCTCCCACCTGTTTCTTCAGGGGGCTCAGGAATATTGACTTTTAACTTCCTCCAAAAGAAATAATAGTGCATCCTGAACTAATTTTCAGAGAATTATTTTTCAAAAGCCATACTTAAAACAGGTGCTCATAACTCCTCAACCATAACAGCCAAGCAAAAGGTAGAGCACAAGAAAACTATTCTGAAAACAATGGTCTTCACAATGGTGCAAATGTTGACATTTAAAGTCATAACTCTACTTCTGTAACTTACCTTAACAGTAAATATTCAATTAAATCACTGTAGTACCCTAAGCTATACAAGTTATACTTTGTCTAGAATATAACATCTGGACAGTTTTCCACAGCCTTGGGCTCCTCCACCTGCACCCAGGCTGTTGGATGCACAAGCTCCAAGTACAGCAAAACAGCAGCCAGGGTGCCAAAAGTTTGATGACTTCCTTGCCAACTTAAAAATAGAGTCTACTGTCCTGATAAAAAAAGGTAAACTTAAGATACAGATACACAAATCCTTACCCTTCCTTAAACATAAACATAAACCCAAAAAGGGGGTGAAGGGAGGGATCAGCCACTGCAAAGGTGATTTTACTGAGCACCTATTTTATACAAGTGTATTATGTCCATTCACAAATCACTACTGCAATAGCCTAAGCTATATGGGTAGAAAAACAAAGCTTACAGAGATTGGGATGAGGGTCCAGGAGCCACTGGAGAATGGTCCTAGCAGAGATGTTCTAGACAGGGAAAAAAAAGCTAGTTTGTAGTAATTTGTAAATGTATGCACAAAGGACCAAGCAGATGCTTCTAGAATGCTTCTGGAGTTTACCTCTTTTCAAACAGCCATAGAAGCAGCAGCCAAAGCCCTCACAGATTGAGCATTGACCCTGCCTGGAAGAGTCTTATTATGGTGGGAATAACAAAGAAATCTTAAATGACAACCCCCTGGAAATAGTGCGCTTTGACATGGGTTGCCCTTTTTTATCATCTTCACAGGAAATAAAAAGCTGTTCAACTTTCCTGAAAGGTTTAGTTCTATCAAGATAATACCCAAGCTGCCCATGCACATCCTAAGTCTAAAGAATTCCTTCTCTCTGTTTGTTAGGCTTTGGAAGACTACAGAGTGCTGGATGATTTGGCTTAAATCACTTTAGGCATAAGTGAGGGAATTTGCTCTCTAGGAAACTATCTTTATGGAACACCAAACACGCTGACCCACCATAAAGTACAGTTAAGTAAGTACTTAACAGAAGTCGTTCTTATCACTGCTGCAGTATTCCTTACTATGGGGATATCCTGCCAAAAGTAGTCATAAGTCTGTCCAGCATACCAAACCCTGGTCCTTTCCATGTCCTCTACATCAGACTATGTCCTACGTTCCAAAGCGTGAGGTACACAAGTGAAGTATGAACAAAAAATCCTCAGAACTGAACTGCCCCAGCAGAACAGAAGCAGCAGACAAGACACAAAAGAATATGGTACATGTACAGCAAAAAAAAAAAAAAGAAAAGAAAAGAACTCCCCTCAGCCAGATGAGAAAAAAAGGAAAAAACTAACTGGGGGAAGGGATGGAATACTACAACAGTAGTAAGTAGGACACCTACTGTTATGCTAGGTTCATACACAATTGTACTATGTCTTTCCTTATCCACTGCTGCAGTATTCCTCACTATTGAGAGAGTGCTAAAGCTACCGAAGAGAATGTGAGGAAGATGAAGCAACTGGAGAGTCCTCCAAAAACATGGAGGATGGACCTAGCAAAACCTGCTCTGGCCCTTGAAAACACATCCAGCTGATAATGCTTAGTAAAATTATGCACAGGTAGCAGATTCCAGAATGGATCGAGCATTGAGATCCTTAAACAAAGCGCCAGCAGCCGCAACACCTCTAGTAGAATGAGCATGATCAGAAGGAAGCAGTTTTTCCATAAAAAAGTAAAAAAGGAAATGACTTTAGAAATTCAAAAAGAAATGGTTTGCTTAGAAACTCCCAAATCTATTTTTTTATCCTTGATATAGAATTAAAAAAAAAAAAAAGCTGACTTTCTAATATCTTTAGTCTTGTCTAGTTAGTACCTGAGCTGTTTATGCAAATCCAATGAATGAAGAATCTTCTCACTTTCATTCTGAGGAGAAGGAAATAAGGAAGATGGATAGTCTGATTCAGAGACAAATTATTGACAACCTTAGGCATAAAGGAAGGATTAGTTCTAAGGAACAGCCCGTCTCTGTGGAAAACAAACAACAGAGGGAAAGGCCATACAAGCCTAAAGTCAGACCCACCAACAGGACAGTACACAATTTCAAAGTGAAGAGGCTGATGGTGCAAAAAGAAGGCTGTGTCAGCTTTTCAAGAACATAGTTGTGATCCCAAGAAGGAAGAACTGGTTTTCTTGGATGCCTAATATGGACTCCTTTTAGAAGCTGAATGACCTCAAAAGTAGAAGAAACTGGTGGATCTAGTCGAAGATGAGCAGAGATGACTGACAAATGAGATTTAACAGAACAGTATACCAGACCAGAATGGAGCAGCTCACACAACTGGGAAAGAACAGCAGGAATCCCTACAGAAAGTGGGTCTTGTTCAGTGTTGCTATAACAAACAGAAAATTTCTTCCATTAAGCTAATTAAGACTTTCTAGTATTGTGTTTCCTTGCTTCTAATAAAACCTAAAGCAAGTCTTCAAAAAAGTGGTGCCAGAATGTAATCAAAACTCTCATCACCCAGACTGTAGGATGAGAAGATGACAATAAATGAAAGAGCCCTTGTCCTGTGTAAGGTTGTCCTTCCTGTGGGGTAACTCATGATAATTGCCCCTAGCCACATGAAAGAAATAAAGAGGAAAGCAATTTTGTCTGGCCTACAAAAGGGTCACCAACAAGATTTTGGATCCGTCCAACATAACCTTGTAAAGGACCTTTGGCAGCAGAGGAAGAGGGGGAAATGCATACAGGAACATCCCTCTCCAAGAAATAGATATGGCATCTAATTTCCAAGTCAGGAGTCTTGGCACTCCGGAATAGAATTTGCTGTTTTTTTTTGTTCTGAGAGGAGGCAACAAAAACATCCTCCTAAAGAATACCCTCCCTGTACAACATCCACTTGTGAGGATCTGCTCAAAGTGTCTGCCACTGCATTCTTTTCTGATGGAATATATACTGCCTGAAGAGTCAACTGGTGCCAAATGGCAAAGTCGCATGTTGTCAGGGCTCGCTTGCAAAGGCAGCAAGTCTTCATCCCCACTTGTACCACTTAACAGCAGTGTTGTTCATAAGAACTCTGAGGGGTCCTGGAGACCATAGCTAATGCGGGGATTGGGGAGCCAAAACTGAGCTCTTCATTTACCATTTACCAACATGGGAAATCGATGCTCCACACCTATGGTCACCACCTCGTTGGTCAAGTCTGACCACAAGCTAATCACGCTTGACATCCATATCCCACCCCCCACCCCCCAGTAAGGAAACCTCCGTAAAAAACTTCTCCAAAGCCAACTTCATGCTACTCAAGTCAGAAGTGACAAACTTCATGACACCCATGCAGATGGGAACTGAAAGTTTGACTGCTGAATCCTACACTAAGGCACTGTACGAGCACATCCACTCGTGCATGAATCATGCCATCCCCAATAGAACCAAGAAGCTCTCCTCCAAAAAAAGGAAGCCAATCTGGTGGTCTCTTGCCATAAACAAACTTTACAACAAAAGGAAAAAAACTGTTGCAGAAAAGAGGAAAATCACAGGATGCAAAAAACTCCCTTATCAGCCTCAGTAAGAAGCAGAGATCCCTCATAAAATCCTCCAAAGCTAGTTACGAAAATAAAATTGCCAAAGATTCCAAAGACAACCACAAGGCATTCTATAGCTATATCAAGAATCTAAATGGCAATGCTCAGATCTGCTCTGAGCTACAACAGAATGGCATTAAATATACTGATCCCAAGGATATTGCCAATATCCTGGCAGATCGATTCAGTGCAAACTTCACCCCCCTCTCACCCCCTAAAGGGCCCATCTCAATACCAAAAGACTGCCAAATTCCGGTAATAACGGCCACACAGGTAAAAAAATGCACTCTCCAAAGCTAAGAATACAGCATCCATGTGGCCAGAATACATCCCAGGCTGTGTACTACATGAAAAATGAACTGGCACCTTACCTAAGTGTCATGTTTAATCATAGCCTCACCTCAGGCTTCGTGCCCACCGAGTGGTGCACAGCTACAGTTATCCCACTCCATAAGGAGGGATCCACCTTGGATCCCGGAGACTACCACCCCATCAGTCTTATGAGCCTTATCTGCAAGGCCATGGAATGTATTATCATGGAACTTATAAACAAAGACATTGGCAACCTTCAAACACTGGACCCCACACAGTTTGGGTTAGTGAAGGGCCGATTTTGTCTCCTGAACCTGAATGACTTCTTCGAATCAGTCTCCAGAGCCATGGACAAGGGTAAGGTGGTCCACACAGCCTATCTGAACCTCAACAAGGCCTTCGTCACCATCCCCCACTCTGGAATCATAGATAAACTTACTAAGCTGGGCATTAATCCCTACGTCACGCGATGGGTTGCCAACTGGCTTACTGACAGAACCCACACTGTAAAAGTAGCCAACTCCAAATCCATCTCCGGACAAGTGACAAGTGGAGTACCTCAGGGTTCAGTCCTGGGACTGCTCGTTTGGCATCTACTTCTCTAAAGTACAGGCCAACACTAAGGGACTCTGGCTAACAAACTTCGCAGATGACTGCAAACTGGGAGCCATTACTGAATCGGCAAATGATGTGGAAATTCTACAAAAAGGCCTTACAGAAACAGATGCTTGGTGCCAGAGCCATGGGCTCAAGCTCAATGTCAAGAAATGTATGGTTATCCCCTTTGGGAAAAAATATGTACCCATGAATTACCACGTAGGTGACAGTACACTAAACACTGAAAGTGTGATAAGAAGAGACTTAGGGACACAGGTGGACAGTGGTCTCACCTTCGATAACCACATCATCACAACAGTCAGGAAATCCTTCTATGTGGCACACCGCATCACCAAGGGCTTTTCATCCAGAAAAAAGGAGGTCATTATCCCACTGTACTCATCCCTCATTAGACCCATTATAGAATACAACGCCCCGTTTGGCATGTACCTCTCAAGACATTGCAACAACTGGAAAGGCTGCATAAATACCTCAATAAAAGAATCACAGGCCTAAAGCAGACGCCCTATTTTGACAGTCTAAAAAACCCTCCAGCTATACTCTGTGGCATATCGTCTACTCAGAGACTATCTCTGCTTAACATGCAAGGCCATGTCAAACCCAGAGCTGCAGGACATGCTATACTTAAAGAAATCCCAATCCTTCAGACACATGCTCCAGGGATCTAAACCTTGTCATCACAATGAACAAAACATGTTGGAGGGATAGGTTCCTGACCCAGAGACTCCCAAGACTCTGGAATAGACTGCCCATATATGTCAAGCACAGCACCTCTTTGGCCCTCTTCAAAAGGAACCTTGGTGACTGGAGGGGAGATAGACAATTCACCCTGGGGATCACATCAGTCATCCTTCTAGACAGGGGTCCAGGGAAGTAAATACTGTGGGAAGAAATAGCCAGGGAATTGTTATGGCTAGCCTTGTATAGGCCCTAGGGCCGATAGCCTAGTACCAACCTATGAACCCATTTCCTTGACAGTGATATGTCTGGTACTCTCCTGAGGAAACCAAACTCCCTGGACCCTGAAGCCATTGCCATTAGAACAAGCCCCCAGGGTAGGTATGAAGCATGTATACAAATATTTTCAGTGAGGGGAGAAACTAGAAATGTAAGGCCTGGATTTAGGGATAGCTAGGTGATCCACCAAATAAATTCTTTCCTCAAGCAAGGCAAAAGAAGAAGTTGGAGGTCCAAAGGATGACAGTGTTGAACCAAATTGCCTTCATATACCACAGGAACTTCCTCATATCAAGTCTGGCACATGGAACCATAGGGATAGTGGATGCCATGAACTCCAGAGCTCCTAGAAACTCTCTTGGTGAGGTTTCTTGTAAAGAAAGAAGAGATTGAAACAAGGTTGTCAAAGAAAGGACCTTTTGAAGAAGAAAACTGTCATTACGAGTGCAAATTCTGCAACACAAGAAAACTTGACTCAGACAAGGCATCAAAACTTAGAGTGAAGCCTTCACTGCAAAGCAAATGGATTGTGAACTCTAAGTACTGCAGGACAGCCTACTGGGAAGGAGCCTGAAAGAGAAGGTCATCCAGATAAGAAAAAATGTGAATGCTGCAAAGTCAGCAAAAGGGATACACATTTGGTAATGACCTTCAGGGCTGTAGAAAGACCAAATGGTCAAGCAGAGAACTGAAGATATGAGGCAGATGCAGAGAATTATAAAAAAATTCCTAAAAAGAGGATGAATAGTGATATGGAGATATGCATTCTTCAAATCTAGAGAAATCAGAAAGGCTTGGGGAAGAAGCACTGGAAATTGATTGCGAAAAGTGAACATTTTTAAAGAGGGAACTTACAGAAGTGTTGAAAAAGGAAAGATCTAAAATAGACCTTTAAGAACCCTTCTTACTGGGAACAAGAAGCATCCTGGAATTGAAGCCAATGCCCCATTGGCAAGGAGGAACTGGCTGAAAAGTTCCCTGAGACAAAAGACCTTGAATCAGACGTGGAAAAATGATGCAACTGGCAAGGAGGTTGAAGGAATACCTGTAAATGGAGGAAAGGACTTCCATACCATTCTGAAGCTCTTCTGAATTATAGACACAGCCCACTTGTCTGTTGTAATTGTCTGTTAAATGACAAAAGACAGAGACAGTCTTTGACAGACAGGAGTGTGGCCGAAAGAAAGAGGAAAAGGAAAGTAGTCGTACAGAAATTGGTTTATCAGGAAAGAAAACTTTTACACCCAGGAGTCATGACTTGGGTTCTCAGGAAAAATCCTTTTAAAGAACAGTTTACCCTTTTGGGATTGCCTCTGACGTCTACGCACAAAGGGACCTGCTTTGGAAGGATGAGGTCATGCATAACCCCCCCCCCCCCAATAACACCTTAACGATGCCTGCAGCTGCAGAATCAAACAAATTCTGAGTATCCAGAGGATAGTTTAATAACTTAGCTTTCCTCTAGAAGAGATTCAAGCCTAAGCCAGGAATACCTCCAAATGACCGACCCTGACACAGCAGCCTGCAAAGTAGCATCAACAGCATCATAGATGCACTTAATTGAAATGTCTAGCTACCTGCAAAGCATAAATGAACAAGAAAAGTGCTGAGGTTAAGTTGTCTGAATCAGACATATCAGCCAAAGACGTACCTTAATTTGGAAATGAGGGAAAGCACATAGTCATAGTTGTCTGAAAACTGATATAGCTAAAGGATAAAGTAGCAAAAGTATACACCTTCTTGCCATACCTACCCATAGGTCTGCTATAGTGTTATCTGTTGGCAAGACTTTAAGGAAGCAAGTAGTTTTATGGGCTTGTCAGCTGAAAGAGAAAAAGCAGAGGAATCTGATGAATGTTTCATAAATTTCTGAGTTTCAGGAACCTTAAAAAAATGTTTTTAGGGGCAGGAGTTTAAGACTCTGGAGCCTGAGAAGCAAACCTAAAAGTGCCTAAAAGGGCTTCAAAGTACAGCATGAATTGCAGAAGGTGTACGGGAATCCATCTGAATGAGATCATAATACCTCTTCTAACGATCAGGCATCAGAGAGATTTCACACTTAAGATGTTGCAGCATTTTAAAGAAGAGTTTCCCCCAAAGTAGAGTTCCTCTACCTGGGAATCAGGGGAAAGAGAATATCCCTCATTAGAGTCCATTGCAAGAGGAGAATGAATCTGAAGTAACAAGCTCACAATTCCTCCTCAAAATCCAAATCTCATCAGAAGACTAATCTATAGTCTTTTAGAGAGAGGTGGCAGGAGAAGGCATTCCTAGGAGAGAAGGAACTGACAACCCATGAGGAGACTTCAAAGCCATCAGGGCTTTAAAAAGACAGAGTTAGGTCTTGCAATTATTTCTGTGGGTCTTTAACAATTAGAGAAATATACCTAGTTTTCTGCTTCATTTTAACAAGGACATCTGCCAGTAAAAACCTCAGAAGTTCTGAGCCATGACATACCTCAATCAAGTAAAATAATTCCCCCTGGCCTTTACAAAACCACCAGATGAGGGTCCCCCTAAGCATCCTAAATGGATGTCAGCTCAGCCCCAGCGAATGTACAGCCTGCCCATTTAGTACATCTCCGGTTTAAGAAGGATTGCTAGTGAGCTGTGACCTACTAAACCACCAGACAAAACTCCCATAAGAAATACCTATATACAGTGCACCTACTAGATCAGTCCTTAAAGCATCCCCTTGGTGATAACAGTTCTTCAAACATAGCATTATGGACAGTTCAGCTACACCTGGTTTCTCCTGCCAGCCTTAATGATTAGGGTCTCCTGAGGTAGTGTAGCAACTGCTTCATGTACACTGACAGCCCTCCACTAATAACTCACTCTAGTACAGAGTGCAACAGATGTCTCTACACCAAGAATCTTGAATCCCTTCTCTCTCGCACTTGAAACAGTAACACTGAAGAGATTGTCAACTCACCTACCACTACTCAAGCACATAGTATCACTACCCATACACAGTATGCTCCAAACACATAAATTAACATATGTGGAGGTTCTCTCAAGAAACTTACCAAAACACCAGAGACCTCCAAAACAAAAGACTGCTACAAGTAACACAGTTCACACAGCACCCAAGACACACAGCAACACCAGTGTCTCACCTACCAAGCTCTTAAGGCGTAACACTCAAAAACCAAATCTTCTTATCATTGGAGACTCCGCAGTGAGACACACAGGTGCCCCCACTCACCAGGTTAGATGAGGAGAAAGTCACGGTCAGCTGTCTATCCAGTGCCAGGATTTGTCAGATCATGCAGGCACTCTGGTCTCTCGGCAACAATACCA
This sequence comes from Protopterus annectens, assembly GCF_019279795.1. Classification (NCBI taxonomy): domain Eukaryota; kingdom Metazoa; phylum Chordata; order Ceratodontiformes; family Protopteridae; genus Protopterus; species Protopterus annectens. Next base: position 1,243,136,033 of record NC_056739.1, read on the forward strand.
TCATGATTCTGTTATAGCTCATGTTGAACGACCTGAGCCGTACCTCACTGGACTATATGAAAAGAGACGTGACTGAGCATTCTGAGTATGTGCCCTGGGCAGGTATGTTCCAGCTTTGAGCAGCATATTACCCTCACCTAGAATGATGCCACAGTATAAACAAAAAATGACTGATTTCTCAATAACTGGATTAGTTTTTGGTGTCATTCAAAGGGGATACAGTTTCTGTCAGCCTGGGATGACATGGTCGGCAAACCTCACTGCTTTGCCAGAGACAGTTTGCACCTCACAGCACTAGGCTTTCAGTTGCTGGAAAAGTCTCTTGCCTCCCTCATATTGCGTTTTTTAGGCAAGGTCTCAAAAACAAAATTGCGGACATGAAAATTACCAACCATAACAAAATAAGGGTTATGCTGCTAAATGCTAGGAGCTTAAAAAAAAACTGCACACCCTGGAAGCACTTGTATCACTGGAGAGTGTAGATGTCTGTGCAGCAACAGAAACCTGGTTCAAGACCTCAGAGAGTACCCTAGGCATGCAAGGCTACAATGCCTTCCACACATTCAGACTGCAAAACGAACACATGAGAACCAAAGGAGGCAGTGTTTCTATCTATATTAGGGACAAATTCACCTCCTGACTAGTTAGACTGGTCAACTCCATGGAGTTACTCCAAGTTCAGATTACTGTGGGTAAGACTTCCGTTCCAATCATAGCTACTTATAAATCCCCTCCATGGTTCATGATGTATATGAGGCCTACTTGACCAAACTTGAGTCAATCCAAATATTGCCAAACACTCTGGTCATAGGGGATTTCTATTATCCCACCATCAACTGGGAAACCTAATCTAGCCCTAACTCACTAGCACAAAAGCTCATTGACTTTGTTAACTCAAATGACCTGGAAGAAATTGTTCAAACCCTAACAAAAGGAACAAACATATTAGAGCTGGTCCTCATAAACATGACAAACAGATGCATTACTGCAATTGTCGGACGATCATTTGTCAAATCTGACCACAAATCAGTAGTCTTTGAGCTGGCACTAACACCAGAACTTACAAAGGGTGAAGTCAGACTAAAAAACTTCACAAAAGCAAACTATACCTTCCTAGGCAAAGGTACAAATGCCTTCCTAGGCTGGAAGTGGTAACTACACCAAAGCTTAAACTAAAGCCCTTTACAATCACTTGTATAAAAGTGCATAGACTCGAATGTTCCAGAGAGAATCACAGCCACAGCCCCAATTAAAAACAAACTACCCTGGTGGGTATCCAGCATCAATAAACAAATGCAAAAAGTTGCTGTCTAAGAAAACTAAGGTGAGTCCACAACAATGGAAAAGCACCCTCCTCAGCCTCAACAGGCAAATAAGACAATGTGTCAAATCCTCTAAGTGTAACTTTGAAAATTAGCAATCAAACCCAAGGATAACCATAAGACCTTTTACAGCTACATACACAGCCTAAACGGTAGGACCCAAGTATGTGCCAAACTAGTGACCAATGGTATCCTGCAGTGATAGGAAACCTGCTAGCAGACGGATTTTGGCCACAATTTCACTCCATTATCCCTTCCAAACTTATCACAAACCTTGCTCCCAAACCCCCCACCCTATATATCCGCAGAGCAGGTCATTAAAGCTTTGTCTAAGACAAAAAACACAGCCTCTATGGGACCACGTGGCATCCCAGGCTGTCTTCTAAAAGTAAAACATGAACTAGCATCACCATTAAGTATCCTATTCAAATCACAGCCTAACTCACAGGCTTTGCTCCTGAGGAATGGAGAACAACAACAGTTATTCCCCTCTACAAAGGAGGCTTAGCAACAGACCTAGGGAATTACAGACCCATAATTCTGACTAGGGTCATCTGTAAAGCCTTGGAACATACCATCATGGACCTCAAATTAAGACATAGATGACATCCAGACTCTGGATCCAACCCAATTCGGTTTTGTATAGCGCAGATCCTGATTGTTAAACCTGGTGATTTCTTCAAAAATGTGACCAGGGCCATTGATGATGGCAAATCTCTGCAAACAGTATACCTCGATTTGGCAAAGGCCTTTGACAAAATCCCACACTCGGGCATTACCGATAAACTTAGCAAACTGAATGTAAACCCCTTTCTTGTAAGCTGGGTTGCCAACTGGCTCACAAATCGGTCATACACTATCAAAGTGCATGACTTCAAATCAACCAGCAGACTTGTCACCAGCGGGTGCCACAGGGGTTTGTGCTAGCCCCCCTACTGTTTGGTATATACTTTTCAGAAATTCAGGCCAAAACTAAAGGGTTGTGGCTGACCAAGTTTGAGAACGACTGCAAACTGGGTGCAATTACTGAATTCCCAAATTATGTCAGTATATTTCAAAAGGGTCTTACACAGATGAACGACTGGTGTCTTACTCATGGTCTCAAACTGAATAAAAAGAAATGCATCATCATCCCCTTCAGTAAAAACAATGTCCTTTCACACCATCAAATTAACAACAATACTCTATGTACCTATGAAGTGGTAAGATATCTGGGATCACAAGTAGACTGTGACCTTACCTTTGACCATCACGTGCCTACTGTAGTAAGGAAGACTTTCTATGTAGCACACTTGGTAAGCAATAGCATCGCCTCTAGAGCAATGGACATTATAACCCCTCTATACTCATCACTAATCAGGCCATAACTAAGTATAACGCCCCTTTCATGTACCATACAAAGCACCTACAGCAAAGTACAGTTGTGTACACTTACCACAAATGTAGATGTTAGAGTGTATTCACTGTTGCAGTCATTACATTTGGGTTATCTGCTTGTAGGTAGCCCTCGGTTGGCCTGATTATCAAAGTCTTGGGTCCTTCGTCGGTTGCTGTCTCATCTTCCATTACATCAGGTAGTCAGAGGTATAAAGCATGCAGCAGACGCCATTACATCAGTTTTTCTTGCCCCAGATGTCAGGTACCCCCATAATGGGAAGCAATTAAATATAAGGTTACACCTCCAACAAAATGCAAATACACCAGAAAGCTTAAGTATAGTAAACAAGAAGAGAGGTATAGCCAATAGAAGTCAGGGGGCTGGAGGGAGGGTAACCAGGACTGCAACAGTGAATACACTCGAACATCTACATTTATGGTAAGCGTACACAACTGTACTATGTTCTTGGTGTTTCACCGTTGCAGTCATTACATTTGGGTAGATTCCCAAAGCTAAGGAAGGGAGGAGGCAGTTATTGAGCATTAGGAGTAGCTATTGGGCCCTGCAAGACTGCAGTGGCAAAACCAGCTCTGGATTTAGAGAAAATTGGCAAGTGGTAATGCTAGGTGAAGGTATGTACAGAACTCCAGGTAGCAGCTTCTAGGATGTCCCTGATAGGAACACCTCTGAGAAAGGCTGTAGAAGTAGATGCAGCCCTGGGGGAATGGGGTCGTATCCCCTGTGGGGTAGGTTTTCCATGGTGCTTATCGCAGAAAAGAATGCAATGGCCTATCCACTTAGAAATGGTTTGCTTTGAAATGGCCTTCCCCTCTGCCCCTGCAGCAAAGGCAAAGTACAGTTGTGTACACTTACCATAAATGTAGATGTTCGAGTGTATTCACTGTTGCAGTCATCACATTTGGGTTATCTGCTTGCAGTAGCTCTGTCGGCCTGATTAACAAAGTCTTGGGTCCTGCGTCAGTTGCGGTCCCTTCTTTTGTGACGTCAGGTCATCAGGGGTATAAAACATGCAGCCGACGCCATTACATCAGTTTTTCTTGGCCCAAATGTCAGGTATCCCCCAAATGGGAAGCAATTAAATCTACAAGTATACAAGGTTATACCTCCAACAATAAAGCAAATACACCAAAAAGCTTTTGAGCATAATAAAGGAGAGTACAGGTATAGCCAAAAGAAGTAAGGGAGCTGGAGGGAGGGTAACCAGGACTGCAACAGTGAATACACTCAAACATCTACATTTATGGTAAGTGTACACAACTGTACTTATGTTCTTCATGTTTCACTGTTGCACGTCACATTTGGGTAGATTCCCAAAGCTAAGGATGGGAGGAGGAATTTAGATATAAGGCCCTGCAAGAATGCAGCGGCAAAGCCAGCTCTGGATTTAGAGAAAACTGGCAGATGGTAATGCTTGGTGAAAGTATGTACAGAACTCCAGGTAGCAGCTTCTAGGATGTCCCTGGTAGGGACGCCTCTGAGGAAGGCTGTAGAGGTAGATGCAGCCCTGGTTGAGTGGCATCTAATCCCCTGTGGGATAGGTTTTCCATGGTGCTTGTAGCAGAAATTAATGCAATGGCCTATCCATTTGGAAATAGTTTGCGCTGAAATAGCCTCCCCCTCTGCCCCTGCAGCAAATGCCACCAGCAGTTGGTCAGATTTCCTTTGAGGATTAGTCTTGCCCAAGTAGAATTAAGTTGTCTGTGCACATCTAAGGAGTGCAGTATCCGTTCCCCTTTGTTCTGTGGATTAGGAAAGAAGGTTGGCAAATGAATGGACTGATTGAGGGCCACACTGGAAACCACCTTGGGCATGAAGGAGGGATTGGTCCTGAGACACACCCTGACCGCATGAAAGATGATGAAAGGCTCCACTGCCATGAGGGCCTATAATTCAGATACCCTTCTTGCTGAAGTGATTGCTAAAAGGAAAGCTGTTTTCCAAGAAAGGAATTTTAAGTCTGCAGTAGCAGCTGGCTCAAAAGGAGGAAGAGTGAGTTTTTCCAATACAAAGTTAAGGTCCCATGCTGGAGTTGGCACTCTCCTGGGTGGTCGTAAATTGTTGGCCCCTCTGAGAAAAGTACAGTTGTGTACACTTACCATAAATGTAGATGTTCAAGTGTATTCACTGTTGCAGTCATTACACTGACTGCCAGCAGATTACCCAAATGTAATGACTGCAACAGTGAAACACGAAGAACATCTGCTTGAACAGTGAATTAGAGAAGAGAGGAGGCTCTGTGCTATAATGAGCTGAAATGGCTGAGGTGTGAATTTTGATGGAGGAGAAAGACAGGCCCTTGTGAAGCATCTCAGTTAAGTATTGTAAAATCTGAGGTAAATTGGGCACTGCTGTGCTCAACCCTTGAGATTGGTTCTAGGCACAGAACCTTTTCCATTTTTCAGCATAATATTTTCTAGTACTAGGCCTCCTTGCCTCTAAAATGATATCCATCATTGGTTTACGGAGGGATGGTAAAGGAGAGATTAGGTAATAAGCCAGATTGCTAGGTTCAGTGTTTGAAGCTGAAGGTGCAGGATCTGTTTCTCCTGCTGAAACAATAGGGCAGGAGTCTGTGGCAGGTGCCATGGGCCAACAGTAACACACAAGAGGGGGGTACCAGTGTTGGCGTGGCCAGTCTGGTGCAATCAAAATCGTCCTTGGTTTGTCTTGTTTGATCTTTAGTAGTACTTTGGAGAGCAGAGGCAGGAGAGGAAAGACAAACTTATTACAGGGTCCCTGACTCTCACATCTGTCAGGTTTTCTGGGAGCAGGAGGTAGAGAGTCAGGGGCCAAGCTAGATTCTGAAAAGGCATCATCAACAATGTCTAATACAGGAGGTATGGCTAAAGGCCTGTGCTGGGGCAGTAGTAAGAAATCCCTAAGCCTCTTTTTAAAATCAGAGAAATCCTGACCTTCCCAATAAAAATTCTCCCTGAGAGTATGCAAGGTTTCACCAAAAGAGAAATCCTCTAGGGGAATAGCAGAGGGAATAGAGTCCTCAGCATCAGAATCCTCATAGGCAGATGAGGGTAAATCCTGGTCATCAGAGGAAACAGAAAATCAGAATCCTGGTCAGAAGTATCATAAGCAAACTCAGTCCTAGGTCTCTTAGAGGGGGAAATCTGGCTTCCCCTGATTAAAGCAATAAGGTCTTCAGCCATTTTTATCATTTGTTTTTTTGGCATAGAGTCCTGACCATGCGGTCTTGGCATCAGTTTTCCAGGCATGCTATGAGTTTTAGGCCTTAAAGAAGAAGATGGCGTTGGTTTAATTTGCAAGTCAGTAGGCCTGAATACACCCTCAGAAGCCGGTGCCAGCACAGTGGCTCTGGACCCATCCAAGGTAGAGACATCCGCAGGTTCCACAACTGAAGCATCTCGCTGCATACCAGATTCCGAATGGGTCTCAGCAGAGGCCTGCGAATCTGAAGTGGCGGGTATCATGGGCTGTGAAAGCACCTCACTGAGTACCGGCGAACTGGCGACTGGCTTAGGAGAAGCGTTGTCGGCAGCTTTAGACCTAGGCAGCCTGCCTCTGTCTTTATCTTTGCGTTTTTTCGGAATGTTGGTAGTCGGACAGCTTACCGAAGACATATCAGTATAACTGAACCGAGCACCAAAATATTTAGAAGTGAAAATATACCGAAGGATAGTCCGTGGTTTAAATAAGGCACAAAACCAGACAGTGAGGTACGTCGTGGTCAGGGCCTAGACAAGGAATACAGTACAAATGAAAATTTTTGAGGTATTTGCTTTCCACAAGTAATGCAATTATTTACTTTTACTGACATCTGTTTAGAGCAAGAAAAAGTTTCCCAACGGGGCACTTAGCTTTTAGTTGAAGATTCGGTTCTGAAACTCGAAAATGAAAATTTCAGGAGTCGGCCAACTGGCACTTGCAAACTGCTTCTGCTTTGTGCACCGCACGGCAAGAAAGACTGATGTAATGGCATCTGCTGCATGTTTTATACCCCTGACGTCACGGAAGAAGGGACAGCAACCGACTCAGGACCCAAGACTTTGTTAATCAGGCCGATTGAGGGCTCCTGCAAGCAGATAACCCAAATGTGATGACTGCAACAGTGAAACACTAAGAACATCTAGCAGTTGTTCAGATTTCCTGAGAGGCTTGGTCCTGTCCAAATAAAATCTAAGTTGTCTGTACACGTTCAAAGAGTGCAGTATTCGTTCCTCTTTGTTCTGTGGATTAGAAAAGAAGGTTGGCAAATGAATGGACTGATTAAGGGCCACATTGGATACCACCTTGGGCATAAAGGAAAGATTGGTCCTGAGGGACACCCTGTCCGCATGAAAAATGATGAAAGGCTCCACTGCCATGAGGGTCTGTAATTCAGACATCCTTCTTGCTGAAGTGATGGGTAGAAGGAAGGCTGTTTTCCAAGTAAGGAATTTCAACTCTGCAGTTGCAACTGGCTCAAAAGGAGGTACAGTGAGCTTTTCCAATACAAAGATAATGTCCCAGGCAGGAGTAGAAGCTCTCCTGGGTGGTCTTAGATTTTTGGCCCCTCTGAGGAATTCTTTCAGTAGGGGGTGAGAGAAGAGGGGTGGCTCAGTATTATAATGTGCTGAAATGGATGAGACATGAATTTTAATGGAAGAGAAGGAAAGGCCCTTGTGAAGTATCTCTGTTAAGTATTGAAGAATATGTGGTAAACTGGGCATTGTTGTGCCCATCCCGAGTCTGGCTCCAGGAACAGAATCTTTTCCACTTTTCAGCATAGGATTTTCTAATACTAGGCCTCCTTGCCTTCAGGATGACATCCAGCACTTGTTTGCTGAGGGATGGTATAGGAGAACTCCGGTAATTACTCAGGCTGCCAGGTATAGGGTTTGAATCTGGTTGTGCAGAATCTGGCCCTCCTGCTGGGACAGTAGGGAAGGAGTCTGAGGCAGGTGCCATGGTTCCAGTAGTGACATACTGCGCAAGTGGGGGTACCAGTGTTGGCATGGCCAGTCTGGTGCAATGAGTATTGTCCTTGGTTTGTCCTGTTTGATCTTTAGTAAAACTTTCGAGAGGAGAGGCAGAGGGGGAAGTCATAAATTGAGGGGGAAGTCATAGACTGAGAGGCTTTCCCAGGTAAAGGACAGGGCATCCACTTTCCAAGCTTGACTGTGGGGAGTCCTTGTGCAGAATTTGTCCAATTGGTAGTTCTGAGGGGAGGCAAACAGGTCTATCTCTGAGCTCCCCCATTTGTTTCTCAGAATGTGGAATATCTTTGGCTCCAGTTTCCACTTGTGTGGGTCCATGAGATTTCTGCTTAGGTTGTCTGCCAGTGTATTTAGCTTGCCTGGCAGGAATTGAGCTGTTGCACTTGGTAGCTCAAGTCTGTGTTCCACAGAGCCATGGCTAGTCTGCAGAGGGGGTATGAGTGAGTTCCCCCCTGCTTGTTTATGTACCACATAACAGTGGTGTTGTCCATCTTTACCAATAATTGTCCTGGAAGAATGTGGTCCTTAAAGGCTTTCAGAGAATTCTGTACAGCTAACATTTATTTTTGATTGATATGCAGGTGCATTTGACTCGGGTTCCATTTGCCCTGAATGCACTGCCCTGTCAAGTGAGCCCCCCATGCATAGTCTGATGAGTCTGTTAGGGTTTGAGCGGCAGAGGGTAGAGTGAATGTCAGTCCCTTGTTGTGGTGGCAGGCCTCTGCCCACCAAAGGAACTCTGTCTTTATACAAGGAATGATGGGAATCATTGATTCCAGGTCCTGAGAATGTTGACACCATAGGCTTTTTAGATACCATTGTAGTTTCCTCATATGCCGTCTTGCATATGGAATTAGTAGAATGCAAGAGGCCATGAACCCCAGGGCTTGCAGTATTTTCCTTGCAGATAGCTGGGTCTTTGTGGCCAGTAGTTTGAAGTAGGCTGTCAAATAAACTTGTTTCTCTGGCGTGAGGTAGGCCATCTGGGAAGTTGTATTCAAGCTTGCTCCCAGGAATACAATTTGTTGGCCGGGTACTAGGTGAGATTTCTTTTTGTTTATGGTGTATCCCAGTGAGGTTAGCAGTTTCTTTACAAATGCCAGATGATTAAATAGTATGTCCTGGCTTTCTGCCTGAATTAAACAATCGTCCAGGTATGGGTATATTTAAATACTTCTTTGCCTGCAGAATGCAATGACTGGAGCTAGGCACCTTGTGAATACCCTGGGCGCAGTAGATAAGCCAAGGGGCAGTGCAGAGAACTGATAGTGCATGTAGCCTGCTCTGAAGCATAGGTATTTTCTGCAAGATTCCCTTATTGGGATGTGCAGGTAAGCTTCCCTTAAATCCAATGTTGCCAACCAGGCATTTTTGCCTAGCATGGGTAGCAGTTGATGAAAAGTTAGCATTTTGAATTTTGGGATTACCAAAAAGGTGTTTAGGATAGACAAGTCCAGGATAGGACGCCAAGTATTGTCTTTTCTGGGTACCAGGAAAAGTCTTCAGTAAAGCCCTTGTCCCCATTCCTCTTCTGGAACAGGTTGAATAGCCCTGATACTTAGAAGATTGAGAACCTGCTGTTGAGCCTCTGCCCACTGATTTGGGGGTAGGTCTGGCCAACCGTTTGGGGTTGGTAAGGAGTGGAAGTGGAATCTGTATCCTTGGGAAACTATATTTAGAACCCATTTGTCTTGGGTAATGAGTTCCCAGTTTTTTACATGCAAGGCGATCTTTCCCCCAAAGGAACAGTCAGTTGAGTAGGGCTTGGAAGGTTTAAGGTTAAGTCACTGTGACAGTTTACTATGGGGGGGGGGTGCCTTACCACTTCCAGCTTTGGAAGAGGGAACCCCCCACTGCTTAGGCCTGTGAGTACCTTGAGACTGAGGCCGGGAAGAGACAGGAAAGTACCAATTCTTAGAAGGCCAGTGCCTACTAAATCTGGGAGGCTGCACCTGCAGGAAATCTTTAACAGTTTGCATAGATTTAGCTTTTTCCTCCATCTTTTTAAGTACTACTTCTGCTTTGTTACCAAACAGGCGGTCTTGGTTTAAGGGGGCATCAAGTAATTTAGCTTTAACATGATCTGGTAATGTTTGCTCCTTAAGCCAAGCATGCCTTCTAAGTACAGACCCAGTGACAGCAGCCTTGCAAGATGTCTCTAAGGAATCAAAACCACATTGCAAAGTAAGTTTACCAACTTGTTTAGCAGAATGCATTAACTCCTGTAATTCTATTTTCAGCACAGACAGGAATCAACATAATTTTCTGTTCAAGTAATCCAATAATATGCTGCTGATACTTTAACATATAAAACAGGCAGTTTAAGGCCCTAATGGCCAAAGTAGCAGAAGTGTATACCTTCTTACCCCATCTATCCAGCGCCCTGGAATCTCTATCAGAGGGGTTAGGGTTTTTGGCAGTAGTAGCCTTAATGCCTTTGGGTCCCTGTGAAATAGTCTCTGGATCCGCAGAAGGATTCCTAAAGAGGAACTTGTGAGAGTCAGGTACTCTAACACCTGTCAGGTTTCCTGAGGGCCGGAGGTAAAGTGTCTTGGGCCAGGCTAGATTCCATGAAGGCATCATCTACAATGTCCAGTACAGGAGGGATAGCTAAAGGCCTGTGTTGAGGTAGGAGTAAGAATTCCCCAAGCCTCTTTTTAGAGTCAGAGTAATCCTGGCTTTCCCAGTGGAAATACTCCCTAAGAGTATGCAAAGTTTAACCAAAAGAGAAATCTTCTGGAAGGGAAGCAGAGGGAATGGAGTCCTCTGCATCAGAATCCTCATAGGTAGATAAGGGCAAATCCTGGTCATCAGAAAAAACAGAAATTTCAGAATCCTGATCCGAAGAATCAGCAGGAAAATTAGTTCTAGGTCTCTTAGGGGAGAAGGGTGGCTTCCCCTGATTAGAGTAATAAGGTCTTCAGCCATTCTTACCATTTGTTTTTTAAGCACAGGGACCTGACCATGCGGTCAGGGTGGTTTTCTAGGCATGGATCTAGTTTTAGGCCTTGAAGAAGAAGATGGCGTCAGTTTGATATGCAAGTCAGAAGGCCTGAATACACCCTCAGAAGCCGGTGCCTGCATAGCGGCTCCGGACCCATCCAAGGTAGAGACATCCACAGGTTCCATACACGAAGAAACATCTCGCTGCATACCAGACTCCAAATGGGTCTCAGTAGAGGCCTGCGTATCTGAAGTAGCGGGTATCAGGGGCTGCAAAAGCGTCTCACTGAGTACCGGCGAACTGGCGACTAGCTTAACAGAAGCGTTGTCGGCAGCCTTGGACCTATGCGGTCTGTCTCTGTTTTTTTTCTTTACGTTTTTTCGGAATGTAAGTAGTCGGATGGCTTAATGAAGCCATTTCTGGATAATTGAACCGAGTACCAAAATAGTTAGATGCAAAAATGAACCGACAACAAACAGTTGCACAAAACTGATACAAAACAAATAATGCACAAAACCGACAGCGAGGGACGTCATGGTCTGGGCCTAAGCAAGGAATGCAGTACGAATGAAAATCTTTGAGGTATTTGCTTTCCAAAAGAAATACAATTGTTAACTTTTACTGACATCGGTTTAGAGCAAGAAAAAGGATCCCCAATGAGGTAATTAGCTTTTTCGAAGACTTCGGATCTGAAACTCGAAAAATGAAAATTTCAGGAGTCAGCCAACCGGCACTTGCGAATTGCTTCTGCTTCGGGCACCGCCCGTCAAGAAAGACTGATGTAATGCCATCAGCTGCATGCTTTATACCCCTGACGTCATGGAAGAGGAGACGGCAACCGACGTAGGACCCAAGACTTTGATAATTAGGCCGACTGACGGCTACCTGCAAGCAGATAACACAAATGTAATGACTGCAACAGTGAAACACGAAGAACATCTGAAGAGACCTCAGAGGTTTCTAACTAAGATCAAGGAACTCCAGCACGTGCCTTACACAGATTGACTAAAATACCTGTCACTATACTCAACATTGTATAAACTTTTTAAGGGAGACTTATGCCTGGCTTACAGAGCAATCTCAGACCCAAAGCTAATGAATTTTCTGCACATCCGTAAATCAAACAGGACTAGAGCAACCCAATAAATGAACCTAAACATGGCCTACGACTTGAATAGGATGTGCTGGAGGGACAGGTTTGTTTCCCATTGACTGCCGCATCTTTGGAATAGGTTGCCATTTCAAGTGAAGCAGAGCACCTCTATGACACTGTTCAAAAGAAACCTGGACGAGTGGATGGAGCATCATAACTTCTTACCAGGGATAGCACCCACAACCTTCCTGGACATGGCCAGTCATTATTAAACATAATCCTGGGTACTGACTAGAGTATCTATTGTATTACATTGGGATGAAATGAAATGGCTAGGCTTGAAATGATCTCCGATTCAATAGCCTAGTAACCTCCTATGATCTTTCTCCAACTGGGACATGAGCATCTGCAGACAGTCTGCTGTCTCCTCATCAGACATAGTGGAGATGTCTTGCACAGGCTGGACAGCAGAAGCCTCCTGTTTCAATTTCTTCAACTTTTTATTTAAAGACGGTTGTACCTCCTGGCAGGAAGATTCCAAGGATATGGATTAGTAATGGAGAAGTTAAAGGAGAAGAAAAAGTTATGTACTTACCATAATATTCCACCTGTGTTGCTGATCTTCATTCTTCCTAGACGAGTGGGTTCGGATCTGATCTGCCAGATCTGACTCGGCCAATGATAAAGCTCGCAGCCACCAGAACACTCAAACTTCTCCCTAACCCACAATGCACCCACCCAATTACTTCAGATCTTGTTTGCTGTTGCATTAGGATAGGAAGATGGAGAATTATGGAAAAGCATATCCAGTGTCATATAAACATATAACAAATACATATTAAGAAACCATGTAAATACTCGTTCCTCCAGAAGCCATGGAAGGGGGTTGGAGGGAGGTGAGTTGAGGAAGAAAGAAGATCGACAACACAGACAGAACATTATGGTAAGTATATAAGTTATCTGATGTTGTCAGTCTTCATTCTATCCTCCGTGAATGGGACAGCATCCCACAGAACCAAATGATGTCCTACCTCTGGAGACCAAATCCAACTTGTACTGAGTGATAAAGGTATAAAGAGTAGCCCAAGTTGCTTCTGCACAAATATCGTCCACAGACATCCTTGATTGAAAAGCCGTGGAAGTACCACTGATCTAGTGGAGTGTGCTTTCACAATGGGTGTGTAAGAGGAATGCCTCAATTAGCACAGACAAAGGAGATGCAATTTGTCACTTTGACAGGTAACTTTGGAAACTTTGGTCCTGAAAAGGAAATAAATAGTTGGTCTGCTTTCCTGATTTGTTCTGTTCTATGCAGATAGAATCGCAATTGTCTATGAAAATCCAGTAAATTTAAGACATATTTTAATTTGTTGCTAAACTTAGGAAAGAACACTGGTAAATTGATAGTACTATTGATGTTGGATTCTGACACCACCTTTGGAAGAAAGGACAGTTTGGTATATAAGGTCACTCTATCTTTGTGGAAAGCCAAATAAGGAGGTCTAGAAGACAGTGCTTGGATCTCAGAAATTCTTCTTGCGGAAGTAATGGCAACCAAGAAAACAGTTTTCTATGAAAGGTATTTCAGGTCACATGTAGCTGCTGGTTCAAAGGGAGGTTGTGTGAGAGACTGAAGCATCAAATTCAAGTCCAACAGAGGTGTAGGATCTTTAAAAGGAGGCTTTAGAAGAAGTGTCCCCTTTAAGAAGCCTTGTTCAATTTGTGAAAAGCTATGGATGCGCCACTTAATCCTGTATGGTAATGTGAAACTGATGCTAGCAGTACTATAATGGTTGAGGTACTGGCGCCGTTTTGAAAAAGGTGAGCAAGGAAATTTAAAATGTGATTAATGGGAGCTGAAAAAGGGTCAAGATTATGTTGCAGAGTCCAAAGGGCAAACCTTTTCCATTTACTTAGATATAGCCAGGATTCAATACCACCTGCACTAAGTGTACACTGTTCTGAGTGAACAGACAACACAGACATAACTCACACCTTCTTCCTTCTAATGTTAGTTTTCCTACTGATATTCTTGCAGCTTTAAATACTGACATGGATTCATAAAGGTTACCACAAAGTGCAGACACTTGGTGTAACCTGAGTGAATAGAAAGCACAAAAATGTGATAAGAATTTTATTAAATACATATCATGTACACTTGCATTATTGAATCTGGCCCTATGATTTCCTTGTTGAGGGTTTATTAGAAGACAGAGTTATACTTCAGACCGGTGATGAGAGCATAGATTGTCTGGCTACTGACTGATCTGGAGAAGCCAAGCATTCAGCTTGAGGTTTGGTACATCCGGGTGTGACATGCCCATCGGGTGAGACAGGAGGTCCGGAGTCTGATCTACAGTGGATAGAAACAGTGTACACACCCCTGTTAAAATACCAGGTTTTTGTGATATAAAAAAACTGAGACCACAATAAATCATTTCAAAACTTTTCCCACCTTTAATGTGACCTATAATCTGTGCAATTTAACTGAAAAACAAACAAATCTGTTAGGGGAAAAAATATAAAAGATAAAAAATGTACAATAAGCTGGTTACACTCAAACTAATACTTTGTTGAAGCACCTTTTGCTTTAATTACAGCATTCAGTCTTCTTGGGTACACACCTGCCATCATTTAGAGAGACTCTGATAAACCCCAAATAAAGTTCAGCTATCCTAGTAGGATTTTCCTGACATTTATTCAGTTGCCTTCTACAGCAAAAAGCCATGGTTCACAAAGAGCTTACAAAGCATCAAAGGGATGTCATTGTTGAAAGGTATTAGTCAGGAGAAGGGTACAAAAAAAAATTCCACAGCACTGGATATACCATGGAACACACTGAAGACAGTCATCAAAAAGTGGAGAAAATATGGGACAAGAGGGACATTACAAAGAGCTGAACGTCCTTCCAAAATTGATGAAAAGACCAGACAAAAACTGGATAAGGAAACTGCCAAAAGACATACAGCAACACTGAAGGAGCTGCAGGAATTTCTGGCAAGTACTGATTGTGTACATGTGACAACAATCTCCCGTATTCTCCATATGTCTGGCCTATGTGGTAGGATTGCAAGACAGAAGATTTTTCTTACACAGAAAAACATCCAGGCCCAGCTAAAATTTGCAAAACAATTAATCAAGTGTCCCACAAGCATGTTGGAAAATGTGTTGCGGTCTGATGAGAGCAAGGTTGAACTTCTTGGCCACAATTCCAAAAGGTAGGTTTGGCACAAAAACAATTCACATCACCAAAAGAACACCACGGTGAAGCATGGCCGTGGCAGTATCGTGCTTAGGGTTGCTTTTCTTCAGCTGGAACTGGGGCTTTAGTCAAGGTGGAGGGAATTATGAACAGTTCCAAATACCAGTCACTTTTGGCCCAAAACCTTCAGGTGTCTGCTATAGAAAGATGAAGAGAATTTTCACCTTTCAACACAACAATGACCCCAAGCATACATCCAAATTAACAAAAGAATGGCTTCATCAGAAGAAAATTAAAGTTTTGGAATGGCCCAGCCAGAGCCCAGACCTAAATCCAATAGAAAATCTGTGGGGTAACCTGAAGACGGCTGTGCACAAGAGATGTCCTTGCAATCTGACAGATTTGGAGTGCTTTTGCAAGGAAGAGTGGGCAAATATTGCCAAGTCAAGATATGCCAAGCTGATAGACTCCTACCCAAGAAGATTGAATGCTGTAATTAAATCAAAAGGTGCTTCAACAAAGTATTAGTTTAAGGGTATGCACACTTATGCAACCAGCTTATTGTATTTTTTTTATTTTATATATTTTTTCCCCTAACAGATTTGTTTGTTTTTCAATTGAATTGTACAGGTTATAGGTCACATTAAAGGTGGGAAAAGTTTTGAAATAATTTATCGTGGTCTCATTTTTTTATATCACAAAAACCTGGCATTTTAACAGGGATGTGTACACTTTTTATATCCACTGTAGGTCCCATGGTGGTTGAACCAGGTGAGGCCACAGGAAGGGAAACCAAATTTGTCGAGGCCAACAGGGGCAATGAGGATTACTGTGCTCTTCGACCTGGCAGCTTTCTGCAAAAATTCTGTAATAAATGGAGTTGGTGGGAAGGCATAAAGGAGATCAGGGGGCCAGTCGTGAAGTAGAGCATCCCTTGGTGACTGCCCTTGTGGGGGAATTAGGGCAAAGTAGTTACTGCACTTGTTTATCAGAGGTGTAAAATATCGCAGCATGTTTGGCACCATAGATGGAAAATTTCGTTCACCACTTTCTCGTTGAGGGACCACTCGTGTGTAAGAAGAATGCACCTAGTTTGTCTGCAAATAATTTGGATTTCCCCGGAATGTGTGTTGCTAAAAGAAAGCATTCAGAAGACATTGCCCACTGCCAGATCCTGAGTGCTTCTCCATACAGTGGGGTTAAGATTTGGTTCCCCCCCTGTTTGTTGACGTACCAAACCACTGACATGTTGTCCATTTGAATCCCAATCATCCCAGAGGGAAGAACATCTTGAAAAGCACACAATGCCAAAAGTACTGCTTCTCATCTCTAGACATTTATATGCAAATTGGTCTCTTTGGGGGACCAAGTACCCTGGACTGTCTTCCCCAGATAAAGCCCCCCCCCCCAATCTGGGAAGCATCTGTGGTCACTATGGCCTTGGGCTGTTGGGGAATGAAAGGATGGCCATAGAGGAGTTGATTGGACTGGATCCACCAGCAGAGATTTTCTTTTCCTAGTGTAGGTAGTTTTTATCTGATACGACATTGACTGAAGGGAGACTGACCACTGGGTAGCAAACATCTACTGCAGGATCCGCATGTAAAACCTGGCCAGTGGAACTAAGGTTATCGCAGCTGCGATGAGACCTAGAGTTCGGAGAACTGAGCAGGCTGAGATTAATGTGTTCTGTATTACCTTTTTAACCTGTGACCTTACTATTTGAAGTTGGTGTGGTGGAAGGGAAGCAAAGGCAGTCTGTGTTGAGCAGCACTCCAATAAATTCCAATGTCTGAGTTGGTTGAAGTTATGATTTGCTGAAGTTTATAGTTATTCCTAGGAAAGCACAGGTGTGGAGAACCTAATCCCCTGCATGTATGAGTTGATGCCTGGTCGGAGCGGTAATGAGCTCATCGTCCAGGTAGAGAAATACCCAGAATCCCTGCAGTGTGAGGTAAGCTGCTACTACTGCCACGCATTTGGTGAACACCCTGGGGCTGTTGTGAGTCCAAGGGACAGTACCCTAAACTGGTAGTGACTGGCTCCCAACCAGAAGTGTAGGTAATTTCTAGATGGTCTGTTCATTTTTATGCGATAGCAAGAGTCCTGAAGATCTATCGAGCACATCCAGTCATCTTTGCCCAGAAAAGGGAGAACGGACTGAAGAGTGACAATCCGAAACTTGGTTAATTGAAGAGATTTGTTTAGATTTGTGAAATCCAGAATCTGTCTCCAGTTCCCAGTGTTTTTTTTGGCACCAAAAATAACCCTGAGTAAGTTCCAGATCCTATCTGGTCTGGTGGGACCTCTTGGATGACTCTCTTGTCTAGCAGCTTTCGAATCTGAATTGCTGCTTGATCCCTCTGATTGGGTGGATCATCAGAGATTTTTCTGGGAACTGGTGGTGGTAGGGGAAATGCTACTATATAACCTCTTAATACAATCTTTTGCACCCAAGTATCTTTTGTTAAGTTTAGCCAGGCTGTCTGGTGCAGGGATAAACATCCCCCAAATGTCTCCAGAGGTGGACAGTCGAACCTTCGTTCAGGAGCACTGATAGGGTTGATCAAAAAAAGATTCTCATGAACCCTGGTTTTGCAGGCCATCTCCTCTACCACTAGGGCACCACTGTCCATTGGAGTTCCCACCTCTGCCTCCGGGGACACTTCCTGTGTGTGTGTCATGAACCATCCACCCACTCTGTTGATTCCTGGAGAAAGATCTTTTGGGGGGGGGGGGGGGGGGCAAAAAACATATACCCATGGCAAACAATATCTTTCCATCATTCTCACACCTGGACAGCGTTTCTTTCACCTTAGGGCCAAAAAGGGTAGTTCTGTCAAAGGGAGTACTGATGAAATTGGATTTAATTGACTCTGCAAAATCACACACGTGCAACCAGGCATGTCTCCTCATAGAAATGCCTGAACTCGCAGCTCTTGAGGTTCCTTCCACTACTTTGGAAACTAACTTCACAGAACTATTGAATATTCATCGTAGTGTTACCAAATCTTAAACCTCTGCAGAGACAGTTCCTAAGACAGTATATGATAATTATTTTGTCAAATCTCTCTGAAGTCTAAAAAAATATACCAAACAGTTCAGCAACCGCAAGGCAAAGGTTGCTGAAGCAAGGACATACTTCCAAAGTCTGTCCATCACCTGCTACTCCCTGATGGGGGGATGGGTAGTGGGACACTCATTGGCTAGTTCCTTCTTCATGGCTGCTGCAATGACCATGGCATCAAATGAAACTTCTTTCCCCCAAAACTGTCTGTAGGTGATGACATCCTGTCTGGTTTCCAAGGTATGGATTGTACAGAGTCAGGCTCCTTCCACGCCCACCTAGAGATCATGTCAACGAGCTCGTGGGGGGTGAAGTCACCCAGGAAGTACAGGGTCCTGTACCAAAAACCTCTAGGAAAAGTCCTCCAGCATAGGGTTGGAGGATGTCCAGCCACCTCTCTGATTAAGGATATCTAGGATGTCTCCAAAGAGAACAGTTTCAGGAGGTGACAGTGGGGACCCTCTGACCTTGTCAAAATCTGTGCCTTCCCTGACGGACTCCTGTGGGGAGTCTAGGTACTTCCTCTTGCATGTCCTCTTCTTGGGTACTTCCTCAGCAGGATGTTCTCCAGCAGTCTCGGAAGATGACATCTAAATTCCCTGGGAAGGAACCTGAGGTTTTAGCACAGAATGCCCCCGCAGAGAAAGTTGTTGAGGCGCCAGGCGCTGTGGCATCATGGTGGAATAGGTAGGATCTGAGGGGGAAGGTTCTGTCAGGACTGGCGAGGCAGCGAACGCTCTCTTCACAGCCTCAAAAGCAGAGCTCAAAGCAGCTAGAGAGGCTCGGATTCAAAAAAAGAGGTTTCTGAATCATAGTCTTATCTCCAATCCGCTGGTACCGCCCCAGAGGAAGAAGCCAGAGCCAAATTATCCAGTGTCAAGGCACCAAGGAACAGAGATGGCTCTGAAAACTTCAGAGTCGAATGCTGTACCCGGAGACCCGTCAGACAGACTTCGACTCCGACAGCTCTCTGGATCTGAAAAGATCAGAGGTCTTAGAGACAATGTCTGATTCAAAGATATGGAGATCCTCGGATCAGTGACTGACCGATCCGGACTGGGATCCTGAGACTCTAAGGCAACAGTGTGTTAGAGGAGGAACTTGCAGGGGTGGTGTGGTGGAATGTCAGGTAACCTAACCTAGAGGGGTGGGCGCTGAGGGAAAACCAATCTGCCCTTGTGCCAAGAGGTTTTTCCTCACCACTCTCTCCACATCTTCTTCTGTGAGACTTCTGGAAGAATGAGTAGAGTAAATGGAGGGGGATGCTGGTATCTGTAAAAAAGATGATGGAAGCTTGTCATGTACTGGGACAACCAACAGAGAATATCTGGTACAAGGACAATACAGAGTCTCCGAAGGTTCTGTCTGATCCAACTAGGACTGTGTCAGATCCGTAAAGGTCGATTAGGAAGTCGGAGGATCCAAGGGAGTAGTCGGATCTTGAAGTCTCATTCTCAACCCTGGATCAGAAAAAAATGAATGCTTAGCACTTCTTTTCCGGGAAGAGTCTGAGGAAGATTTTGACAAGGTGGAAGGCTTCGACTTTAGAGAATGGGATATGGCTTCGCCAATACAGGAAGGGAGGAGACCTTTTAATATCAACTTCTTTTTATGCTCTGTTAAAGCTCACAAATTAAATCTGTGGGAAACTGAGCAGTATTCCTGTAAGTGTAACGGACCCAAGCAGTATACAGAAAGCGTTTGTGCATCTGAAAGCGGTAACTTAATGTCCACATTTGGAGAATTTCTTGAAACCTGCAGGTTTGTCAGTCATCATGCAATATCTAAATCAAAACAATAATATGTGAAATTTCTAAGATAAGGACAATCCAAACTAAAAAATAACCTTTTTTTTTTTTTTTAAACAGGGTGGAAGAAGAAACAGAGGAATACCACCACTGAAGAAAAAAGGAAAGGGAGATACTAATGATAGTATCTAGCAGTAACAAGTATGAAAAGAAAACGAGAAGAGAGACAGCAGCAGCAGAAAAAGTTACAACACTCTGAAGAAACCAGAAGAGAAAGGGTGCAGGAAATACCAACGAATACCAATGTATATATGAAAAATACGACAAAGTTGTAAGGGCAAGGGAGAATAAACAGTAGGGATGCTAACCACAAACACTAAAGACTAAAAGCTGAAATTAAAGAAACTGTTTAATGAACAAAAACTTTACTTATCTAATAAAGCTCAAGAAACTGGTAGACTACGTCTGATAGGTAGAAGCAGCAAACAAAATCTGAGGTAATTGGGTAGGTCCAATGTGGGTAAGGGAGAAGTTTGAGAGATCTGGTGGCTGCAAGCTTTAGCATCGGCTGAGTCGGATCCAACAGATTGGATCCAAACCCATTTGTTGAGGATAGAATGAAGACTGACAACATCAGATACTGAGTTTATGGATTAGACGTTTGATAAAATAAATGAACACAGGACTGTTCATAGAGATTCATGGCAATACAACAGAATTAAATAGGATATATTACTGTGCAGTTAAAATAATAACAGATAAAGTCTTGCCAAAAAAGCAAAGGGCAGTAAGGGAAAGGAAGGGGAAAATCAAATGCCATCATGGAAGTAGCGAATAGAGAAAACTATAAAGCAATTAAGACAAGTGTCACTGTTAGAATTCTGAGAATAGAAGTGGGAACAAATCAACAAAAATACTCAAAAAGATAGAAGTGATAAAAGCAATGCGCAGTGTCAGAACAGATCAGGATCTACCGTGCACTATTGCAAATCTAAAAATATCAGCAGTGGCAGAAAAACTTAGAAGATATGCAGATAGATATAAATGAAAAGTACAAAATAAGCAATTTGCTGACAACCCAGAAAGGTTTTGTAGAGAATTGGGAAACAAGACAAAAGGAATTGAAATACCACTAAAAAGAAGAAATCGATACATCTTGGAGAAATATTTATAAAGATCCTGTGGAAGATAAAGATGCTGAATGGACAGAAGTTGGTAAAAAAAGATTAAGAATTTCAAATGTACAGAATATGAAATGGGATGAAGTAACGGAGAGAGAGATTGAAACA
This sequence comes from Protopterus annectens, assembly GCF_019279795.1. Classification (NCBI taxonomy): domain Eukaryota; kingdom Metazoa; phylum Chordata; order Ceratodontiformes; family Protopteridae; genus Protopterus; species Protopterus annectens. Next base: position 1,243,157,046 of record NC_056739.1, read on the forward strand.
AAGTTAGGAAAAGTTCCTAATTGGAAAACCCCAGGCACAGATGAAGTATCAAACATCTGTCTAAAAGTATTAACATCTTTACATGAAGATTTACCCATGAGTAAGTATTATTTATATGCGCACCCAAACAGACACCAACTTGGTTAAGAACAGGAAAAACAATACTCCTACTTAAAAGCGAACCTGCAAGCTATCCTACAAACTACAGACCAATAACCTGCCTTCCCGATGATGTATAAACTATACACTGGAATTGATGCCGACTGAATTTATGGTCATTTAGAAGAAAACTCAATCATGGCATGGCAACAGAACAAAAGTGTAACAGAAAGTCATATGGAACAAAGGATCATTTGTTGTTAAATAAAGTCATAATGGAGAACTGTAAAAAGGGAAGAATCCAAGTATAGCATGGATAGACTACAAAAAAGCATTTGACAGTATTCCGCATTCATGGATAAAAAGAGTGCTTAAAAATGTATAAGACACACCCTACACTGTTTGATTACATTACAGTGACAAGTCACTCTGCAGTTAAGCCATGATAAAGGACACAAGTCCAGGGTGACTGTCACCACTGCTCCTTTGTCTTCTCCTTAACCCATTAAGCTGTCTACCTAACAGATTAGGTCATGGTTACAATCTGGCTCCCAGAAAACAAAGTGCAAATACTTCTCATCATCTTTTTGTGTACAATTTAAAACTGTATAGTTCATGAGAAGAGGAACTGAAAGCACAACTGCAAAAGGTCAAAACTTTTTCAAATGACATAAGAATACCACTTGGTCTTGATAAATGTGCAAAAGCGACCTTTAAAGCAGGAAAGCTGCAGCACCAAGATAACATCAGACTGGGACAGGAATGTGATATAAAAGAACTTGAGCAAGACTATGTGTATAAATACTTGTGAACTGATGAAGGAACAAGAATAAAACATGACATGTGAATAAAATATAGTAAGGAATATTTTGAAGACTAAAATGAATACTTAAAACCGTGCTGACATCTAGGGACAAAATCAAAGCTATAAACCAATTTGCTCTTCCTGTCCTAACTTGCAGTTTTAGAGTGACTGACTAGCCCCAAAAGGTGTTGGATCAATTGGACAGGAAAACAAGGATGCTTCATGCTCAAATGATTCATAAAAATCAGTGTATACCAAAACTATATATATTCCCTCTTCTGAAACTGATTACATGTATAAGATCCACAACTGCTGGACTGCGTACATATCTCCTGACTTCACAAGACCCAAATTTAGTGAAAGTTTTAAAACATGAGGAGAATAAGCCTAAAATGACTTCCCTGCTTAGTTCAGCAGAAGATTATCTGTGTCAAGCGAGAATGGAAATCAAACCAAAAACAGATAAAAATCATGCATCAAATGAATGTTCCAAAAAAACAAAAGAAAAAAAATATAAGGGGAAGGATCAGATGAGAAGGTAAGAAATGTGGAAAATGCATAAATACAGTTGCAAGTATAGAAAACTCTTGGAACAACCTCGTGTTGATCAGGGTCAAATGCAGGAATGGTTAAGGTGAGGTGAATTTAAACCAAAAGATAAAAGGTTAATACTGGTGGCCCAAGATTGTGGATTATGTACACATTGGTTTGCAAAGCCCATTGAACATGTGGGAGAAACAGACAAATACAGGGTTTGTAAAACAGAATTGGAGACAGTCGCACATCTTGTTGCTAGCTGTGATATACTAATGTCAGAAGGACTGTATACTGAAAGGCATAATAATGTGGTAAGACTTGGATTGGGGATTGTGCAGACATAATACTGAAGCAGCTGAAAAAAACATTGGAAACATGAGCCACAAAGCATTACAGAAAATGATAAAAGTTTATATCACATAGGATCATTCACTACCAACAGTTCAAAAAATAGATGCAAGAAAACCAGATATAGCAGGCCATGAAAAGAAGATAAAAGTAGCATTGATCATTGAAATTGCTAAACCTAGCAACTACAGTGTCTTGCATACAGAGAGAGACAGTCATAAAATACTAGGATTTGCAGGCAGAAACGCAGGCAATGTGGAAGAAGGATACTCGGACAGTTCCAACAGTAGTAGGAGCTATGGGTCTTACAAATAAGAATTTACAACCATATATAGAAATATAACTCCATATGAATTCCAGAGGGAGTCAATACTGGGCAGACTGCAGGTGCTGCAAAAAGCACTTCTGGTCAACATCAAAGACTGAAACAATATTAAGTTCATGAATTTTAATAATCATACTCTACTTATGAAGGGGGTCCATTCCAGTTATGATATTTTAAACCTAAAAGACTTGGAGAAATTAGAAAAAAATAGGTCAGGGTGATCCTTCAGAGTTCTCTCATTGCCATTTACAACCCTCATGAAAAAGTCTTAGAACCCATTTGTTAGAGATCTTTTGAGACTGTTTTCTTGTTTTTTGAAAAGGAACCCAAGACTGCAACTAGGAAAAACATTTTACAAAAAAGAAACCTGAGTTCCACTGAAGCTGAAGGTTAAAAAGGGGGCTTGGTTATGGCCTGATGTAATAAAGTAATATTCCAAGAGTGAATGGGGTCACTTAACAGTGGAAGAAGGAAAGCCCCTCATAAAAAGTCCTTAGATAGTTTTAACTATGCAACAGGAGTAAGATTCTCTACCACATGAAAATTGGAAACAGATGCCAGTTGAAACTTAATGGTGGAAAAACTAGCACCTTCTTCAAAAAGACTTGCCAAAAAACCCAAAATAGATGGCAAAGTAGATGAGGAGGGGGCTAGACCCTTGGAGAAAACCCAAATGGAAAACCTTTTCCACTTACTTCTATAGGTTTTTCTAGTAGCTGTTTTTTTAGGAGGAAGACAATAAGCCTGGAACTTCTACCCATCATTGGAAGTGTAGAAACCAAATGGCCAGTTTTAGGGTTTTGATGTCCTGGTGAGGCAAGTGATGTATGTTAGAGACCAGCTCAGGAAGGTGTCCCAGTACCCAGGGAGGGTTTATCAGATTAGACCATAGAAAAGGGAACCATATCTGTCAATGTGAAAAGGGAGTGATGAGGATAACTTTTGCCTTGCACCAGATTAGTTTCTGTAGAAACTTTGATATGAGAAGGGCAAAAAGCTGTACAAGAGACTCGGGCCAATTGTGGATCACAGCATTCCTTGATGACTGTCCCTCTTGGGGGACCATGGCAAAGTAGCTGCTGCACTTTGTGTTGAGTAAGGCTGCAAAAAGATCAGAGCAAGCGGCTGAAGATCTCAGTAGTGACTGACAGAGGCTACTCATAAGGCGGACTTGCTCAGTTTGTCTGCTAACACACTAGACTTCCCTGAGATGTGCATTATCACAAGAAAAAGTTAAGACATTGTCCACTGTCACACACTCATGCTTCCTAACACAATGGATATGATCCTTCTGAACTGTGATCACACCCCTGGGGAGAGAGCCCTGAAAGGTCTGCAACATCAAAACTATCCTGATCTCCAGCATGCTGATATGGACCTTCACCTCTATGTCCATATGCAAGTAATGCAAATGTTGCTGAAGTGCAAGTCCCTTCCCAAACCTGTCAAACCCTAGACTCCCTGTTAAAGGGGTGGACAGCCAAGCTCTCTTCAGATATTTCCTTGGTGGCTGCCGCAACCACGATGACGTCTTGCTCAAGTGGGGTCTGTCTCTCTTGAGAAAATCAATATTTTGTCAGATTTTTGTGGTACAGGCTCCACCACATCCAGCTCCTTCCATGCCTGCTGTGATACCAAATCAATGAGCTTGTCAGCTGGAGAGACCACCCATGATGTAGAAGGGGCAGCTCTGAAGGCCTCGAGGAATACTGACTCCATCTGGGAGAGTGCAACGGTGAACCATCTCCCTAGTAGTTACAATAATTCCAATAGTTCTCTCAAGGAGACATCTTCTAAAGGGGATCATGGGGAACCCTCCCCTTCCTCAAATTAGTAGCTTCAGTGAGGTACTCTGGGGTAAAGTCCAGATGCCTCCTCTTGCAAGAATGCTTCCTATGTCCCTCCATGGTGGGAGGCTCTGGGAAGGGCTCAGAAGTTGAAGGAGAACTTGTCTCAAGAGCTTTAAGAGCAAAGGGAGCTGACTGTTCATGTCAGACAGGATGGAGTGAAGAGTAGGACTATCAAAGCCATAGGGGGATCAGGATGAAGCAGAGTGTGAGCAGTATACCTCTTTTCTAGACCTAGTGAACCCTATCAAAGGCCTTGAAGGCTGCAGTTGAAAGCACACCTGAAGGAGGACCCCCCCCCCCTTGACATGTTAGTTGGAATACCCTTTTTGGGTACATATTGAGGGGCAAACTCGATCTGAGGTCATGGAGGGTTGGCAGGGTTGCCCCCATATTGCGAATATCTACTTCGCTACTAGTGGGTTGAGAGACCACTCGTACGGGGTAAGAAGGGTGCGACTGAGTTTGTCCGCTAGGATGTTGGCCCGCCCCGGAATGTGCGTTACAATCAGAAAGCGGTTGGTGGAAATCACCCATTCCCACACTCTCATGGCTTCGCGGCATAGAGGGTAAGACCTGGTTCCCCCCTGTTTGTTGATGTACCAGACAACCGACATGTCCGACTGAATTGCAATCGTTCCTATGGGGAGGAGATTCTGAAGTGCTTGCAACGCGTACAGCACCGCTCTCATCTCCAGAACGTTGATATGCAGGGAGGTCTCTGTATCGTTCCACGTGCTTTGGACCATCCTGCCTGAATAATGCCCCCCCCCACCCGAGGTGGGAGGCGTCCGTGGTCACCGTGGCGAGAGGGGGAGAGGTGTAGAAGGGTCGGCCCGTATGGAGGTCCGGAGCATGGAGCCACCATAATAGAGCCCTCCTGCAAGCCTTGCTGATAGCAATGGGGTGATGGAGAGGAAAAGACAGAAAGAACCATTGTACTGGAAGGGTCCATTGCAGTACCCGCATGTTCAGACGGGCGCATGGAAGGAGCGTTATCGCTGCCGCCATGGAGCCTAGCGCCCTCAGGACCAATTCCGCCGGTGGGGTCTCTGATTGGAGGATAGCCCGCACATGAAGTTGCCAGGGCCAGAAAGGATTTGTCGGCATTGATGGTGATGCCTAACTGTGGGGCTAGGTGGAGAAAGAAATCTCTGGCTGAGCAAAGTAGATGCCTTGTTGGGACAGTCAGGAGCCAGTCGTCCAGGTACGGGAAGACCTGTATTCCCTGGAGTCTCAGGTGGGCCGCAATCACTGCTAATACCTTGGTGAACACCCTGGGGGCTGTGGTGAGGCCAAAGGGAAGGACCCTGAACTGGTAGTGACTGGCTCCCAGCCGGAAGCGGAGGAACCTCCTGGATCGTCTGTCCATTAGAATGTGGTAGTACGCATCCTTGAGGTCTATAGAGCATATCCAATCGTTCTCCCTTAGAAGGGGGAGAATAGATGGAAGAGTGACCATTCGGAATTTTTCCTTGGTTACCGACAGGTTCAAGCGGGACAGGTCTAGAATTGGTGTCAAGTCCCCCGTCTTTTTTGGCACCAAAAAGAACCTGGAGTAGAACCCTAATCCGAGCTGGTCTTGGGGGAACGGGCTGGATGGCTCTTTTTCTTAGCAGCTGCTGAATTTCTGCGGCTGTAGCCTCCCTCTGATCGGGTGGTACATCGGGGAGGTTCTTGAATTTGGGGACATGAAGTAATGGGATTTTGTACCCTCTGGATATAATTCGAAGCACCCAGTGGTCTGTCGTGATAGACTCCCATGCCGCTAGGTGCTCGAGCGCCCGACTGCCTCCAGAGTGGAGCAGTCGGGCAACCCTTCAGGGCTGCTGCGTGGGCCGGTCAGAGAAAGGTTCTCTGGACCCAAAGTTTCTCGGAGCCCCTCTGCCCCTGGGGCGGCGTCCTCCCTGTCCTCCTCTGCCACGGAAGGACTGGTTGTCCGGAGCGGGTTGGGAATGTTGCGATTTCTGGAACCACATCTTCTTCTGACCCTTTTGGTTCTTCGAAAAGGACCGCTGGGGAGCAGAGAAGCGGACTCCGACGGCAGACGTCTTCCCGTCCTTCTCGCTCTGGACAAGTGTCTCGTGAACCGTTTTGCCAAACAGGGCAGAACCATCGAAAGGGGCATTCGCAAAAGACACTTTAAAGGGCTCTGCAAAGTCACAATGACGGAGCCAGGCCTGGCGTCTCATGACTAGGCCCGCTCCGCTAGCTCTAGCGGCTCCCTCGGTGGCGTGGGACAATAGCCGCATAGAGGTATTTGAAATGGATCTCAGAGTGGCCATTCGGGTGGAGTACAATTATTTGTCCTCCGCCGACATGGACTCAGGGGGGGAGGCAGCGTATTCTTTGATAAGATCCCGCTGCATCCTGATGACATGTGCCATATAGTTCAGAGACCTTACCGAGAAGGTCGCTGAACTAAAAACTCGCTTCCCTAAGGGGTCCATCGAGCGGGACTCCTTGCTCGGTGGATGGACTGAGGGGCTCTCCTGAGCTAGTTCCCTCTTCGTGGCTGCCGCCGTCAACATGGCATCTACGGGGGGACCCTTGCTCCAGTGTGACCGGTCTGAGGGGGGGCTTAGTATCCTGTCCGGGCGTTTGGGTATTGGCTCCACGGTGTCCGGGTCCTTCCACGCCCTGGTGGTAATAAGGTCCACCAAGGGGTCAGCCGGAGGGGACACCCAAGAGGTAGATGGGCCTGCTTCGAATGCCTCCAGAAACACTGACTCGTCGGAGGAAGACTTGGGGCAGACCACCCACCTCTGATCCTCAGCATCTCCATGATGCCTCCAAAGGAGACATCCTCAGGGGGTGATCTTGGGGAGCCTTCCCCTTCATCCAAGTCCGTGTCCTCAGTTAAGGACTCAGGGGAGTCCACGTGCCTCCTCTTGCACTTATGCTTGCGGGGCACTTCCTCGGGGGGGCTGTCCGAGGAGGTCTCGCCAACAACATCCTGTTCCAATGGAACTACCTGGGACATTGAAGCAGGCTGTCCCTTAGGCCGGGTGATGGAAGCCTGGCCCAGCAGAGAGGGAGTACAGGGTGGAGCCGAGACAATGGCGGGGGGTCCGGATGCTCTCGACAGAGCCCTCTCCACTACATCGAAGACCGAGGGGGAACCACTCTCTCTGGGCTCCGAGAGTCGGCTCCCACTCAGATCCGATGAAGGGATCGGAACCAGCGCCGAGACCATCGGATCCGAAGGACCAGTGCGCTCCGACCTGGATGGAGCCGAAGGCACACTGAATCCCTCGGATCCAAAACTCGGTCCAGGGCTCTGAGAGGTCGGATCCGACAGGCTCGAGGGCAGGGTCGGATCCGAAGTACCAAGTATGTCGGCGCCGACCCACCCCCTGCTCCAACGCTGCTCGGCTCCGAATGCTCCGAACCCGGGTAGCGGGTCGGAGAAGGAGCAATTGGAGCGAAAAATGGTGTTGAGCTCCCCCCCGAAGGGGGGGGAGGCAAGAGCACTCCCATCTGCAGCTGGGCCTGGATGAATCTTTGCATCATCCGGTCCAAGTCTGCATCAGACATGCTGAACGTTGATCTCGAAGAGGCCACAGAGGCAGGCCTGGAATGCCGCCTCGATGACCTCGATGGAGATCGGGCCTCCTCCTCCTCGGGCCCTGGGGAGAAACAAGGAGATCGGAGCCGAGGAGGAGGAGACCTAGAAGGAGTGGAGGGAGAAGCCCGCTTAGCTGGCGGGGCCGAAGCGGAGACCTCGGCCCGCCGCTTGTGGTGCTTCTCCCTCCGTTTCTCCCTCCTAGCCTCCCTGTCCTCCGGCGCTTTAGTGGGAGTTTGAGTCCCAGCCGAAGGAAGGGGGGCAGGAGTGGCAACAACCGCAGCCTGTGGTAGTGCCACGGGAGCAGCGAGGCCGGAGCCGAGTCCGGGGGCAAAAGTCCCGCCAGGACCAGCTTCGACCTCCGCTCTTTCAGTGCCCTGGGGTTGAACGCTACACAAATGGTACAGCCTGAGGTGAGGTGTTCAACCCCAAGGCACCGAACACACCGAGTGTGGCCATCAGCCGGGGAGAGCTTATGGCCACACTCGGTACATTTAGAAAAAAATGGCTTTTGGGGCCTCAGCCATACTTGAAAGAAAAAAGGGAGTGCTACACAAACACACAGGCCCCAAAAACACAACACACACACTCACCAATGACCAGCGAAGGGAAGGAAAAAACTAAGTAAAAAAATTTAATACTACAGGGAACCTAACTCTTACACACTTTTTTAAAATAAGGTAGAGAAATTTGACAGAAAAACAGACTTAACTGATGATTTTTTTGCTAGAGCTCAAGGAATCCAACCATCCACAAGCGCAGCAAACTAGATCTGAGGTCATGGAGGGTTGGCAGGGGATTATGGGTGAGGGGAGGAGCTAGGAGCTCGGATCCATTAGCTATGAAACAAGCTGCCGGCTCGGATCCGATATCGGATCCAAGACCCACAGGTTGCTGACAAATGAAGTCCCTACTTCAGATCAAAGGATTAGTACACACAGGGACACACTGTCCCTATGAAAAATCAAAAATGGAGGAATAGCCATCAGATCCTGAAATTCAGAAACTATCTTGGCTGAAGTAAGGGCAACCAACAAAACAATCTTCCAGGTGCAGTGTTGCAAAGGAGACAAAGGCTAAAACGAGCCAAAGTCAGTTTTTCAAGGACAAAATTGAGGTCCCAAGAGGGAGGAATATGTTTTCTTTGAGGTCTGCTATGAAAGATGCCTTTAAGGGCAGGCCAAAGGTAAGCTCAAGGGCAGACAACTGGAGATTGCTGACAAGTGAGCCTTAACATAATATGTTAAGTCAGCATGGAACAGTTCACACAAGTAAGAAAGGACCAAAGGTACCTGCACAGAAGGAGCATGGTGAAGTTCAGATCCTGCAAAAGACTGATTCCCAGAAGCTTGCAAAAGGCTATGACTGGGGCCAAACATTTGCGGAACACCCCTGGTGCCATAGAACGACTAAAGGTCAAAACAGAGAACTGGAAATTAGAGGAAGAAACAGAGAAAGGTAAAAACTTCCTGAATAGAGGATGAATGGGATTATGAAGATGGGCATCCTTTAGGTCTAGGGAGACCAGAAAAGCCTGGGAAAATATCTGAAAGGAAGGAATCTTTAGAAAGGAAAGATCTAGAACCTGTCTCCGGGATCCCTCTTTTCTGGGAATCAGAAACATACTGGAGTAAAACCCTGTTCATCTTTGGGATACTGAAATAGGTTAAATGGTGCAATTATCCACTAAATCCTGCAGAACTCCAGAAAAAAATGAGGAAACTGGTCTTGAGGAGGTTCAGGAAGACTGAGGAGAGGGGGAAGGATTTCCACTGCATAACATAACCATGACAGATAATGGAAAGAACCCAAGAGTCTGAATTTATCCATCACCAAACAGGGAGAGCCTGAGAGACAGGGGAACCTGTCAGATAGAGACAGATTTGTCCTGAAAAGGGGGCTTTTGAGGTTTAGAAGTCTTGGTGGGTTTATCAGCTAAAATATGCTTAGGAACTCTCTTCCTTTAGAAACCTGACAAGGTTGCCTATGCACAAAGGCAGACTTAGAACGACAGTTTCTCTGAAATTTGGATACGAGGAAAACACATTTGCTTAACATCCTGCATCACTTTAGCTTTGTCTTGTAAAGTCTTAAACATGTCAGCAGCAGCTGTACCAGAAAGATTCTGTTTGTCCAAAGAAGCATCGAGGAGCTTGGCCTTAATATCAAGTAAAGCCTGGAGCCAAAGTCAAGAGTACCTTCTCATAACTGAACCAGAAGCAGGAGCTCTAAAGGATGCATCAGTTGCACCATAACTACATTTGATGGAGTGACAGGCAACCAGAGACGTAGAACTTAATAATGAGAGGGCAGCAGTCTTTTCTTCAGTGTCAGACAAGACCCACCCAAGCTGTGACAAAAGGGCCAAAAAGTACAGTTGTGTACCTACCATAAATGTAGATGTTAGAGTGTATTCATTGTTGCAGTCATTACACTTGGGTTATCCTGCTAGCAGGCGACCTGCAGTCGGCCCGAGTTCCAAAGTCTTGGTCCGGCTTCGGTTGCTGTCGCCTCTTCCCGGAAGTCAGTGCGCCAGGGGTATAAAAGTTGCAACCGACGCCATTTTCTTCAGTTTTTTCTTGCCCCAGATGTCAGGTGCCCCCAGATAAGAAGGCTGAAAAGATAAAAATATGCCAAACAACCATGCATATATTACTATAAACATTTCCTTCATCTACAAGCAAATACACCACATAGGTTGTATAGAGTTGAGAAGTACAGAAAAGTCCCAGCAAAGAGGGGGATGGAGGGTGGGTAACCTGGACTGCAACAGTGAATACATCGAACATCTACATTTATGGTAGGTACACAACTGTACTATGTTCATCATGTTTCACTGTTGCAGTCATTACACTTGGGTAGAATCCCAAAGCTGAGGTTGGGTGGCTGGGTTTAGATTGGATTTGGCGAGGCTAACAAGCCCTGCAGAACTGCAGTGGCAAAGCCTGCTCTGGATTTGGAGTAGAGAGGTAGGTGGTAGTGCTTGGTAAAAATGTGCACTGAGCTCCAGGTTGCAGCTTCTAATATATGTCTTTGGTTGGTACCCCTCTGAGGAAAGCTGCTGAAGTGGCTGCTGCTCTGGTAGAATGAGGCCTAATGCCCTTATGCACATATTTGCCATGTTGTGCACAACAGAAGCAGATGCAGTGTCCTATCCATTTGGAGACTGTCTGCTTTGTAATAGGCTTTCCTTGTGATCCTGCAGCATAAGCTACAAACAGTTGCTCAGTTTTTCTGAAAGCTTTTGTTTTGTCCAAGTAAAATAGTAGTTGCCTGTGTATATCTAAAGCGTGCAGATGTCTTTCCCCTTTATTCTGGGGATTTGAGTAGAAAGTAGGTAAATGAATGGTTTGGTTTAAGGCCACATTGGAGACCACTTTTGGCATGAATGTTGGGTTTGTCCTGAGAGAAACCCTGTCCTGATGAAAAATGAGGAAAGGTTCCACAGCCATCAATGCCTGTAACTCTGAGACTCTTCTTGCTGAAGTTATTGCTAGGAGCAGAGCAGTTTTCCATGACAAGAATTTTAGATCAGCTGTGCTGGCTGGTTCAAATGGAGGCAGTGTTAGTTTTTCTAAAACAAAGTTGAGGTCCCAAGTAGGTACTGGTGCTCTCTAGGGGGTCTTATATTCTTTGCCCCTCTGAGGTACTGTCGTAGTAGAGGATGTGAAAAAATAGGAGGATCCGTATTGTAATGAGCTGAAATGGCAGAGGCATGGATTTTAATAGATGAAAAAGATAGGCATTTGTCCAACATCTCAGTCAGGTATTGCAAAATCTGAGGTATATTAGTGACCAGTGGGTCGAGCCCTTGCGCCTGGTTCCAAGCACAGAATCTCTTCCATTTTTCTGCATAAGATTTCCTAGTACTGGGCCTCCTGGCTTCCAAAATTACATCCATAACAGCTTTAGAGAGAGGTACAGTCTGAGTGGCTACATTATCTGTCATGCTGCCAGGTTTAAGGTTCTGAGTTGACTGTGCAGAATCTGATTGTTTTCCTGTGTCAGAAGATGAGGGATTTGAGGTACAGGCCAAGGTGGGCCTTGGGACAAAGTTTTTAGGATTGGGTACCAGTGCTGGCATGGCCAGTCTGGTGCAATCAGTATCATTTTTGGCCTCTCTTGTCTGACTTTCAGAAGCACCTTGGTGAGAAGAGGTATCGGAGGGAAGGCATAGACTGTCAGGTTTTTCCAGCTGAATGACAAGAGCATCCACTTTCCATGCTTGAGAGTGATAAGTTCTTGTGCAAAATTTCTGTATTTGGCAATTGTGAGGCGTGGCAAAAAGATCTATGTCTGGGTGTCCCCATTTCCTTGTTATCATGTTGAACACTTGTGGGTTTAGCTTCCATTCGTGAGGATCCATGAGATTTCTGCTTAGTTCGTCTGCCAGTGTACTTTTTGTTCCTGGCAGGAATTCTGCTTGCAGATGTACCTGGTAGGTCAGTGCTGTGTTCCACAGTCATGGCTTGTGTCTGCATAGGGGGTAGGAATGTGTGCCCCCTTGCTTGTTTATGTACCACATAACTGTGGTATTGTCCGTCTTTATTAGTAGTTGTCCTGGATGTATTAGGTCCTTGAAGGATGTCAGGGCATTCTGTACAGCTAGCATCTCTTTTTGATTGATGTGAAGATGCATTTGCTCCTTGGGCCACGTGCCCTGAATACATTTTCCTGCCATATGTGCTCCCCAGGCATAATCCGATGCATCCGTTGTTACTGTCTGCCTGGCTGTAGGTAAGGTGAAAGGCTGTCCCTTGTTGTGGTGACAGGCCTGGGACCACCATCGAAACTCCTGTTGTACGCAGGGAATCAAGGTTATGATTGTCTCTAGGCTGTGACAATGCTGAGTCCAAACACTTTTTAGATACCACTGTAGTTTCCTCATATGCAGTTTTGCATATGGAATTAGTAGAATGCAGGATGCCATGAAACCCAGGGCCTGCAAACTTTTTCTTGCAGGGAGATGGGTCTTTGTTGCCATCATTTTAAAATAACGACTCAGTTGCCTCTGTTTGTGTGGCGTGAGATACGCCATCTGGGCAGTTGTATTTAAGCTTGCACCCAGGAATATTATCTCTTGATAGGGCACTAGTTTTGATTTCTTTTCGTTTACTGTGTACCCTAGGCAAATCAGCAATCTTTTTACAAACGCCAGGTGCTTTAGAAGAGTGTCCTTGCTCTCTGCTTGAATAAGGCAGTCGTCCAAGTAGGGATAAATTTGAATTCCTTTTTGTCTGCAAAATGCAATTACTGGTGCCAGGCATTTTGTGAAGACCCTGGGCGCAGTAGATAAGCCAAAGGGCAGTGCAGAAAATTGGTAATGCATTGAGCCTACTATAAATCTGAGGTATTTTCTGCACAATTGTCTGATTGGGACATGCAGGTATGCCTCCTTGAGATCCAAAGCAACTAGCCAACCCTCCTTGTCCAGCATGGGCAGAAGTTGTTGAAGTGTTAACATTTTGAATTTTGGAACATCCAGGAAAGTATTCAGGATTGATAGGTCCAGTATTGGTCTCCAGGCTTTGTCTTTTCTGGGTACTAAGAAAAGTCTTGAGTAAAATCCTTGTCCCTGTTCTTCTTGTGGAATTTTTGAATAGCTCTCATATCTATAAGAGCAGCAATCTGTTTTTGTGCCTCTGCCCATTGGTTTTGTGGCAGGTTTGGCATACCTTTTGGTTTTGGAAGCGTGTGGAAGTGGAACCTGTACCGCTGAGAAACTATATTCAGCACCCATTGGTCTTGGGTGATCATGTGCCAATTGTTTGAGAAAAGTGCTAGCTTTCCCCCACGAGTGCTGTCAACTGGTAAGAGCTTGGCATTTGCAGAGGGAAGTCATTGTGACTGTTTCCTACAAGGTTGTGATTTGTCTTCTCCTCCTTTGGGGGCTGAAGCACCCCATTGTTTAGGTCTGTAGGAGCCTTGGGGCTGAGATCTGCCTCTTGGGCGTCTGTATCTGCCTCTTTGTGGCCTGTCTGACACTGGAAAGGACCAATTTTTGAAGGCCAGTTTCTGCTAAATCTAGGTGGTTGAACCTGTAAGAAATCTTTCACTGTTTGCACTGACTTTGCTTTATCCTCCATTTTCTTTAACACCTCTTCTGCCTTAACACCAAACAAAGTATCATGCTGTAGTGCAGCATCCAATAATTTTACTTTAACATGGTCAGGTAAACTTTGTTCTTTCAACCAAGCATGTCTTCGAATTACTGAGCCCGTAACTGCGGCTCTACAAGAAGCCTCTAATGAATCAAAACCACATTGCAGAGTATGCTTTCCCACTTGTTCAACTGCATGCAATAAATCCTGCATTTCTTTACTGTCAGGACTTTCTATATTTGTAACCATTTTCTGCTTTAACAATGACATGAGATACTGTTGATATTTAAGCATGTGAAACTGACAGTTTAAAGCACTTACAGCTAAAGTAGCAGAAGTGTAAATTTTTTTCCCCCATCTGTCCAGAGCTCTGAAATCCCTATCTGAGGGGACAGAATTTTTGGCAGTGGAAGCTTTAACCCCTTTAGGACCCTGAGAAATTGTTTCGGGGTCTGCAGCGGGGTTTTTATAAAGAAATTTATGAGAGTCAGGGACCATGTAGTACCTGTCTGGCTTTACTTGAGCAGGGGGTAAAGAATCTGGAGACAGACTGGATTCAGAAAAAACATCATCTACAATATCAAGCACAGGAGGGATAGCCAGCGGCCTGTGCTGAGGCAATAAAAGGAAATCTCTGAGCCTTTTCTTGGATTCTGAGTAATCCTGGCTGTCCCAATGAAAATGCTCCCTCATGGTGTGCAGGGTTTCCCCAAAAGAATAATCCTCAGGCGGTGAGGCTGAAGAAATGGACTCTTCAGCATTAGAGTCCTCATAGGGAGGGAGACAATAGCCCTGATCAAAAGAAGAATCAGAGGAAATGGAAACCTGATCAGAGGAATCATAATCAGTGTCTTGCCTAGGCCTTTTGTCAGGGGGGGGATGGGAGCCCCTGATTAAAGTAATGAGGTCTTCGGCCATTTTAAGCATCTGTTTCTTTGGCATGGATGACTGTTCTGGAGAATGCTGCACTTGTTTCCTTGTCTTTAATGGTGTTTTTGACTTTGCCGCTGCTGCTGTAGTAACCTTAATTGTAAGCTGTGTAGGTCTGAAAACACCCTCAGAAGCCGGTGCCTGCTCAGCGGCTCCGGACCCATCTGAGGGTATAGTTTCCGTAGGCCCAATACCTTGAGTTTCCACAGGCCTCGGTGTCTCCACGTGGCTGTCGGTTAGGGCCTGTGGCTCTGAGGTAGCGGGTGTCAGGGGCTGCGAAAGTGCCTCACTGAGAACCGGCGACTGGCCTAGAAGAAGCTTCGTCGGTTTTGGACCTCGGATGCCTGTCTTTTTCTTTGACTTTGCGTTTTTTTATACATTCAGGTCATCGGTTGTTCCGATGGCATTATATAATTAAATCTTCGTCCAAAATAATGTAAAGCAAAATCAAACCGACGTTTAAGTGCGTTTATTGAATCTAGCACAAAACCGACATCTAGTAACGTCGTGGTCAGTCAGGGCCTAGGTAAGGAATGCAGTAAGAGTGAAAGTCCTTCTGAGGTATTTGCTTCCCACAAGAAATACAATTATTAACTTTTACTGACATCGGTCTTGAGCAAGAAAAAGTTTTCCCAACGGGGTACTTAGCTTTATTGAAGACTTCGGTTCTGAAATTCAATTTTGAAAATCTCAGGAGTCGGCCGACCGGCACTTGCGAACTGCTTTTGCTTCGGGCACCGCGCGGCAAAGACTGGAGAAAATGCTGTCGGTTGCAACTTTTATACCCCTGGTGCACTGACGTCAGGGAAGAGGTGTTAGCAACCGACGCCGGGCCAAGACTTTGGAACTCGGGCCGACTGCCAGCAGGATAACCCAAGTGTAATGACTGCAACAGTGAAACACAATGAACATCATATCTGGTCATATGGGTTTGATAATTAATAGCCTTGAATGCCAGAGTACCACAGGTGTACACTTTTTTCTCCAACCTCTCAATAGCTCTACTGTCTTTATCATAAAGAAGAAGTTTGGAAGAGGGCAAAAGCTATGATGGCTTATCAGAAGAAACAGACACCACAGCAGGGTCTATAGAGGTACTTAAAGGCCTCAGGCACCTTATAAAAAATGATCAGGCTTCTTAGGGGCCGGAAGTTTGGAATCAGGGGGCCAAAGCAGCAGTTATAAATGTATCCAGCAAGTCATCCAACACAGGAGTACAGCTGATTTACAAGATTCCATCCGCAATAGCTCAGAATATCTCTTGAATACCACAGACTTGTGAGCAGTCCCACTTAAAATACTCCACCATGCAAACTACTGTGTCCCTAAAAGATAATTCCTCAAAGGGACAGTCAAGACTCAAGGATTACTCTTCCTTAGACCCACAGTCTAAAGGAGAGGAGGAAGCCAACAACTCATCCCCTGAATCCACCTCCTCATCTGAAGAATCATACTCTCTAGTCCTTTAAGCTGTAGCAGTAGACCAAGGAGAAGGAACAGGCACCCTCTGTAGTGGTCTTAAAGCCATCAAGCCATTGAACAAGCTCTGAGTAAAATCCTGCCATTACTTCTGAAGATCCTTAGCAATGGGTGGAATGTGCTTAGTTTTCTGCTTTTTCAGTGGGATATTCGCACAGACTAGCCTAGAAGATTCAGAGCCATGCCTAAACTCAGTAAAGATACTAGTAACTTCTTCCCTCACCAGAATCTGGGGCATCACCCAAGGCCCTTTGGAAATGATCAGCCATGGTTCCCCCTCAATATCGACTATGTACATTTGCATTATCTTAGAGGACATCCAAGAAGCCGATTCCATTCCAGCCTCTGATAGGGCTGCAGCAGAGGAAGCCATTGTCTGTACCAGGTGAACTTCTGGGTCTTCATTCACCTCAGAAGAGACATCCGGCCAAGACTGGACAGCAGCAGAATCACATCAAGTCTTCTTGGACTTTTTAAGTGACAGCTGTACGTTGGGGCGGACGGATTCAATCATGGTACCCTGGGTCAAAACTTTGGTTCACAAAATAAATACATATAGAGAACACATGGCTGCAAAGTGTTTTGGGAACAAAGGCCTGACAAAAGGTACAGTTGGTATGAGCATGTGAAGCACCTAGGCAGAACACTTCTTGTGGCAGTTTTTATGAGGATTTTGCATCCCACACTGACATCTTCCCTTCCTGGATGACATGACCCCCAAGTACACAAGTAAAGGAAGACAAAGAAGGAAAACCAATGGGGCACTTACCTGTAAATGGACTGTATAAACCAGCTCAATGAAGGGCATTCAGACTAATGTTCAACTGTGGCATTTGGACTGGCAGCACAGTTCTGAGTATGGAATGTTCATACATCACCTTTATGCCCTATGTGGGGAGCATACTCCTGATGTAAGATGATAGGAGGATGTAAAGGCAATGGTATACTGACCAGACATTGGGCTATCCTTGGCAGGAAATCCCACACGTTATGAATACTGCAACAGCGATATGGAAGGCCATCTTCATCCCCCCTTTTTAACACTGGCTTCTGAAGGGCTCCTTAACAACTGTATGGATCTGAAGGAATAAGATGCCAGTGGGGGCTTGGAAAATCTAGGAGAAGACTTCTCCTGAAGGAAGGGCGATCGGAGTAGTGGGAGATTGGATCCTGATCTGCTCTGAAAGGGAACCGGATCCGATAGTCTTGGAATTTCAGCAGCCGACCCAAAGGGAGGAGATCGCTTGTTGGATTTATCCCTCTCTATTTTCTCATGGTCTTTCTTCCATTCCTTTTGATTTTCTCTCTCTATGTCCTTATCCTTAGCTATATTTGACTTGTCCTCGGATTTCTTGCTGGATTGGGAACCAGAAGCAGGAGGAGCAGATTTTCCCACTGTGGCAGACAGAAGGTTCTAACAGTAACTCAATGTACCTATAAGAAGGGCCTCAGGCTCAAACGAGGAGTAATTCTTGTCAAGATGACCTGCCCTAAGGCAGTAGACACACTAAGAATGAGGCTCCCGGGGGGGGGGGGGGAGTTATGTTGCACCTGCATGTGGTGCACTTTTCAAACTCCAAAGCTTTCTTAGACATTGAGAAATTTCATAAACTTACATCCAAAAACCAAACATCAGAAATAGAAAAATGTAGCAAACATAACCCCACTTGAATCATAAGCAGAAAAAAATCAAAGTTTTAACAATAACAACAAATTTACAAGGCCCTATTCCACTTGTACTTTTTTTCTGAAGAAAATAGAGGGAATACCAAGGTGGGAAAAACACACAACAGAAGAAATTAGTAGAAAGAGTCCTATCAGAAAAAATACCTATAATGTACTCTAATATTACTTCTCTCAACTTTAGTGAAAAAATAAGACTTGTGTGTAACGTTCTTGAAAAAACAAAACTGAGCCCAAGAATCACATCAGTCTTACAAGTGACGAATAAGATCCAAGAATCTGAGAAGACAGAAGGGGATTATGGGTAGAGGGGAGAAGACTGAGCCTTGGATCCAAGACTCAGTTTCCAGCTTCAGATCTGATCGGATCAGATATATAACCAAAAGCTGAGTCTGATAGAAGAGACATTTGACCTAAATTTTTTGTTGGAGATGAAGTGGACACGGAAATAACTGCAGAATCAGATCTGACAAGAAAACATATATTGTAAGACTGAGGAGCTCTATAAGGTATGTCTACCTTTTTAGGGCATGTAGGTTGACTGGAGGGTATTATTGATATTGCTTGCAACATGAACAACAAAGCTGATACAAGAGGAGAAACAGCAGGCTGGGAAAATTTAACTTGCAATAAATAATAGTACTTTGTCTTAAAGAGGTTGGAATATCAGTCTGTTCCCAATGAAACCTCTCATTCTTCCTACAGATAATTTCAGGGGACTAAGGGGAAGTATTTTCCTCAGAGTCAGACTCGGGTACTTGGGAGTCCATTTCCAGAATACTAGTCAGGAAATCTTCAGAAACTAAGGGAAATCATTTGTTCCATTTACCCTTCAGAGGTTTCAATGCCTGCAATAAAATTTTGAGCCAAGCTGAGAAACTCTTCCTCACATACAGAAAGAAGCAGTGTGCGGAAGATTAACTTTTAACCTTTTGTTTCTTTTCTCTAGGGACATCCTTACAAAACAGGGTCCTGCATAGGTCTTTAAGTCTGGCTCCACAGGGATCTACTCCTCCCTCCACCAAAATCAACAAAAGTGTTGCTCCCATAACCACCAAGGACACCTGAATAGCTGTAGACTATGTGGCTGACTCTCCAGTCCATGGTGGGTGAAGTGGCTACACCTGAGGGATCTAGAGAACAAGTGAATGGTTTGAGGTACCAGTAATGGACACAGCAGAGTTACTCAATAGTAGCTGAAGCACAGACTGAGCCCACTGAGTTGGCAAGGGCTGCCTTACAGTTTTCATTTTGGGACTGGTATCCAGTTACAAGGTTCTGACAAACAAGGAACCAGATTCCCATTTAGTACCACCAGAGTGAGTAGGTGCTAAAAGTAGTGTTCACAAGCAAAATATACAACACTTCCAAAATATGCTTAGCTCCAATAAAGCAAACCAAATCCCACAAAACAAACGTATATATATTTTTTCTCACAAACAGTGCTCAAAGTAACAAGAAACAGTGAAAGGTAAAAATAGAAAGTACAGTCTCTCAGACCAGTCAGTTTTGAGACAGTCCTGTAAAACATGTTTTCCATCAAAAATGTTTGTCATAGAAACCTGCGCATTTTTTCACAGAAAATAACTGTTGATCTGAAGCCCACAAGAGGAACACTCTGAATGTGGCAAGAAAGTACTGAAGTTTTTGGCACTCAGGCTTTTGGTTTTCTCCACTTACAGCTCATGCAGCCCGGAGCCTGGGTGCAGGTAGAGGGGGGCCCAAGGCTTTGGGAGACTAGCCAGTTGTTATATCCTAAAAAGGAAATAATCCATACAGCTTCTGCTACTGCAGCAGTGATTTATGAATGGACACTGGCTGATTTTATGCATATTTCTGTATATTTTTAAACGGATATCAATATCTCTAACCATTACTTTCTGGGCACCTAGCATACATACCTGATTTGCACAGATGTCAGCTTCAAAATTAGACCTCAATCGCCATGTTGCTATATTTGCTTACTAAGATACAGTGTCAGACATGAAAACATGGTACAAGTACTTCTGTAGCTGTACTTGATGGAGGTCAAGTATCAGAGGACAAATTGTCCAGGGTGATGCCAAGTATCATTGTTGCTCTGCTCCCTCACAAAAGCACAAAAATATAGGGTGGTATTCATAGCCACACGATTACAAATAGCAGAAATATGCAGAGGCTACGGCTACAGTTAACTTCCATCTATGAATCTTGCTGAAGCTGCTCTTAAGTATAGCCAGTTTATTAGTGTAAGACAAGTTCATGCAAATGAGATATAGATTCGGAATGCCTTATATTTGTACAACAAACATATGCAAATTAAATTGATAGATATGGATCAAGATGGTTTGGTGGAGGGGAGGCAAACATTTGACAACATTAACAGAACACTGATGAACCAGAGCGAAAGAGAATGTAACAAGATACAATTGTTTTTGGTGGGTCTTGATGCAAAGAAAGCACATGACAGAGTAAGCTGGGACTTTATGAGTGGGGCAATGGAAGCATTTGCATTTCCTGAAAATAATTTTAAGGTTGATTAGCAGGATATACGAGAGATCGGAGGCAAAAATTAAAGTGGGTGGGGTCCTCTCTGATAATTTCTGCTTGAGCAGAGGAGCCAGCAGGGGTGTCCTCTTTCCCCTTTATTTACATTATATTTAGAACCACTGGCAAAGAATGTAAGAGACTCAGAAATTCAAGGATACAATTGGTATTGTAGTCAAGAAAAGCTGGCTCTATTTGCAGATGATACTATTTTGTACCTGACAAAACCAGAAAGATATTACAGTGTTGCGGAATATTTTGAGACAGTTTCAAATCTTTTCGGGATACAAAATTAATGAAGCTAAAACAAAGGCAAGAGCAGTAAAATTATGTTCCCACAGACACACATTGGTTCAAACAATATCTGTATTTATGGGGACATGATAAAATGAAGTATTTAGGAGTGTGGATTAAAATGATTCTGGTGTGGCAGCTAAGGATACATCAGAAGAGACTAAAAAAAGATAATACAAAAACTGAGAAAATGGAAGCTTTGTTATGTGGATATGAATAGTAAGACACAAGCAGTCAAAATGTTTTTAGTCCCTTTAGTCTTACACACAGGTCAGGCATATTTTCATCAATCACAGGACAAGTTGTGGATAGCAATTAAAAAAGAGCTGAAGGACTATCTGGGAGGGGAAGACGGCAAGAGTCTACTGGGATAAGATGATCATTCCAGCAGAACAGGGCGGATTGGGATTACCCAATCTGAGGGGGTATTTTAGAACTACACAGTTAAGGCTCTTATACATAGCAGAAGGAGAACAATAAAGTGGAAAGGGATGATATTGAAACGGGGGGAGGGGCCTCAGGAAAAGTACAGTTGTGTACACTTACCATAAATGTAAATGTTAAGAGTGTATTCACTGTTGCAGTCATCACATTTGGGTTATATGCCTGCAGGTAGCCCTCAGATGGCCTGAATACCAGACTCTTCGGATTTCTGCTTCAGATGCTGTCGCTTCTTCCTTGACGTCAGGGGTATAAACCATGCAGCCAACGCTATTACATCAGATGCCAGGTGCCCCCACAATAGGAAGCAATTAAATGGTATGACCCCCATCAAAAAGCAAATACAAAGAAAAAATAAATATACCAACAAGAAGGAAAGGTGGTGCCAAGAGAAGTCAGGGGGCTGGAGGGAGGGTAACCAGGACTGGAACCGTGAATACACTCTAACATCTACATTTATGGTAAGTGTACACAACTGTACTATGTTCTTAGTGTTTCACTGGTGCAGTCATCACATTTGGGTTGATTCCCAAAGCTAAGGAAGGGAGGAAGAAGTTAGAGCATTAAGGCCAGCTATTAATCCCTGCAAGACTGCAGTGGCAAATCCAGCTCTAGATTTAGAAAACATAGGCATGTGGTAATGCTTGGTGAAGGTATGTACAGAGCTCCAGGTAGCAGCTTCTAGGATGTCCCTGGTAGGGACTCCTCTGAGAAATGCCGCAGAGGTAGATGCAGCCCTGGTGGAATGTGATCTTATCCCCTGTGGGGTAGGTTTTCCATGGTGCTTGTAGCAGAAATTAATGCAATGGGCTATTCACTTGGAAATGATTTGCTTTGAAATGGCCTTCCCCTCTGACCCTGCAACAAACCTAACTAGCAGCTGTTCAGATTTTCTGATAGGCTTAGTCCTGTCCAAATAGAATCAAAGTTGTTTATGCACGTCCAGAGAGTGCAGTATTCATTCCCCTTTGTTTTGTGGATTAGGGAAAAAAGTAGGCAAATGAATGGACTGATTTAGGGCCACAGTAGACACCACCATGGGCATAAAGAATGGATTAGTCCTGAGGGAAACCCTGTCCGCATGGAAGATAATGAAGGGTTCCACTGCCATGAGGGCCTGTAATTCAGACACTCTTGTTGCTGAAGTGATGGCTAGAAGGAAGGCTGTTTTCCAAGAAAGGAATTTCAACTCTGCTGTAGCAGCTGGCTAAAGAGGGGGGGGGGGTGAGCTTTTCCAATACAAAGTTAAGGTCCCAGGCTGGAGTGGGAGCTCTCCTGGGGGGTCTTAAATTTTTGGCCCCTCTAAGGTACTGCTTTAGCAAGGGGTAAGAGAAGAGGGGTGGCTCAGTATTATAATGTGCTGAAATGGCAGCGGCATGAATTTTAATTGACGAGAAGGGTAGGCCCTTGTGGAGCATTTCTGTTAAGTACTGTACAATATGAGGTAAGCTGGGCACCGTTGTGCCCATCCCCTGAGCCTGGCTCCAGGAACAGCATCTTTTCCACTTTTCAGCAAAGGATGTTCTAGTACTAGGCCTCCTTGCCTCCAGAATGACATCCAGTACCTGCTTACTGAGGGATGCTAGAGGAGAGCTCAAGGAATTAGCCAGGCTGCAAGGTTCAGGGGTTGAAGCTGAGGGTGCAGACTCTGGCCCGCCTGCTGGGACAGCAGGGAAGGGGTCTGAGGCAGGTACCATGGTTGTAGCAGTGTCATACTGCGCAAGAGGGGGTACCAGTGCTGGCGTGGCCAGTCTGGTGCAATCAGTATTATCCTTGGCTTATCCTGTTTGATCTTTAGTAGAGTCTTCGAGACGAGGGGCAGAGGGGGAAAGGCATAAACCGAGAGGCTTTCCCAGGTAAAGGACAGGGCATACACTTTCCAAGCTTGACTGTGGGGAGTTCTTGTGCAGAATTTGTTCAATTGGTAGTTCTGAGGGGGAGGCAAACAGGTCTACCTCTGGAGTCCCCCATTTGTTCCTCAAGATGTTGAATATTTTGGGTTCTAGTTTCCATTTGTGTGGGTCCATGATATTTCTGCTCAAGTCGTCTGCCAGTGAATTTAGTTTGCCTGGCAGGAATTGTGCTTGTAGGTGTACTTGGTAGCTCAAGGCTGTGTCCCACAGAGCCATGGCTAGTCTGCAGAGAGGGTACGAGTGGGTCCCCCCCTGCTTGTTTATGTACCATATAACTGTGGTGTTGTTTGTCTTTACCAATAGTTGTCCTGGAAGAATACGGTCTTTGAAGACTGTCAGAGCATTCTGTACAGCTAACATTTCTTTTTGACTGATATGCAGGTGCATCTATCTCGGGTTCCATTTGCCCTGAATGCACTGCCCTGCCATGTGAGCCCCTCATGCATAGTCTGATGCATCTGTTGTTAGGGTTTGGGTGGCAGGGGGGTACAGTGAGAGGGAGTCCCTTGTTGTGGTAGCAGGCCTCTGCCCGCCAGAGGAACTCTTGTCTTTTATACAAGGAAGGATAGAAATCATTGTTTTCAGGTCCTAAGAATTGACACCATAGGCTTTTTAGATACCATTGGAGTTTCCTCATATGCAGTCTTGCATATGAAATTGGTAGAATGCAAGAGGCCATGAACCCCAGAGCTTGCAGTATTTTCCTTGCAAATAGCTGGAGTTTTGTGGCCAATAGTTTGAAGTAGGTTGTCAAATAAACTTGTTTCTCTGGAGTGAGGAATGCCATCTGGGAAGTTGTGTTCAAGCTTGCTCCCAGGAATACAGTCTGTTGGCAGGGTACTAGGTGAGATTTATTTTCGTTGATGGTGTACCCCAGTGAGGTTAGAAGTTTCTTTACGAATGCCAGGTGTTGTAATAGCAAGTCCTGGCTTTCTGCCTGAATCAGACAATCGTCCAAGTATGGGTACATTTGAATATTTCTCTGTCTGCTAAATGCAATGGCTGGAGCTAGACACTTTGTGAACACCCTGGGTGCAGTAGATAAGCCAAAGGGAAGTGCAGAGAACTGAAAGTGCATGGAGCCCGCCCTGAAACGTAGGTATTGTCTGCAGGATCCTTTTATTGGGATGTGCAGGTAAGCTTCCTTTAAGTCTAGGGTTGCCAGCCAGGCATCCTTGGCTAACATAGGAAGAAGCTGTTGAAGAGTTAGCATTTTTAATCCACCAGAAAGGTGTTGAGAATAGAGAGGTCCAGGATAGGACGCCAGCAGTTGTCTTTTCTGGGTACCAGAAAAAGTCTTGAATAAAAACCTTGTCCCCTTTGTTCTGCTGGGACAGGTTGAATAGCACTGTTACTGAGAAGAGAGAGAACCTGCTGTTGGGCCTCCACCCATTGATTTGCGGGTAAGTCTGGCCAACCATTTGGGGTTGGTAGTGTGTGGAAGTGGAATCTGTTTCCTTGGGAAACTATGTTCAAAACCCATTTGTCCTGGGTAATGAGTTCCCAGTTTTTTTGCATGCAGGGTGAGCTTTCCTCCTAAGGGAGCAGGTAGTTGAGCAGGGCTTGGAAGGTTTAAGGTTAAGTCATTGTGCCATTTTTCCATAGGAGGGTGGCTTACTACTCTCTGCTTTGGAAGTGGGAGCCCCCCACTGCTTAGATCTATGCGTAGTCTGAGACTGTTGCCTAGGTGGTCTGCTGTTCCTGGGTTTGGACTGAAAGCCTGGAAAGGATCAGTTCTTTGAAGACCAATGCCTACTGAATCTGGGAGGCTGTACTTGTAGGAAATCTAACAGTTTGCATAGATTTAGCTTTTTCCTCCATCCTTTTAAGGACTTCTTCTGCTTTGTTGCCAAAAAGGTGGTCTTGGTTTAAGGGAGCATCCAGTAATTCAGCTTCAACATGATCTGGCAAGTTTTGTTCCTTATGCCAAGCATGCCTTCTAAGTACAGACCCAGTGACAGCAGCCCTGCAAGATGCTTCTAAAGCGTCAAAAGCACATTGCAAGGTATGTTTACCAAATTGTTCTGCAGAATGCATTAAATCTTGCAATTCTTTGTGTTCAGCACAGTCCGGAATCAACATAATTTTCTGTCCAAGTAGTCCCATATTATGCTGCTGATACTTTAACATATAAAACTGGCAATTTAAAGCCATAATGGCCAAAGAAGCAGAAATGTATACCTTCTTACCCCATCTGTCCAAGGCTCTAGAATCTCTATCAGAAGGCGTAGGATTTTTGGCAGCAGTAGCCTTAATGCCTTTTGGTCCTTGGGAAATGGTCTCTGGACCCGCAGAAGGATTCTTGAAGAGGAATTTGTGTGAGTCAGGTACTCTGTAGTACCTGTCAGGTTTTCTGGGAGCTGGTGGTAAAGTGTCTGGGGTAAGGCTAGATTCCAAGAAAGCATCATCTACAATGTCCAGAACAGGAGGGATAGCTAAAGGCCTGTATTGAGGTAGGAGTAAGAATTCCCTAAGTCTCTTTTTGGACTCAGAGTAATCCAGTGGTAATGCTCCCTAAGAGTATGCAAGGTTTCACCAAAAGAAAAATCTTCTGGAGGGGAAGCAGAGGGAATGGAATCCTTTGCATCAGAATCCTCATAAGTAGATAAGGGCAAATCCTGGTAATCAGAAGGAGCAGAAATATCAGATTCCTGATCAGAAGAATCAGAAAGAAAATCACTTCTAGGTCTCTTAGAGGGGGGAAGGCTGGCTTCCCCTAATTAAAAGTAATAAGGTCATCAGCCATTCTGAGCATTTGTTTTTTAGGCATATGGGCCTGAGCCTGCGGTTTGGTCATTGGTTTTCTAGTAGTGCAAGTTTTTGGCCTGGATGAAAATGATGGTGTCAGTTTAATATGAATGTCTGTAGGCCTGAATACATCCTCAGAAGCCGGTGACTGCACAGCGGCCCCAAACCCATCCAAGGTAGAGACATCCGCAGGTTCCATAGTCGAAGAAGCATCTCTCGGCATAGTGCACTCCGAATGGGTCTCAGTAGAGGCCTGCAAATCTGAAGTAGTGGGTATCAGGGGCTACGAAAGCTCCTCACTGAGTACCGGCGAACTGGATACTAGCTTAACGGAAGCGTCTGCAGTTTTGGACCTATGAGGTCTGTCTCTGTCTTTATCCTCAAGTTTTTTCAAAAGATCGGTAGTCGGATGGCTTAACAAAGCAATTTCGGAGTACACAGATCGAGTACAAAAGTAACTGGCTGAAAAAATAGCCCGACAACGAATAGTTCGGGTGTTGAACAAGGCACAAAACCGACAGCGAGGGATGTCGTGGTCTGGGCCTAAACAGGGGATGCAGTAAGAATGAAAATCTCTGAGGTATTTGCTTTCCACAGGTAAGACAATTGTTAACTTTTACTGACATCGGTTACAGCAAGAAAAAGGATCCCCAAATCTTTTTTAAAGACTTCAGGTCTGAAACCCGAAAACGAAAATTTCAGGAGTCGGCCGACCAGCACTCGCGAACTGCTTCTGCCTAGGGCACCACATGGCAAGAAAGAGTGTTGTAATGGCGTCGTTGCATGTTTTATACCCCTGACGACCTGATGTCAAGGAAGAAGCGACAGCATCCGACGCAGAAATCCGAAGACTCTGGTATTCAGGTTGGCTGAGGGCTACCTGCAGGCCAATAACCCAAATGTGATGACTGCAACAGTGAAACACGAAGAACATCAAGTAGAGACTGGGATTTTGGATGCATGCCTTTAAGGAAAACAATAATAATCATACAGGTGGCAGAAAGTATTCTAAGAACAAAGCCAAAACAGGAATGGAGAAAGGAGATTCTGCCGATAGAGATGACTGCAATTAGGGATACAGACAACAGACAAGAAGGGGCTGGAATTTATTGTAGAAAACTGGCAAAGGATCCAAGGTATTAGGAGCAAATAATTAGAGAGGAAAAGGTAATAGGAATGGGAAGAGAACAAGAATTTATTTGGACTGCAGGTTACAGATTGCCTTCCCTATCAAAGATTGATATCAGAGCATAGGCAAACAGAAAGAAATGGGGGTGGTCCTAAATGAAAGACCATAACTGGTAGCATTTTTCGTTATCTCTAGAACAGAAAATGCCATTAAAAAAGGAATAACTAGTAGAGCATATAACATATTGCATGATAACTATAAAAAGCAATCAGAGGAGGTTAGAAAGGATTGGGAAGAGAGACTGGATAAGCAATTCACAAAGAAATAATGGGAGGATACATGTATGTCTCCTAAATATGCAACAAAATCTATAAGATGTAGGATTTTTGCTTGGAAATGTATACCCCAAGTTGACTCTAGAGAATTTTTCCTCAGGTACAGAGCAAATGTTGGAGGTGTGATGGGAAGGAAAGAGGTACCTGGAAACATATTTTCTGGGAGTGCAGTGGGTTGGCGGACTTTAAGGATTCCTTGTGGAATGCATTGTCGGACACACTGGGTGGGCAAATTGGTGTGACGAGGGAGATGATTTTTCTGAGCTAATATACAGAATTGGAATTGCCTAGACATGGTGAGGCCTTGCTGTGTCTAATAATGGTGGCTGCCAAAAAGCAGTCACTAGAAAATCGAAATCAAAACCTAAACCAACTATATTAGAAGTGAATATAGTAACAGAGATAAAACAACTGAAGTGAGATCTGTAGAAAACGGTAGGAGCAAACTACAAAGGAAAAAAATTGAAACTGCGGGAACAATACATACAGGGGAGGAATAAGGTTTAAAAGGGGGCAGGACTTAAATGAGCTATGTAATGTATGAATGAAAATGATTGGCTAGATAAGTGATGTATAATGTTTGCAACTGGGAGTGTGTCAGTATGGTTTATGATGCAAAATGCTTGCAACTAGGATTATGTCGGTGTGGTTTGTTTTCATTTACATAAATGTATGATTGCTTATGTCATAAGTGATGGTTTAATAAAGATGTTTGTTTAAAAAGGGGGCAGGATTTAAATAATTTATGTAATGTTGCTTAGGTTATATAATACATAGCAATATATGTGAAGTATAATGTTTATTAATATTAATTTAATACAGTTTGAATACTTTTCCATTTGATTACTTTTCTATAAATGTAAAATTGCCTATGTCACAAGTGATAATTCAATAAAGGTGTGTTTAAAACTAACCAAATAAATAAGTAAATGTAAATTAGATCTTTTCCGACTTGTTTGCAACTCAAAGAGTCACTTTTATATGCATGTCTGCCCCTTGGGCACATACCTTATACAGGGCAAAGTCAGGCCTTTACAATCAGTGAAAATGCTTGCTGTAGTTATTTCTCACTGTCAGGTGCTTGCCTTAGCCGTGCTGGAACTACAGACACCTAGCAACACTCACTGGCTGAGAAGGTCTAGGTATAGGCAAAAAATGACTCATTATAACTTTGCTGACCAACAAAGCTTTGACCGATTTAGAGTGGTACGGCTCACAGATGAGGACTGGGGGATCCATGTCTTCCTATACTGTGGACAAGGTTGCCATGAGGACCCTCGACACATCTTGAGGACACGTTGGTATTTCGCAGTCTTCTCCCTCCACAATACTTTAGTAGTTCCTCGACACACACTTGGCATGTGTGGATCAGTTTATTTAAATGCCAGTGTCACCTCTGGAGTGAGCCATAACTATGATGGCACTCTACTAGATGACACATTTTCAAGGCGCTTGGGGCAATAGATTGCACCATTACCATTAATGACCCATGTGGACCATGGGGGAGGGGGGGATCTGTTAATGGAATTGGAAGGCTACCATTCTTTTAAATGCCAGGCAGTGTGTGATGTATGGGTATGCATCACCAATGTGGTGGCCCAGCATCCCGGCAGTGCCTACAAGTCTCACACCTGGCACATGAGCTCACTCTACCTCCTCTTCCTGCATAGTAGAAAACCCGGTGGTCACCTTACTGGAAAATGCAAATTTTTTTCCAGTGATAGCAACTTCTGCAAGTATAATTTGGTAAATGTTTTGATTAGTAGTACACCCCAGTTCTTTTATGCCCCCTATTTCTTTTGCAAGTTATACAGATACAAGCTACCCCCTCAAACTTTGGCTGATGACACCAGTCTGTAACCCTATGGGAGTTGCTGAGGAGTGCTTCAACACAGCCCTGTTCCAGATATACACTGCCATTGAACAAGTGTCTGTCTTGATGAAAGCCCATTTCTGTTTCCTAGACAAGTCTAGAGATGATCTTCAGTATGATCCTGTTACTGCATGTAGGATGTTTACCGCTTTCTGTATTCTACACTACTTGATTATGCACTGGTCTAGTACTCAACTGCCTCATGATGGCAGTGCAGCTCCCAGTAAAATTCCTTCAACTTGTCGTGATGTCCAGCTGACAGCAGTATCAAGGGACGTCATGGGGTGGGCTCATGCATGGTAGATAGCTGCACAGGCAAAGATGTCAACTAGTCCACCACTAGAGACCATAACATTAAAGTAGTGATACGTTTACTTTGATATCACATAGCATAAACTTGATGTATGCAGCGTTAGCTGTACACTATGCTGTATGGTACACGGCCTACTTGTCACTGTACATCAGACAGTCTCATTACCCTTTAAAGAAATTTATGCACAATTAATTGACTGCTGAATGTATTTTGCTTGTGAAATCTCCAGTCTGATGCCTGTCAACAGTGCTCTATACTGTCAATGGTACAGGCATATGGAGAATTGGCATGACTAAGTATAATGCTCATGTAAAGTTATTTAGTAGTAGTGTGGAGGGGGGGGGGTTATAGCAGGAATGTTCATCTGTCACTTTTTCTAGCTGCATTGCAAGTAACAATATAAAAAAAGTATTGTTGCAAGCCCAAGAGAAATTGCTATATATATATATCTATATATCTATATATATATATATATATATATATATATATATATAGTGATGGCCATCTCTGTATTGTTCTTACTTGGTTAAGACTGCACAAAAGATTAAATAGTTTTCATCGATACTAATCCTGTGTGTTATCAGCACCATTAGTCATCATTTGTGCAGTCCCAAAGGTGAAGTGGCAGCAGTGCTAGTCGCAGTGGCAGAATTTATCACACTATCAAATGCGTGACCCTACTAGTACATCATCCCCACTACTAGTGCCCACAGACTCTTACTTGAACTAATACGTTTGCAGGACCAAATCAACCCTTCCTATTTTTTCCTTCTGCACAGTATCACAATTTTTCCCTTTCTAAAGTAGTGGTTCATAGGTACATATTAGGCAATATGGCTGTGGACCATTTCAAGCCTAACCAGAAAGAAACTATTCTAAATTTCTCTCAAGCCTCAAGGAAAGCACAAGACAGACTGGGCAAGAACAATTATTTAGGTTTACTTGAAGGTGGCAAGGATGCTCTTCTGCTTGATATGTAGTGGAAGTTTTTCCAGAGATGAGGGATACACTGGATTATGAATCTATCACTCCATCATGTCTTATTTATCTGCTGATGAAGGTTTAGTTTCTTTAGCAGAGTATTTTATGTACCATTAGTTCTGTAAATGAATAGGAGTTCAAACAGGGTTGGAGTTTTCATGGCATAAAAGGCTCGATACAGATGTCCATGGAGGAGTCTGAAGAAACTGAGTACAGAAAAAGTGCTGCCAGACTTTCCTGATAGCTAAGATTTTTGAGGCCACTGATCTTTTAAATTATAAATCTCTGAAGTTGCAAGGCATGTTTCGATAAATACTTGCCAAAATGTGCATTATATTCAATAACATGTCTGATAAGATATGAGTAAAGGGGAATTAAGACTTCTTAGGATATAGTGGAGATGCCTTTGGAAATCATATGGGCAGATAAAAGGCCTTTTGAGCTACTATGGAGACATGATGGTCAAATAATACGGAATTAACAAAGAGTACCCACATCCCTTACAACAGGGTCTGACTGGATGGGTGCATCTCTCCTACATGGTAAGTGAAACTGCTTTGATTCCCAGATGAACTAAGCTACATATTTTACATTTAATTTGAGATCACTGTCCTCGCACCAATTATTAACATGGTCTGAGCAGTGTGAGAGCAACTGTAAGTCAGCTGAAGACTGAATAACCCATTTTACAGTCATCTGCAAACTTAGTTAACCACAGGCCAGACGTGCTGGTCTGAAAGTCTGAGAAATATATCCCATACAGGAAAGTGCACAAAACTGAGTCCTCTGGTACACTAACTGACTGCTTCCAGAAGTGGCATCTGCTACTCTTACCACATGGACTTTGTCAGACAACTGATTAGCTATGCATCGCACAATGGAAGGATTTATATTCAGATTTACAAGTCTATTAATAATGTTTGCATGGAGAACACTGTCAAAGGCCTTGACAAGGTCTACATATGCTGCATGCACTGCATAACTATTATCCACTGCCTCAGTTACTTTTTCATTGAAATAAATGAGCTTAAAGAGGCAGGACCCTCCAAACTGATGAAAGTCCAACGGTTGAGAGATTTTCAATGTCCATATTAAAGAAGTCTGTGATAATGTGCTCCATAGTTTTACATATATGGCTAGTGAGACTAATGGGTCTATAGTTGGGCCACCTTGTAAAATGGCACTACAACAGCTGTTTTCCAGGCTTCAGAAATGTAATCCGCTGACAGGCTTAGATTAAAGAGTTTAAGCAAGAGTTCACAAAGGTCCTTATTTGGCACTGATAATCATGTAACCTAGTAGGTTGTCAGGGCCCATGGATGAAGTATTCCTAGTTTTGTGAAAGAGCAGCTGAGAGTAATTGTTCCATAGTAATTAAAGAGGGTGATTGAGATTGCAGTACATGCGGGATAGCTAGAACTGGGGGTGGAGTAAAATTTGCACTACATTTTTTAGCTAGGGTATTAGCTATTAACTTTGGTTCAGAGAATATAGTATTATAGTGGACTAGCTCCAAACACTGTTCGGTGTTGGTTTTCAATTTCCTGACATAATTAAAGAAAGAGTTCAGTTATTTTTGGTCTTAGTGGTTATTTTAAGTTCATACTCGACACTAAGCTTCTTAATGGTTCACTTAAACTCTTTGTTAGTTAGCTTATGTATGCTCTTAATGTAGGGAGAATTTTATTTATTTATGTTTTACATTTGTTGACCGGGACAGTCCGACTGGATTCATGTCCATTTTCAGCGGAGGCCCGGGGAGAAAACCTCCAAGGTAAAACAGATATATTAAAAACAACAGCATATTACACATAACATAGAAAGAATGTTACAGGTATGGTATTTATAAAGAATACTTAAGTAGACAGGAATATACAATTTTCCAAGTGTGAGTTACCCCTGGTAACTGTCAGGGGAAAAAAAAAAGTATACAGTAATTAGATTTTCTTCCCCTGGTAACAGTCAGGAGAAAACATTATACAGTAATTAGATTAGTTGTATTCACATTCTTGATGAGAGTTAGCCAGGCTTGTTAAAGTGGCAAGGCCAGTTTAGTGCAAGTGTTATTTGAGTTTAGTTTTAAATTGGCATAAGGAGGAGAGCAAAGTAATGTCAGCCGGAAGTAGGTTCCAGGCTCTGCCTGCAGAGTTTGCAAAGATTGAATAACCGGCTGCATTGTTAATTTTGGTTATCTGAACATGTAATCTATTCGAGGATCGAAGCAGTCTTGGATTGTTATGAGTGATAACATTTTTAAGCACAGGTGTATTACCTGGATTATAAAGGATTTTGTTAGCCATAATCAGTAGGTTATATTGGATTAGACTGGGAAGTTCAAGCCACCCAAACTGTTTAAGGTTGATGCAGTGGTATGTTCTAAAGGGTAGTCCAGTGGCAAACCTGGCAATGTGATTGTAACAGGTTGACAGTCTGAGTACAGTCTTGTTTAGATTAGAGAGAAGGGGTGAAGCACATATTAGTGTTGAAAGCAGGTGAGAGCGAGCTATGGCAATCTTAGCTGAAGGGGTTAGGAAGGCTTTTATTCTATACAGTGACCCAAGTTTTTTATTGATGGTCTTAGGTTGACATGAAAGTCAAATTTTAGGTTATTATCAATAATGGCTCCCAATAGTTTAGTGGAAGGGTCGGGGGGTGATTATTTTGTCATCTTTTGCATTTATGGTGAAGGTAAAAGCAGCTGTCCTTTGTGTTAGTGAAAATAACAGCATTTTAGTTTTTTGGGGATTTAGCAACAATCGACGGTTGGAGAGCCAGTTTTCTATGGTAGTAGTAGGGAAGTAGTTTTGTTCTCTTGTTATATAATTTATTTATACAGGTATTCCACCTAATGGGGATTGTTTTTAAACTTCTCATTTTATTTGCTGTGGGTGGGGACTGCCTTAACAAAACTAAGCGGGACTAGAAGTCAGAGAGACAAATAGCAGCTTTAACAAAAGGATCCTTGGGGGAGGATTACAGCAGAATTTAAATCATCAAATAACTCAAGGTTTGCTTTTGAGAAGTCAGCTATTTACAGGGGAAGCACCACCAGTTTAAAGGAAAAGACCACTAAATTATGGTCTGATTTAACAAGACACGATGATACATATGAAGCCGGAAGTGGCAATAATTGTGAGGACTAGATCCTGTGAAAGATTAGCATTATAATGGCGAGGAAGTGCTGGGCATGCCGACAAATGGCAGTTTACTGATGGACAGTTGAAGTCCCCCAATAAAAAGGTCTTGGGTTTAAAAGGAATTTCAGTTAATGTGTTAAGATAGCTATCATGCTCTCTAGGGGACATAGAGGGTGTTCTATAACTAGCCATGAACTGGTAATTGGTCTTCTCTGGGGTGATTTGGACTTCTAGGAGTTTACAAGTGGTGATATCCCTGAGCAATACTGACAATTCCCCAAAACTGCCAATGAGTATTAAGACGTGCTAGGCATTATACCCAGGAATGGAGGGAGTGATTTTACTGCTCTGAAACCATGTTTATGCAACTACACATATATGAATTTGTTCAAGTTGCAGGAAAGCCTCATGTTTGGACATTTTTTTTTAAGACTTCTAGACATTAACATGATCCAAATTAGAATTTCCTGTGTTGACTGTCCATCAGATGGACTCTGTCTAAAGGCACTATGGGGACAGCACAGGCTTTAGCCAGAATGTGAAAGCCTTGGTAAGAGAGGTGACGGCCGGCTCTTCATTTGTGTATTTGTATCCATAGGGTCTGCAATGGAACTGAATACCCAAGGTGTCGCACGAAAATTCCCCTAATGATAGTGTAGTACAAGATGGTCCTAGTGATCATGAACAAGCACTTGCTTGAGAGATTGATGTAGAGTTACTGTGATGCACTGATCTGCTGGATGCAGGGTAATGTCTAGACACTAATCTGACAGTGTTGTGGATTTTCCGAGACTCAGATCTGCTGCGGGATAGAGACCTTGACTGTGAAGTTCTACCACATGATGTGAAAGGCTGGCAAGTCCAGCTTGCCTGCTTTTGTATGTCATCTGTAGTTCTTTTACCACTACCTTGTGAATCACATGGTGTGCAGCCTGTTTAACCCCCATGTGTGAAGACACTCCGCCATCCACATGTAGCTGTACTGCTTCCTATGCGAGTTTGGTAAGTCTAACAACTGGGTGCAAGGAGGCGGACATAGATGCTGTGTGTGGCACTATAGTTAGCATAAGGAACATCATGACATTGTCCATGGCCTTCACCATTCCCATGTACTGATGAAATTCTTTGCATATACCATGGAGTTTTTAAACTCTCTCTTCCCAGTTCTCTGTGGCAGTTGCTCAAGTCTGTACAAAGTCACAGCACATCTACTGCTGGGCAGCTGAGGCCTTGCTCGTCACCACAGGTAGCTGCGACACATGCCTTTGCCTGGTATCCCTTTCACAACAGCCGCAATGGGTAGTCTTAACTCTGAAATTGTAAATGGTAGTAGCATCCTCCTGATGTTGTTCACAAGAGAGTGATGTTGAGCTATGTGGTGCCCCCCCCCCTACAGACTGCAAAGTTATGTCTTCAATATGATGACTGTGCAAGTCCGTTTCACTGTTTAAGGAGGTATATATCTACTGTGGGGTTGGGGATCCTACCAGTACACTTTGCAACTGCCTGCCACTGCCCTCAAGCTGTATAATGAGCATGTGAGTTATGGCATCACTGCTGACATGCAAAGTGCTCTCAAACTCAGTCGGCTGTGGTGGCACAGTGAAGTGTTTGGTTCAGGTGTCTAGGTGGTGAAGGAAAGTACAGTTGCATAAGTTCTGCTTACCTATAACAGTCTATGTTCGAATTCCTCACTACCTCAGTGGCATTGTGGGTTATCCACCAAGGGAACCAAGTATTGGTCAGCTTCAAAAGTTCAGAATCCTCTTCCTCCATCTCTTCATATGACAGCTGATTGACTGAGCATATCCTGAAAGAGAAGCCTTCAGCTGTCCTAGAACTCAGCGTTCCAGCTTTTTCGCTTCCACTAAGGAGAGGAAAGTACCAGAAGCCAAAATCCTCTGGCAAGAGATAACTCACAGCCAAATCGCAATACCATATAAAAAACAAATAAAAGCGCTAGAAGCCCATCTCAATTATGTACAGTCTGGGAGACAGCAAAAGAGTGCTGCCACTGAAGCAGTGAGGAATTCAAACATCTACTGTTACAGGTAAATAGGACTTGGACAACCGTGTTAT
This sequence comes from Protopterus annectens, assembly GCF_019279795.1. Taxonomy (NCBI): domain Eukaryota; kingdom Metazoa; phylum Chordata; order Ceratodontiformes; family Protopteridae; genus Protopterus; species Protopterus annectens. The sequence continues at coordinate 1,243,192,534 of NC_056739.1, forward strand.
GTTCATCATTCCCACTGACTCATTGGCATTTTGGGTAGATTTCCAAAGATTTCCCTACATGGTAGATGGAAGGATAAGGATACAGGAGCCCCTACAGAATGTTCCAAACAAAGCATTATCTAAATCTTGAAAAGGAATTAGAAGTTATGTACCTACCATAACGTTCCATGTTAGTTGTCTTCTCTCGCCTTCTTTCTTGCTGGATGGGTTCGGAGCCGATCCTCGGCTCTGACTCGGCACTTGCTTTAGCTTGAGAACTCCTTTTACCAGCTCGAGGCAACCCTATATCCCATGATGCAAGGCGGAACTACCTCAGATCTCGTTTGGTAGCTAACCTACCCTGCTAAGGACTAACCTAACATGATTAGGAAACAAGTTCATAAAAAGAGTCCTCATATGAAGGCTCAGGAGGAAAACAACCTGATAGGAACTCTTCAAGATCTGTCCAGGCCAGGGGGTAGGAGGGAGGGACGCAAGAAAGAAGGCGAGAGAAGACAACTAACATGGAACGTTATGGTAGGTACATAACTTCTAAATGTTAAGTTGTCAATCTCGCCTTCATTCTTGCTGGATGGGACCGCGTCCCTAGCACCTGTATCCCGGGTGGCTCAATGGAACAGACTCTTGAGAACTGTGGAACCAAAACTGGCCCTATCTCTGGAGGCCAAATCCAACTTGTAATGAGAGACAAAGGTATGAGGCGTGGCCCAAGTAGCTGCTGCACAAATAGTATCAATGGGTAGTCTATCCTGAAAGGCTGCAGAAGTGGATAGACTCCTGGTTGAGTGTGCTTTTGGTTTAGAAGATAGCTGCTTGCCTCTGAGAGAGTACACAAAGGAAATGGTGGAAGTCAACCATCTGGATAAGGTCACTTTAGAAACTGGAAGACCTATCCTGTTTTCTGCATAAGAGACAAATAATTGGTCCGATTTTCTGAATTGTTTAGTTCTATGCAAATAGTAGCTGAGCTGACGATGGACATCCAAAAAATGAAGCTTCTGTTCAGCTCTGTCGGAATAGTTTGGGAAGAAGACTGGTAGATCTATAGATTGGTTAATATTGGTCTGAGACACAACTTTGGGGAGAAAGGAAGGGTTCGTTCTTAATGATACCCTGTCCTTATGAAAAACCAAGTAAGGGGAACGAATGCAGAGAGCTTGAATCCCGGAAACCCTTCTTTCTGAAGTGACAGCCAGTAAGAATATAGTTTTCCAGGTCAATAACTTCAAAGAACATGAAGCAGACGGTTCGAAGGGAGGTAGTATCAAGGATGCCAACATTAAGTTTAGATCCCATTGCGGAGGAGGATGCTTTATAGGCGGCTTTAGGAGAAAAACTCCTCTCAGAAAGGCCTTGCATAATCTATGAGACATAATGTTATTGTCATGCAAGCCAACATGATACTTGGAAATAGCAGCCAGTTGTACTTTAACTGTAGATGACGAGGATCCTGAATGAAAAACCTCCGCCAGGAAATCTAAAACAGAATGTACAGGAGCAGTAAAGGGATCAATATTCTTGGAATTTGCCCAAATAGAAAAACGTCGCCACTTGCTAGCATAAACAGTCCTAGTGGATGACTTTAAGGAAGACACTAAGATGTCTCTGACGGAGTCAGAGATCATCGGAAGCCTGGCTAGGGAAGGAAGTGGAGCAACCAAGCAGTGAGGTTGAGAGAATGAATGGCCCGGTGCTGCTGACCCGACTGGTGGATCAAGAGATCCGGAACTGGGTCCAGATGCCAGGGCTGCACCAGAAGGTGACGATGCAGAGACGGAAACCAAATTTGTCGAGGCCAATAAGGGGCAATGAGAATCAACTTGGCTCTCAAAACGGTGGCTTTCTGAATGACTTGTGGAATCAAGGGAAAAGGAGGAAAAGCGTACAGAAGTCCCCGGGGCCAATCCTGGGTTAGAGAGTCTCTCATGGGTTGGCCTGGAAGGGGAAAGAGGGTGAAATAATCGGGGCACTTGTTGTTTTGAGGAGTAGCAAAAAGATCGCAACAAGGAGTGCCCCACTGCAGAAAAATCTGATCCACTACAGATTGATTGAGAGACCACTCGTGAGGCATCAGAATGGATCTGCTCAGCCTGTCCGCCAAGAGGTTGGACCTGCCGGGGATGTGCGTTGCTATCAGAAACCGATGAGAGGAGATTGCCCATTGCCAAAGTCTGAGAGCTTCTCGACACAACGGATAGGACCTGGTCCCGCCCTGCTTGTTGATGTACCAGACCACGGACATGTTGTCCATTTGTACTGCAATAGTCCCCGTGGGAAGAAAGTCGTTGAGGGCCTGCAACGTTAAAAGCACCGCTCTCATCTCCAGGACATTTATGTGCAGATGGTATTCTATGGGTTGCCACGTCCCGTGGACCATCCTGCCCTGATAATGCCCCCCCCACCCAATCAGAGAAGCATCCGTAGTGACTGTGGCAACTGGAGGAGGGGAAACAAAAGGTCGGCCCTGATGAAGAAGAGGGGAAGATATCCACCAATTCAGATGAGTTCTGCACGACTGTGTGACTAAGATTTCGTGCCTCATCGGGAGACTGTGGTACGACCACTGTGTGAATAGCATCCACTGCAGAAGACGCATGTGGAAGCGAGCCAGTGGTAGTAGAACAATGGCCGCAGCCATAAGACCTAGAACCTTCAGTATAAATCTGGCTTTGACCTTGTTGCTCTGCAATAAAATCCGAACGAATTTTTGGATGTCCAGAATTCTTTGATCTGTTAGTCTGGCTAACATTTTGACGGTGTTTAATTCTGCGCCTATAAAGGTGATAGATTGGCAAGGCAGCAGAGAAGATTTTTCGAAATTTACTGAAATTCCCAAACTCCTGCAAAGCTGTAGAGAGTAGTCTCTGGTCTGAAGAAGCTGACACCTGGTGGTGGCAGAGAGGAGCCAGTCGTCCAAATAAGGAAACACCTGGAATCCTTGACGTCTCAGATGAGCTGTGACCACTGCCATGCATTTGGTGAACACTCTGGGGGCTGAAGTGAGGCCAAAGGGCAGGGCTCTGAATTGGTAATGACTGGTCCCTAGCCGAAAGCGGAGAAACCTTCTGGAGCGCCTGTGAATCTTTATGTGATAGTACGCGTCCTGAAGGTCTATAGAGCACATCCAGCTGTCCTTGCCCAGAAAGGGCAGAATGGACTGAAGCGTGACCATCCGGAATCTTGCCTTCTTGACAAATCTGTTTAGACTGCACAGGTCTAATATTGGTCTCCAATCTCCCGTCCTTTTGGGGACCAAAAAGAATCTCGAGTAGACGCCGGATCCTACCTGGTCTGCCGGCACAGTCTGGACGGCTCTTTTTTCTAGGAGCTTTGAAACCTCCTGTTCTGCCAAATCCCTTTGTCCGGGTGAGATGTCTGGAAGGGATTGTTGAGGTACGGGATACCTTTCGAAGGGGATTTTGTAACCCTCGGATATGATCGACTGTACCGACATATCTTGTGATAGGGATTGCCAGGCTACTGGGTACAGCGAAATACTTCCCCCGACTGCCTCCAAGGGTGGACAGTCGGGCAACACCTCAGGGATGCTGAAAGGGCTTCTCAGGAAGAGACTCCCTGTTGCCCTGGTTCTGAGGACCCCCCCTGCCTCTAGGGCGGCGTCTATTGTTGTTACCCCCTCTGCCTCTGGGGGTAAACTGACCACATGTGTCCGGTGTAGCTCCTTGGGCTTTGCGGAACCACATCTTCCCCCCCTTCTGACCCTTGGGATATGGTCTAGAAGGAGTGGAAAAATGGACTCCAACGGCAGAAAGAGTTTTACCATCCTGCTCACACCTGGTCAAGGTATCCTTCACCTGAGGTCCGAATAAAGCCAAACCATCAAAGGGGGTATTGGTGAAGGACGCCTTAAAGGGGTCCGCAAAATTACAAAGCCGCATCCAGGCTTGGCATCTAAGAGCAACTCCTGTGCCTGCGGCCCTGCTCGCTCCATCGGCCGCATAGGATATGAGCCGCATGGAGGAGTTGGACAGGGAATTCAGGATTGCTAGCTGTGAGGCAATCTTTTCTTGAGCCCCAGCAGCAGAAGGATCCTGGACCACTTCACCCAGTTCCTTGAGAATATCTCTTTGAAGCCTGGTAAAGTGACAAAGGTAGTTCAGCGAACGCATAGCAAAGGTCGCTGAAGAAAACATCCGCTTTCCATACCTGTCCATGGTCCTAGAATCCTTGTTAGGAGGATGGACAGGTACTGAAGGATCCGCCAGTTCCTTCTTAGTGGCCGCCACCACCATAGCATCCACAGAGACGTCCTTGGAAAGAAACTGTTTGTCCGTAGGGGCCGTGATAAATTTGGATGGTCTCCTGGGGACAGGTTCCACAGAATCTGGAGCCGCCCACGCCTTCGAGCCACTACCTGCATAAGTGGGTCGAAGGCGGAGACACCCAGGAGGTGGAGGGTCGGGATCCAAAGCCTCCAGGTATACCGACTCATCCTCGGAGGGATCAATGGATGGCCAATTCCCCCTCTGTTTGAGGAGCTCAAGGATGTCTGAAAAGGAGACATCCTCAGAGGGGGATCGTGGGGAACCCTCCGACTCATCTAAGTCGGTATCCGATGTAGTAGACTCGGGGGAGTCTGTGTGTTTCCTCTTACACGTCCTCTTCCGAGGGGGTTCACCTGCTGGATCAGGAGAAACTTCGGAAGAGGAGGAAATTCCCAATGGGGAAACCTGGGGCGATGGATCCCTGGGCCTGAGAGCAAGAGGCTGGCAAGAGGCGTCTACAGGCACTGAAGAGGGAGGAGCTAGAGGGATGGACCGTTGACCTGGCTCAGAGGCCAGGACACTCCTCATCACCTCAAAGGCTCCCCTCCCCGGGAGGCCGGAATATCCCCGATCCGAGGATACAGGAATTCCCGGCTCCACTGAGAGGGAAGGCTCCGAGGCCGATGTCGGTGCTGAGCTTACCAAAGCCGAAGCCCCGAGAGGGAGAGCGGGGTCGGACAAGGGTCCGATGCCACTAGCCCCCTCGGAGCCGACAAGGGAAACCCGACGACCGGATCCCTCCAAGGAAGGCCTCAAGGAGGAGATCGGAGCCGAGGACGACGGAGCCGAAGGATGTATCGGCTCCGGCGCCGAAACAGTCGCTGTCCCGAGAAGCTCCGAACTCTGGTGTGGAGTCGGAGTAGGGTGGGCTGTAACACACTACTAGACTATAAAATTGGAAACAAGGGGGAAATAAAACCCTAACTAAGCTTTTCTCTTTTGACAAGAAAATAACTTACCTCAGCTGGCAAAGGAGACCTCTTTCGCTAAGCGGCAAACGAGATCTGAGGTAGTTCCGCCTTGCATCATGGGATATAGGGTTGCCTCGAGCTGGTAAAAGGAGTTCTCAAGCTAAAGCAAGTGCCGAGTCGGAGCCGAGGATCGGCTCCGAACCCATCCAGCAAGAATGAAGGCGAGATTGACAACTTAACATTCAATTTTATAATGCCTTGTTCAGGTATGAACAGAGGACCAGACTGCTGCTTCTAACGCCCACTTCTTTCCAATATACCATCAAAGAGGAAAAGGCATTAGTTGAGTCAGCTGTAACCTTGCTTGGAAGAGATTTACCATTGTGGGAGTAACAGAAAACAGCAGCAACAGCCAACCATCATACAGTAGTTTGCTTAGAGACAGGTTGACTGTTCTTAGCCCCCCCCCCCCCCCCGAAACAAACAGCTGTTGAGTACTCCTAAAGGGCTTTGTTCTGTCCAGGTGTAGCTGAGATGCCTGTGTACGTCCAAGATTTATTTATTTTATTTTACATTTGTTAACCGGAATAGTCCAACTGGATGCATGTCAATTTTCAGTAAAGGCCCAGGGAGAAAAGCTCCAAAGAGACATATGTTCAAGACATACAAACAAAATTCAAAACATATTACAGTAAATACAATAAGACTATGTAGTTGAGCACACAAGTCTATAGCAAAGACATATACAATGATCAATATATTTGTAAACAACCATAAAGTATATTGAGTACCAAGAATCACATTGTGTGTTTGATTGTGGTGTACTAAGGCTATGCAGAGCTATTAAGAGGCTATAAGTTTAATGAAAGAGTTACAGTAGGATTGGAGTGAGACTGGAGTTAGTTTGGTGTGGAGCATGGACATAACCATTTGTTGTTGAGATGATTTTTGATAGACTTTTTAAATTTGGATAGGGAAGATTCCAGGGTTATGGATGACGGCAGGGAGTTCCAGATTTTGGATATGTAAGATGAGTAGAGGGAGTCACCGTCATGGTTGTGGGATCTGGCAACTGTTAAAAGTAACTTGTCTGTGGATCGGAGCTGCTTAGGACAGGAGTACCGCTCAATTAGGTTACTTAAAGAAAGTGTTTTGTATGGTTGGGAGAGCAGCTTGTGAGTGATGATCAATTGATTATAGATTAGTAAATTTGGTAGTTCAAGCCAGTCCAGTTGTTTTAGATTATGACAGTGATGGATTCTGAAGGAGATGTTGTTAGCAAATTTGGCTATCTGATTATAGCAGGTTGACATTTTGCTGGTTTCTGTTTTGGATAGATTGGTTAGGTTTGGGGATGCATACAGTAATGTTGGGAGGAGGTGGGTGCGAGTAATTGTGGTTCTAGCATTGAGTCAGGAAGGATTTGTGTTTGTAGAGACTACCTAGCTTTCTGTGAGTGTTTTTAATAGCCAGATTAATGTGTATATCAAATTTTAACTTGTTATCAATGGTAACACCTAGTAGTTTTGTGTGGGATTCAGGTGTAATAAGGGTCCCATTTTTAGAGTGGATATTAAAGGTGGGGGTAAGACTGGTATTTTGTGAGGGGTGAAATAGAGTTTGGTCTTTTTGGGGTTGAGTATGAGGCCATTATCAGTAAGTCAGCTTTCGACTGCATGGAAATTATCCTGGGTTTTGTTGTATAGTTCTGCCATGGTTGGGGCACTGCATATTATAGTGGAATCGTCTGCGTATTGGATACGGCTAGTACTATTTGCAGCTGAGTGGAGAATGTTTGTGAAAATTGAGAATAGCAAGGGACCCAGTATAGATCCCTGAGGTACCCCAAGTGTGACTGGTAAAAGTGAGGACAAGTTATTGTTACATTGTACTGCTTGTTGCCTATTGCTAAGGTAGTTTTTGAACCAGGAGACTGATTGGTTGTCTAAGCCTAGGTTTTTGAGGTGGCAGATGAGTTTGTTATGGTTAACCATATCAAAGGCTTTTGATATGTCTAAGAAAAGGGCTGAAGTAAGTTTACCATTGTTCCTGTTATGGTTTATGGTGTCTGTGAATGCTAACAGAGCTGTGGTTGTGCTATGACCTGGACGAAAACCGTGTTGTGTTTGTGATATGAGTTCATGGTTAACAAGGTAGGACATTAGTTGATGGTGTATGCATTTTTCTAATATTTTAGCTAGTGGGGATAGAATTGCGATTGGTCTGTAGTTAGATACATCATAGGAACTCCCCCCTTTGTGAAGAGGTAGAATGTGGGCAGTTTTCCAAATTAGGAGCGCTGTAGCTTCAGTGATTGATCTATTGATTAGTATAGAGACTGGTACAGCTATTTCTGCTGCTGCCAATTTTAAAAATTCATTGGGGAGGGCATCTGCTCCTAGTGTTGTAGGTTTCATCTGGGAGAGTAGTTTTCGTATGTATGATGTTGGGATGGGTTGCAGCTTAAAAGTGGGTCTATGGTTAGTGGAAGGATGATCACCTGTTGCACTGGCAGTGAGATGTTTTTGTGCTAGGGCAACTTTTAGTTATGTACTTACCATAACTTCGGATGTATGGGATCCATCTCGCCTACATTCATAACTGATGGGCTCGGAGCCGATCCATCGGCTCCGACTCGGCCAACTAGTACACTAGAATGAAGTCTCTTATTGGCTGGGCTACCCTCTATCCCAGGATGCACCACACCTGCTTCCCCAGATCTTGTTTGTTCGCTTTCATACTTACATGCAAACACAGAAAAATAGTAGTTACTACAACCAACTAAAGTTCTTCAAGAGAAGATCTCCAAATGGAACTACATTTCCTCTAAATCCGAATGGAAGGGGGAAGGAGGGTGGAGTGCGTATGAATGTGGCGAGATGGATCCCATACATCCGAAGTTATGGTAAGTACATAACTAAAAGATGTAATGGGATCCTATCTCGCCTACATTCATAACTGATGGGACAGCGTCCCTAGCACCTAAATCCCGGGTGGCTCATTGGAAAACACTCCTGAGAACTATGGAACCAAAGGAAGCCCTGCCTCGAGAAACCACATCTAGCTTGTAATGAGAAATGAAAGTGTGCGGAGAAGTCCAGGTAGCCGCAGCACAAATATCATCTATTGATAATTTGGAGTGAAAAGCTACAGAAGTAGCCATTGCCCTGGTAGAATGAGCCCTGACTGGAAAGGGAAGCTCTTTGTTAGCCTGTGAATAAATGAAGGAGATGCAATCTTTAATCCATTTAGCTATGGAGGTTTTAGCTACTGGTTGACCCAATCTGTTTATTGCAAAGGAAACAAACAGTTGATTTGATTTCCGCGTCTGAGCAGTTCTATTCAAATAAAAACGTAGTTGTCTATGGACATCCAACTGATGAAGGATAAATTCTGCGTTATTGGAGAACTCGAGGAAAAAATACAGGGAGCTCTAGAGCCTGTTGAATGCAGAAAGAAGAAGCTACCTTAGGTAAAAAGGAGGGATTTAATTTCAGGGACACTCTATGTTTGTGAAATATCAAATAAGGAGGATCAGAACAAAGAGCTTGAAGCTCTGAAACCCGCCTGGCCGAAGTTATGGCTACTAAAAAGGCGGTTTTCCAGGACAGGAATTTCAAATCGCAGGTAGCTGCTGGTTCAAAGGGGAGGGCAGTTAAGGCAGACAGAACCAAATTTAGGTCCCAAGGGGGGACAGGATGAGATATCGGGGGCCTAAGGAGCCATGCTCCTTTAAGGAAAGACTTGCAAAGTTTGTGTGACATTAATGAAGGTTCAAAAGAAGCATGAAAATTAGAGATAGCCGCTAGCTGAACCTTAATCGTGGAAACTGAGGAGCCCAACTGAAAAAGAGAGGCCAGGAAATTCAAGACCTCCGATACTGGGGCGGTAAGAGGGTCTATACCTCGTTGCTGTGCCCAAAAGGCAAACCTTTTCCATTTGCTGGAATAAAGTTTGACAGTGGAAGGTTTGTGAGAGGAAGACAATATGTGGATCACCTCCGGAGAGAGGGAATTGTCTCTGACTAAGGATGGAAGCGGAGTAACCATGCCGCCAACCTCAAGGACCTGAGAGATGGGTGAGACTGTCCTGACTGATGAGTCAACAGGTCTGGCACCGGGTCCAGAAACCATGGACCTTCTACCGCATACCTCCGAAGGAAGGGGAACCAAACCTGACGAGGCCAGTGCGGGGAAATCAAAATCATGTCGCTCTCCAGGTAAATTGCCTTCTGTATCACCCTCGGCAGGAGGGGAACCGGAGGGAAGGCATAAAGGAGACCGGGGGGCCAAATGTGGGTTAGAGCGTCCCTGGGAATCTGTCCCTGAGAGGGGATCAGCGTGAAGAACTCTCTGCACTTCGCATTGTGGGGGCTGGCAAACAAGTCGCAGCAAGGGAGACCCCAGTTGGCGAAGATTTCCGCAGCCACTCTTTGGTTGAGGGACCACTCGTGGGGTAACAGGATGGTCCTGCTTAGTCTGTCCGCAATCACATTGGATTTCCCCGGTATGTGCGTTGCCATTAGGAAGCGGTTGGTAGCTACCGCCCAGTGCCAAAGTCTCATGGCTTCTCTGCACAGTGGGTACGACCTGGTCCCACCTTGCTTGTTTATATACCAAACCACTGACATGTTGTCGGATAGGATAGCAATCGGACCTTGCGGGAGAGCGTGATGGAGAGCTTGTAGTACCAGAAGTACCGCTCTCATTTCCAGGATACTGATGTGCAAATGCGCTTCCTGGGGTTGCCATGTGCCTTGGACAGACCTGTCCAGGTAATGACCCCCCCAACCTACCTGGGAGGCGTCCGTGGTCACAGTGGCAACGGGGGACTGAGGAATAAAGGGTCACCCCTGGTCGAAATTGGATCGGAGGAGCCACCAACACAGATCTCGACGGCAACTCTCCGTAATCATAACTAAGTGGTTCAAGGGGAGTTCTTGATAGGACCATTGAACCGACAGAAGCCATTGCAGCACCCGCATGTGCAGTCTGGCTAAGGGGACTAGGAGTATAGTTGATGCCATCGAGCCCAACACCTGTAGAATCAGATGGGCCGGAGCTCTTGATAGAGGGAGGCAGGATCGAACTTGGTTCTGCAAAACTTGAATTCTTGCTGCCGGTAAGAAGACGCGCATCCTTTTTGTATCTAACTCTGCGTCTATAAAGGTAATACGCTGAGATGGGTGTAGTACAGATTTTTGCCAGTTGAAAGTAATTCCCAGGAAACGGCCCAAGGGGACTGTGGCCATGAGCGCCTGAAATAGTAGATGCTTGGAGGTGGCAGTAAGGAGCCAGTCGTCTAGATATGGAAACACTTGGAATCCTAGACTTCTCAGGTGAGCAGTCACCACTGCCAGACACTTGGTGAACACCCTGGGGGCTGTGGTGAGACCAAAGGGCAGTGCTCGGAACTGGAAATGACTGTCTCCCAGGCAGAAGCGTAAATGTCTCCTGGACTCTTGACTTATCAGAATGTGATAGTAAGCGTCCTTGAGATCTATGGAGCACATCCAGACATCCTTCTCCAATAGTGGGAGAATGGACTGAAGAGTGACCGTTCGGAATTTGGACTTTTTCACAAAGCGATTCAATGAACTGAGGTCCAAAATGGGCCTGAAGTCCCCTGTCTTTTTTGGCACCAAAAATAATCTTGAGTAAGTTCCTGATCCGATCTGATCGGTGGGGACAGGCTGGATGACTCCTTTTTCTAGCAGCTTTGAAACCTCTATTGCTGCCTGATCCTGCTGACTGGGTGGCACGTCCGGGATCTCCCTTAAGGGAAGGGGGGGCTTGATGAAGGGAATGAGATAGCCTCCGGTTATAATCTGGAGCACCCACTGATCGCTGGTAATAGCTTCCCAAGCTTGTGGGTGTTCCGCAAAACGACCCCGACTGGCTCCGGAGCTGCACAGTCGGGCACCAACTCAGGGACGTTGAGTGTAGGAAGAACCACGAAAGGAATCGCGGTCTCCAGAGTTACGGGGGCCTCTGCCGCCTCTGGGGCGACGTCTTCCTGAATTCCCCCCCCCCGCCTCTAGAGGGGGGATCACTGGGTGGAGTAGGGAAAGACCTCTGAGTTTTCCTGAACCACATTTTCCCTCCTCTCTGGGCCTTGGGGTAAGGCCTAGAGGGAGCGGAAAAACGGGCCCCAACGGCAGTCAAGGTCTTGCCCTCCTGCTCGCACTGAGTCAGTGTGTCCTTCACCTTGGGTCCAAACAAAGAGGACCCATCAAAGGAGGCGTCGGCGAAGGAAGACTTGAAGGCCTCCGCAAAGGAACACAAGCGTAACCAGGCATGTCTCCTGAGGGCGACACCTGTTCCCGCTGCTCTACTCGCCCCCTCGGCCGCATACGAGATGAGCCTCATGGACGAGTTCACAATGGAAAATAAGGTAGTCATCTGGGCGCCAACAGTGTGGGCTAGCGCCTCAGGTAGATTACCTGTGAGGGACTCACTTAGCTCTTTAAGGAGGTCCCTTTGGAGCCTAGTAAAATGACATAAGTAATTCAGCGACCGTAAGGCAAAGGCCGCTGAAGAAAGGGTACGCTTCCCGTACCTATCCATGCTCCTGGAATCCTTATTAGGAGGGTGGATAGACGTTGAAGCCTCTGCCACGTCCTGCTGTGTGGCAGATGCCACCACCATTGCATCTATAGGAACTCCTTTTGTTAAAAATTTCTTTTGAGGGGGGGGCTGAAAGAAATTTATTTGGTCTTGCAGGCACCGGTTCCACAGAATCAGGGTGTTCCCAAGCCCTTCGAGAAACCAAATCAAGCAATTCATCGAAGGGCGGAGACACCCAGGAGGCGGAGGGCTGGGCCCCGAAGGCCTCGAGGAAGACTGACTCCTCAGCGGAAGGGGTTTTGGCCTGCCAATCTCCTCTCTGTCTCAGAATCTCAAGGATATCCAAGAAAGAGACATCATCCGAAGATGATTTTGGGGACCCCTCCGCGTCATCGTGGTCAGTGTCCGATGTGACAGACTCATCTTGGGAGTCTACGTGCTTTCTCTTGCAGAATTTCTTCTGTGGAGGCTCATCCGAGGCTGTTTCGGACGGACCCCCCGGAAGAAGGGAACCCCCGACGGGGGTGTCCTCAGGCCCTGGGGCCCCGCTGTCATGGGACTGCAGTACGCCAGAAGCACCAGTCTCCAGGTCTAGGGACGGTGAGATGGAAGCCTGCTGAGCCGGCAAGGACATGGCCAGCGCGCTCCTCATGGCCTCAAAGGCAGGACCTCCAGACTCCATGGAGATCACTGGCCGAGAGACCACGACGGCACTAGGAATTCCGGCAGCCGATGCTCCGAGGGGAAGACTAGGCACCGAGGCACCCAGTCCCAAGATGTTCTCCTTGGCCCCGGCTGAGGAAGTCCCAGTACCAGACCCTGAACCCGAGGACAGGGTAGGAACAATGGTCGATGCCGATAGACCTCGAGGGGGTTTCGGTTCCGACTGTATTGCTCCGCCTTGCTCCGCCATCACCGACTCCAACGGCTCCGAGGAGGTTGGAGGAGGAATCGAGAGTTTCGGAGGGGGGATCGGCTCCGAAGCCAACTGGGCCGGAGCCGAGACCATTTGTGCAAAAACTGGAGACTGGAAAAGCCTCTGAATAACCCTATCCAAATCCGAATCCGACAATTTGGAGGATTTAGAGGAAGTAGAAAAGGGTCGAGACGACTTTCCTCTCGGCTCAGACAATGTAGGGGACCGGCTCCGAAAGGGCTCCAACACTATCGGCGCCGGATCCGACACAGCACGAATAAGGATCGGCGCCGAAGGAGCTTTCGGAGCCAAGGGGGAAGAGTCTGAGCTGCACACCTCCACCGGCTCCGAAACCATTGGAACCGATGGAGGTGATTCGCCTCTCGATGCTCCAACCTGCGGCTCCGAAACTAATGGAGCCGAGGAAAGAGGCATCGAGGCAGACTCTTCGACCCTCGGCTCCGAAGTCAGTAGAGCCGAGGAAGAAGAGGTCGACTTATGCTTCTTAGCAGTCGGAGCCGACGACCTTTTCTTTTTAGAAGCAGTAGAAGATGAATCCAAAGCTTCCTCAAAAGAGGGCTTAATAAGACCCTTCAAGATCAATTTATTTTTTCGTTCTTGAAGAACCCTAGAAGAAAAAGCATGACACACACTACATGTCTCCTGCAAATGTTTTGGCCCTAAACAATATACACATATAGAATGACTGTCTGTAACAGACATTTTATAATTGCACCTAGTGCACTTTTTGAACCCTGATTTTTGTTCTTTAGACATGCTTATACAATAACACTATGCAATACCCAAATTTCGCGCAAAGAACAGAAGTGACTAAAAAACAAACTGTTAGAGCGCGAGAAAAAAAGGGCACGAGCTCTCTAGAGAGAAGATTTACCTCACAAGAGAAATAATCAAACACAAAAGAACACAACAACGGGCAAAAGCCCTCTAACTTAAACGGGCTTTGCCTGGAAGAAGAAAAGGGTAAATAACAACACAGACACTCCACAAGAAGGGCAAAGGCCCTCTAACTTAAACGGGCCTCGCCCGACCAACCGATATATAAGATCGACAATAACACTGAATCACTCACACAAAAAAAACACGAAATAGCCGTTAAAACAGCTGTTGTTTTTAATTGTGAAGAAAACCCAAGGTCAAAGACCAGAAAAAGTAATAAAAGTACACTTAGCTCCAGCCAAGTCGAGACCACGTCTAACTTGTAAAGCGGCAAACGAGATCTGGGAAGCAGGTGTGGTGCATCCTGGGATAGAGGGTAGCCCAGCCAATAAGAGACTTCGTTCTAGTGTACTAGTTGGCCGAGTCGGAGCCGATGGATCGGCTCCGAGCCCATCAGTTATGAATGTAGGCGAGATAGGATCCCATTACATGTATGGTTTCAGTGAATAATATATTGAAGGATTCAGGTATGTTATCTTTTGTTAAACCTTTACCAGGGTGTAGTAACTTGTTTAAACCTGTCCAGAATTTCTTAGGATTACTCATGTGCTGGTTTTGATGGGTAATAAAGTAGTTTCGCTTATCTTGCATAACTAGTTTCTTGGTTAGATTTCTAATCTGTTGGTAGGCTTGCTGTGTACTAGGGTTTTTATTGGACCTCCAGGATGACCAGGCTCTGTTCCTTTCTGCTATTTTTTTGCCTAATTTCTTTAGTTAACCATGGAGCTGTGTTAGACATAACTCTGGTAGTTCCTGCAGGGGCATGCCTGTTCAATATTTCTAAGAAGGTGGAGATGAAGTGGTCAATGGCTTTGTTTAGAGGTAGGTTATAAAGTTCAGACCAATTGTAAAGTTTTAGTTCTTGTGTGAAGTTAGTTGGATTAAAGTGTTTTTTTGTATCCGATTGTTAGAAGCATTGGGGTTTGGGGGTGGTGGGAGTTGTATTTAAGTAAGAAAGTAGTCTGATGGTCACTCAGTGAATCAGGAAGAGTGCCTGCTATGTAGGAACAAGGTATTTTACTTAGTAAAATCCAGTCTAATAGGCTTTGTTTTTTACTATTTTTGACTATTCTAGTGGGCTGTTTGACTACTTGAGAGAATGTATGTAGATTGATATGGTTAGTGGGTACTTGGGAGGAGCATGTGAGCCAGTCTATATTAAAGTCACCTGATACAATGGTCTCTTGAGGCATGGACTGTGATCGCCATAGAAGTAATGTCTCCATGGTAGAGATATTATTGCCTGGTGGGATATAACCTGTTACTAGGTTGATGGTTTTTCTGCTACATATTGTGAGCCTTGTTAAGAGAATCTCTGCTTTTTCCAAAGAGGGCATGGTTATCTCAGTTTTATTTATGGTTAAACTATTTTTGTATAGCAGGGCAATACCACCGCCCTTTTTCCTTAGTCTGTCTTGCCTAAGGATACTATATCCTGGTAGCACGATGTCTGCATTTTGGGTAGATGCTTTTAGCCATGTTTCTGTTATACTGATTATATCTGGGGAATATAGAGATATTAGAGTGTGTAGTTCATGTATTTTATTGTTTATGCTCCTAATATTTAGGTTTAGGAGGAGTAGACTATTTAATGGCCAGGTATTAAGTTGTATTGTTGTGGGAAGCTGCTGTGAATTGGTCAGAAGATTTGTATTGTTGGGTTCTGGGTTTGGGTGGAGTCTCCAGCGTTTAGAAGTTGTTGATGGTTTGTTTGCATTAATTTAATAAGATACATAGAAACTTTTCACCCTTGTTTTTTGGATCAGAACAGAACACTAGGAGATTGATGACTCCATTCCAGATAAAATCACAAACAACTTTAGGCATGAATGATGAATTAGTGCTTAACACAACCCTGTCCTTGTGAAAAATCAGAAAGGGTTAGCCTGCCATAAGAGCTTGCAACTCAGAGATTCACCTTGCAGATGTCGCAGGAATAAGTCAGTCTTTGAAGTAATGAACAGTAAAATCAGTCAATTTTTCAAGAACAAAGTTGAGATCCCAGGGAGGAGGAATTTAATTTCAAAGGGAGTCTCACGTGCAACACTCCTTTCATAAACTGTTTTGACTACAAAAAGAGATAGAAGAGGGGGATCCATGGACAGACAAGTTGAGATGGATGAAGATGTACTTTGATAGACGCACAAGACAAACCATCTCTAAGTAGTTTACACAAATATTTCAAAACCAGAGAAGCTGAATCCTTTTTAGGATCTCTGTTATTGGTTAGGCACCACCCTAAAAAACCTCTGCCACTTGTACATGCAAGATTTTCCAGTTGCAATTTTTCTTGTCTCCTTAAATACCTGCTGCACATCCTCACAAAAAAGTGCCTAGGAGGTATCAAAACAGAATCATCCAGGCTGTCAGTTGCAATTACTTCAAGCTGGGGTGTACCATTCACCTCTGATGCTGTGTGAGCAGATTGAGTCTGTGAGGAAGTTTATAGTAACTATCTTGGCCAACTCCATTAAAAGGAAGAATCAACCTTGCCTGGGCCAAAAGGGAGTTTCCACAATGATCTTTAGTAATTCTTTCTGAATTCTTTAGAAACACCTTGGGAAGGATTGGAAAGGGCAGAAATGCATACAGGAACATTCCCGACCATGAGAATGATATAGTGTCTGTCCTCCAAGAATAGCTGCAAGGATTTTTTGAACAGAATTCTTTCAGTTGTCTGCTATAAAAAAGGAGGCAAATAGATCTACTTGAGATGTTCCCCACATCTAAAATCAAGTCCTGGAACACCTTCACATGGAACTTCCAATCATGAGGATCTGCCCAGGATCTGCTTAGTTTGTCTGCCAATGTGTTTTGCTCTAAAGTAATGTACCAGGCCTGATCAGTCAGAGAATGCTGTACAGCCAGATCCCAGGTCATCACTGCTGTCAAACAGGGTATGACCTTGTACCCCCTTACTCGTTCAGGTACTATATCAATGTAGTCTTATCTGTGACCACTAGAAGAGGACCAGAGTCCATAAGTGAAGAACCTTTAAGACATGAATCACTGTCAAATCTCTCTTACATTTATGTGCTTTGGCATGTCAAGAGGACCTCACAAGCCTTGCACTTACAACCCTGGGGACACTGTTCCCCAAGAAAAATCGAAGAATCCTTCTAGACAGATTGGACAGATATCTGGACAGAGAAAGGAAGGCCTGCATTCAGAGACAGTTGACCCCCCACCACCACCACCACCACCACTGTAGTTCTTGTTTCACAAATCCCAGTACCAGAACCTGGAAATCCAGGGCATGAAATTGCTAAGCCCAACAATTCTTCAAGTACCACTGAATTTTTCTCATGTGTAGTCTGGCTAGTGATATCATGATAAACACTGATGCCATGAGGCCTAGAATTCTGAGGAACTCTCTTGCTGAACCCACATCTAGAAGAGAGAAATTCAAGAAAATGCCCTGTAGTCAGAATTTTGTCTTCTGGAAGGAAGGCTATCCTTTTTACTTTGTCTATCCAACACCCCAGAAAAACAATTTGTTGAGAGGGTGTGAGGAAGGACTTTTGAAGGTTAAATCTGAAGCCCAGGTGGGTAAGGAGGGATGTGACCTTGTCTAAGGACTTAAAGTGCCTGGATACAGAATTGGCACAAATCAAGTTGCCTAAATAAGGAAAAATGTGGATGCCAAATGTTCAGCAGTAGGCAACCATTTCAACCATTCACTTTGAAAACAGTTGAGGTGCAATAGAGATCTTTTAGTTATGTACTTACCATAACTTCGGATGTATGGGATCCATCTCGCCTACATTCATAACTGATGGGCTCGGAGCCGATCCATCGGCTCCGATTCGGCCAACTAATACACTAGCACGAAGTCTCTCATTGGCTGGGCTACTACCTATCCCAGGATGCACTACACCTGCTTCCCCAGATCTTGTTTGTTCGCTTTCATACATCCATGCAAACACAGAAAAACTAGTAGTCACTACAACCAACTAAAGTTCTTCAAGAAAAGATCTCCAAATGGGACTACAGCTCCTCTAAATCCGAATGGAAGGGGGAAGGAGGGTGGGTACTTATGAATGTAGGCGAGATGGATCCCATACATCCGAAGTTATGGTAAGTACATAACTAAAAGATGTAATGGGATCCTATCTCGCCTACATTCATAACTGATGGGACAGCGTCCTAGCACCTAAATCCCGGGTGGCTCATTGGAAAACACTCCTGAGAACTGTGGAACCAAAGGAAGCCCTGCCTCGAGAAACCACATCCAATTTGTAATGAGAAATGAAAGTGTGCGGAGAAGTCCAGGTTGCCGCAGCACAAATATCATCTATAGATAATTTGGAGTGAAAAGCTACAGAAGTAGCTATTGCCCTGGTAGAATGAGCCTTGACTGGAAAGGGAAGCTCTTTGTTAGCCTGTGAATAAATAAAAATGATACAATCTTTAATCCATTTAGCTATGGAGGTTTTTGCTACTGGTTGACCCAATTTGTTCATTGCAAAGGAAACAAACAATTGATTTGATTTCCGCGTGTGAGCGGTTCTATTTAAGTAAAAACGCAGTTGTCTATGGACGTCCAATTGATGCAAGATATATTCTGCGTTATTAGAGAACTCTGGGAAAAACACAGGGAGCTCTATAGTTTGTTGAATACAGAAGGAAGAGGCTACCTTTGGTAAAAAGGAGGGGTTTAATTTCAAGGAACTCTATGCTTGTGAAAAATCAAATAGGGAGGATCAGAACAAAGAGCTTGAAGTTCTGAAACCCGCCTGGCGGAAGTTATGGCCACTAAAAAGGCCGTTTTCCAGGACAGAAATTTTAAATCGCAGGTAGCAGCTGGTTCGAAAGGACAGGCAGTTAGGGCAGCAAGAACCACATTCAAGTCCCAAGGGAGGACAGGGTGAGATATTGGAGGCCTAAGGAGACATGCTCCTTTAAGGAAAGCCTTACAAAGTTTGTGAGACATCAATGAAGGTTCAAAGGAAGCATGAAAATTAGAGATAGCCGCTAGCTGAACCTTAACGGTAGAAACTGAAGAGCCCAACTGAAAAAGGGAGGCCAGGAAATTCAGAACCTCCGATACTGGTGCAGTAAGGGGGGTCTATACCCCGTTCCTGAGCCCAGAAGGCGAACCTTTTCCATTTGCTGGAATAAAGTTTGACAGTGGAAGGTTTATGAGAAGAAGACAATATGTGGATCACGTCCGGAGAAAGAGAATTGTCTCGGACTAAGGATGGAAGTGGAGTAACCATGCCGCCAACTTCAAAGACCTGAGAGACGGGTGAAGCCGTCCTGACTGATGAGTCAACAGGTCTGGCACCGGGTCCAGAAAACATGGACCCTCTACCGCATGCCTCTGTAGGAAAGGGAACCAAACTTGACGAGGCCAGTGCGGGGCAATCAAAATCATCTCGCTCTCCAGGTAAATGGCCTTCTGTATTACCCTCGGTAGGAGGGGAAACGGAAGGAAGGCGTAAAGAAGACCGGGGGGCCAAATGTGGGTTAGAGCGTCCCTGGGAATCTGTCCCTGGGAGGGGAACAGCATGAAGAACTCTCTGCATTTCGCATTGTGAGGGCTGGCAAACAGATCGCAGCAAGGGAGACCCCATTTGTCGAAGATTTTCGCAGCTACTCTCTGGTTGAGGGACCACTCGTGGGGTAAAAGAATGGTTCTGCTTAATCTGTCCGCAATCACATTGGATTTCCCCGGTATGTGCGTTGCCATTAGAAAGCGGTTGGTAGCTACCGCCCAGTGCCAAAGTCTCATGGCTTCTCTGCACAGTGGGTAAGACCTGGTTCCACCTTGCTTGCTTATATACCAAACCACCGACATGTTGTCGGATAGGATAGCAATCGGACCTTGCGGAAGAGCGTGATGGAGAGCTTGAAGTACCAAGAGTACCGCTCTCATCTCCAGGATATTGATATGCAAATCGTTTCCTGGATTTGCCATGTGCCTTGGACCGACCTGTCCAGGTAATGACCCCCACCCTACCTGGGAGGCGTCCGTAGTCACAGTGGCAGCGGGCGTTGAGGAATAAAGGGTCGCCCTTGGTCGAGATTGGATTGGAGAAGCCACCAACGCAGATCCCGACAGCAACTCTCCGTGATCATGACTAAATGGTTCAAGGGAAGTTCCTGATAGGACCATTGAACCGACAGAAGCCATTGTAATATTCGCATGTGAAGTCTGGCTAAAGGGACTAAGAGTATGGTTGACGCCATCGAACCCAACAGTTGTAGAATCCGATGGGCCGGGGCTCTTAATAGGGGAAGACAGGATTTGACTTGATTTTGTAGAACCTGAATTCTTGCAGCCGGTAAAAAGGCGCGCATTCTTTTTGTGTCTAAGTCTGCGCCTATAAAAGTAATATGCTGAGATGGCTGTAGTACAGATTTTTGCCAATTGAACGTAATCCCCAAGAAACGGCCCAAGGTGAACGTGGCGTTGAGCGCCTGGAATAGTAGATGCTCGGAGGTGGCAGTAAGGAGCCAGTCGTCTAGGTATGGAAACACTTGGAATCCCAGACTCCTCAGGTGAGCAGTCACCACTACCAGACACTTGGTGAACACCCTGGGGGCTGTGGTGAGACCAAAGGGCAGTGCTCGGAATTGGAAATGACTGACTCCAAGGCGGAAGCGGAAGTGTCTCCTGGACTCTTGAGCTATCGGAATGTGATAGTAAGCGTCCTGGAGATCTATGGAGCACATCCATGTATCTTTCTCCAGCAAAGGAAGAATAGATTGAAGGGTGACCATTCGGAATTTGGACTTTTGCACAAAACGATTCAATGAACTGAGGTCCAAAATGGGCCTGAAGTCCCCTGTCTTTTTTGGTACCAAAAATAATCTTGAGTAAGTTCCTGATCCGATCTGGTCGGTGGGGACAGGCTGGATGGCTCCTTTTTCTAGCAGCTTTGAAACCTCTATTGCTGCCTGATCCCGCTGACTGGGTGGTACGTCCGGGATTTCCGTTAAGGAAAGGGGGGGTTTGTTGAAGGGGATGATATATCCTCCAGTAATAATGCGAAGCACCCACTGATCGCTTGTTATGGATTTCCAAGCTTGTGGGTGCACCACAAAACGACCCCCGACTGACTCCGGAGTTGCACAGTCGGGCAACAACTCAGGGACGCTGGTTGTATGAAGAACCACGAAAGGAGTCGCGGTCTCCAGAGTTACGGGGGCCTCTGCCACCTCTGGGGCGGCGTCTTCCAGAATCCCCCCCCCCCCGCCTCTGGAGGGGGAATCACTGGGTGGAGTAGGGAAGGACTTCTGAGATTTTCTGAACCACATTTTCCCTCCTCTCTGAGCCTTGGGGTAAGGCCTAGAAGGAGCGGAAAAACGGGCCCCAACGGCAGTCAAAGTCTTGCCCTCTTGCTCGCACCGAGTTAGTGTGTCCTTCACCTTGGGTCCAAACAAAGATGACCCATCAAAGGCGTCGGCGAAGGAAGACTTGAAGGCCTCCGCAAATGAACACAAAGCGTAACCAGGCGTGTCTCCTGAGGGCAACGCCTGTTCCTGCTCTACTCGCCCCTTCGGCCGCATACGAAATGAGCCTCATGGACGAGTTAACGATGGATAACAGGGTAGTCATCTGGGTGCCAACAGTCGGAGCCAGCGCCTCAGGTAGATTACCAGTGAGGGAGTCATTTAGCTCTTTAAGGAGGTCCCTTTGGAGCCTAGTAAAATGACATAAATAATTCAGCGACCGTAGGGTAAAAGCCGCTAAAGACAGGGCGCTTCCGTACCTATCCATGCTCCTGGAATCCTTATTAGGAGGATGGACAGACGTTGAAGCCTCTGCCACGTCCTGCTGTGTGGCAGAAGCCACCACCATAGCATCTACAGGCACACCCTTCGTCAGAAATTCCTTCTGGGGGGGGGGGGCTGACAGAAACTTATTGGGTCTCGCAGGCACCGGTTCCACAGAATCAGGGTGTTCCCACGCCCTTCGAGAAACCAAATCAAGGAGTTCATCGAAGGGCGGAGACACCCAGGAGGCGGAAGGTTGGGCCCCAAAGGCCTTGAGGAAGACTGACTCCTCAGCTGAAGGGGTTTTGGCCTGCCAATCACCTCTCTGTCTCAGAATCTCCAAGATATCTGAGAAAGGGATATCATCCGAAGATGATTTGGGGGACCCTTCTGCGTCATCGAGGTCAGTATCCGATGTAACAGACTCATCTTGGGAGTCTACGTGCTTCCTCTTGCACAATTTCTTCCATGGGGGTTCATCCGAAGCAGTTTCGGACGGACCTCCCGGAAGAAGGGAACCCCAGATGGGGGTATCCTCAGGCCCTGGGGCCCCGCTGCCGGGGGACTGCAACACAACAGAAGCACCAGTCTCCAAATCTAGGGACGGTGAGGTAGAAGCCTGCTGAACCGGCAAAGGCATGGCCAGCGCGCTCCTCATGGCCTCAAAGGCCGGACCTCCAGACTCCATGGAGGTCACTGGTCTAGAGGCCACGATGGCACTGGGAATTCCAGCAGCCGATGCTCCGAGGGAAAGACTAGGCACCAAAGCACCCAATCCCAAAGTGTTCCCCTCGGGCCCGGCTGAAGAAGTCGCAGTACCAAACCCTGAACCGGAGGACAGGGTAGGAAGCACAGTCGGAACCGACAGACCTCGAAGGGGTCTCGGCTCCGACCGTATGGCTCCGCTTTGCTCCACCACCACCGACTCCAACGGCTCCGAGGAGGTTGGAGGAGGAATCGGCTCCGAAGCCAACTGGACTGGAGCAGAGACCATTTTAGCAAAAACTGGAGACTGGAAAAGCCTCTGTATCACCCTATCCAGATCCTGATCAGACAGTCTCGAAGATTTAGAGGAGGTAGACCGACGAGAAGACTTTCCTCTCGGCTCCGAGAGAGTAGGGGACCGGCTCCGAAAAGGCTCCAACACTATCGGCGCCGGTTCCACCACAGCATGGACCACTATCGGCGCCGAAGGAGCTTTCTTCGGAGCCGAGGGGGAAGAGTCTGAGCTGCACACCTCCCTCGGCTCCGAAGCCATTGGAACCGATGGAGGTGATTCACCTCTCGATACTCCAACCTGCGGCTCCGAAACTAATGGAGCCGAGGAAAGAGGTATCGAGGCAGACTCTTCGACCCTCGGCCCCGAAGTCAGTGGAGCCGAGGAAGAAGAAGTCAATTTTGCTTTTAGTAGTCGGTTCCGACGGACTTGTCGGAGCCGGCGATCTTTTCTTTGGGAGCAACAGGAGGATCTAAGGCTTCCTCAAAGGAGGGTTTAATAAGCCCCTTCAAAATCAGTTTGTTTTGCGTTCTTGAAGAACCCTAGAGGAGAAAGCATGACAGACACTACATGTCTCCTGTAGATGTTTCGCCCCAAACAATAAACAAAATTGAATGGCTGTCTGTAATGGACATTTTATAATTGCACCGAGTGCATTTCTTAAAGCCTGACTTCTGCTCTTTTGACATAATACAGGCCCTCACAAGCAATATAAATGTATTAACAAGGTTTGCCAACTGAAGAGAGCGAGACACAAGGCACAGTACTGAGAGGAAAAATTACCTCAGACAAGAACACAGTGGACAGGCAGAACAAAACAAGTTCAGCCCAAAGCCCTCTAATTTAAGCGGGCTTAGTCCGAAAAAACAATTAACAACAATAACCAAAAATAACACCACTTAAAAAAAAGCACTCAAAGGTAGGGCAAAGGCCCTCTAACTTAAACGGGCCTTGCCCGACTGCAAAAATAAAGTACCAGAAATCACTTCACACACGCTAAAGATATAACAAATTTACAAAGAATAGCTGTTAAAACAGCTGTTTTATTAATATATAGAAAAAACCCAAGGTCAAAGACCAGTAAAGGTAAAAAAAGACCACTTAGCTCCAGCCAAGTCGAGACCACGTCCAGCTTGTAAAGCGGCAAACGAGATCTGGGGAAGCAGGTGTAGTGCATCCTGGGATAGGTAGTAGCCCAGCCAATGAGAGACTTCGTGCTAGTGTATTAGTTGGCCGAATCGGAGCCGATGGATCAGCTCCGGGCCCATCAGTTATGAATGTAGGCGAGATAGGATCCCATTACATCTCAAAGATTAATGCAGAAAACTGATGATATAAACCAGACACCGCAAATCTAAAAAAAAATTCCTGAAATTAAGAACAACAGGAATATAAGCATCCTTGAGATCTAGAATCGCCATGAAACAGTGTTCTGGAAACAAGGCTAGGACCAACTTAAGATGAGCTTTTTGAATTTTGAAACTTTTACAAAATTGTTTAGAAAGGACGGATCTAGGATGGTTCTCCAGGAGTATTTTTTTTTGGGGGGGGGGGTAACAAAAAGATTCTGGAGTAAAATCCTCTGTCTCTGTGTATCACAGGCACAGGTTCTCTGACCCCTGCTTCAACCATGTGATAGAGCACTGGAGGAAACTCCTCTGTCTGATCTGGTGGATGTGGGGGAATTCCCCTGAAAGAAGGATTTTCTCTCCACTGCCAATGTACCATCTCCAAAGTATTCTCAGAACCCAATTGCCTGAGAAAATTTGTAGACAATCTAGAGGGTTGAGAGAGCGCCAAGGAAAAGGAGGAAGAGAATAAAGGGCAGGAGAGGGTAGGGGTGCTCTGCGATTCGGCACAGTAATTATCTTGCAGGAGATCGAGTCATTTTCAGAAAGGAACCCCTCTTGTTTTGAAGAATTATCTTCCTGCTATTTCCTTTTTTTTTTTTTATCTCTGACCACTGTTTCACTGTAAATTTTGTTTGTTCTTTCCCTTGAAGGAAGGCACCTTGTTTAGGGAGAACTTGTGTATATAAAACATCCTAGATGCCCCATAAATTATTTTGCATCAATCATTTCACTGCTTGAGAATTTGTGTAACAGAGGGCCCAAACACCAATTTAGACCTTAAAGATGCATTTAACCTTTTGGCTGTTAAATCAACACAGAAGTTCTGTTTACATAACCATGTATACAGTCTTAACATAACAGAAGAAACAGCATTTCTCAAGACTGTATCTGCACATTTAAGCACACCTCTCAAAGCATCTTTTGTAACCAAAGTTAAATTAGAAACAATTTCATTCATAATGCAAGACTTCTGTTATTCAAGTAATGACACAGCAAAATCACCCAAACTGAGCACACACTGTAAAATAAATTTCCACATAATACCCTTGATAATGTGACATTCTAAAGGCTATATTACAAGAAAGAGACATCCCTTTGCCCTGAACATCTTATCCACTTTCCCTCTTTATCAGGGGGCATTGGATTAGATGAAGTCAAGGACTTATTTGGGCAGGCAGCTGGGGAAACCAAAGCTGGGTCATCACTTGAATGGGAAGACAGACTAGTCATCTAACAAGGAGACCCTATATTTTCTGTCTTTTTAGGGACTTCTAGAATAGATTCTGGTGTCCTGTAGGTAGCTTTATAAACATCCACCAAGGCTGGTAAGGGGGGGGGGGGTGGACATCTCATCCTCCATATGGTCATATACCCTATCTATCTCTGCAATCTGAGGAAAACTGAACAACCATTTGGAGTTAAACTCAGGTTCACCTTCTGAGGAATAAGTGTGACTGGACTTAGTGCCAGCTATGAAATCACCATTGCCCTCATCAGATTCATCATCGTTCACTGAAACAGAAAGGTCTCTAGCCAAACTGGCACTAGAGTTATGTATGGGAACACAGCCGCCAGAATTAGATGTCTGCAGAACACACTCAACCAAGGAAAACACATCAGCCTTATAAACAGCTATAATGTCATTATTAGTTGTATTATGAAACTTCTGCTTATTATTCTTGAGAAAATCACTACTGGATAACATACCTGGGGACAGAATATTATATCTGGCAAGTAGTCTCTTACCCCAGACTACTGCTGCACCTAAAGGATTTGGTTCTTCCATACCTGTGTCAGGTACTGGAAAACCCCCTGAGGATGTTGTCTAATCCCAGTTTCATAGTGGCTGGCAAAGCTATACTTGATAGAGATGGGGCAAGAGAGTAAGTGGTCTACCGGTTGTGCAGTGGCCCTAACAAAATCACTAACCATAAAATGAGGCACATTTGTATTTTTTTTTCTTTTTTAGGTGCATCCGGATTTGATGGGAGTGCCAGATTAGGATCCATCAAGTCAGGGGACAAAACAACAACCACAGTAATACACTGGCAGAAATGGATAATGCATCACAATAAGCACTTAAAAGTTTCTAGTAATAAGTATGTCCCACACAACTAAACTCTACCAAACTATGCTATCCCATCAAAAGAAAAAACGGTTTGAAATGTGTTGAGAATTCTTTTACAAACTGGCAAAAGTTAAAGAATTCCCCATACACAAAGTCCAAACACCAAAGCAACCAATGTGCCAAATGGTGTTAAAAATAGCTCCACACATTTTAACCATGTTAAACTGCCACACAATAATGTTTAATTCCAATGTAAAATATATTTTCTTGTCAAAGAGTAAAGCCACCACAGTATATTCAAACTACTTCACTCAAGCTAAAATCACAATCATATGTTAAAAACACAGACAGCAAAGCCATATATATAGTAAATAATCTACAAATGCTGAAAAAATCCAAGATATTTTCCTGTCAAAAAATAAGAATAAAAGCACAGCAATGGTAATCAAAGACAGAAGGCAAATAAACATTCTTACAAGTAGAAATTCCCAAAGGAATTAATGTACATACTGGCAGAAATAAAATATTAAATGTATCATAAAAATGTAATTATTATTATAATAGTAATAATTAATCTAATAATAAAATGAGAAGAAGGGGGACCCCAAATTGGAGTTATTGGGAGTATTAAGCCAGTAAAATCAGCACTGGATCCTGTGAAAAGTCTCAGGACTTTCTTCCTTGGATGGCAGAAAAAGCCTGAATGCTTACTTCCTAGGACAGCTTAAAGTTTCCCTCTCAGGATACGTTCAGCCAATCAGCTACTGTGTGAAGAGAGGAGAGGGCGATTCTGAGCTTTTGAAAGCTGGTCAGTACTGGGCTACCTTGGCAGATAATGCATAATGCCACTGAGGGAGTGGGAATGATAAACATTAAGTGATGCCATGCTTAGAACGCTGACAACCAACAACTGTTTATGTATAAAGAGATGATACAGACACTTGCTATGAAAACAGTATGAAATTTCCTGCATACCTGACATACATGGAGCATCTGGTGATGTAAAGTGTAATGGGTAATGCGTACACAGCTTTCCTGGGCAGCATATGCCAGCATGAGGTGTTACCATCACATATGCTTTAACCTTACTGTGGCTGCTGCACTGGTATGAAAAGTACTGGTGCCCACAACTCCTCCTATGATTCTTGTAACACTGTCATTTGCATCATACTCATTACCCATTAAGGAAAGAAGATACTCCTCCTCAGGTGTTACTGGTTACATCGCGGAGGTGCCCCCCCCAAGTGTTGCTGAGCATTGTGTCTAGTTTTTGTCCTTGCATGTCCCACTAGATCACTTGATTTTTTCATACACTGTGCCAACATGCATCGTCCCACACACATCACTGATGTCAGACACTGGAAAGAGTTTTGTACTACATACTGTAATACTGTATTGAATGTGATTTTAATTTTACTAAGCTACTATCTGCAATCGGTAATTGTATATGCAGTTACCGTAACCACACTAATTCATTCAATCCTGCAGCTCTACTTCTCAATAGGCCTTACAAAGGCCAGAAAGTACCATAATACACTGTACACAGCTGTCAAAAATGGCACCTTACACTTTACCACTAGACTGATTCTTAAACTTTGTATTTGTTACACCTTATTACTGGTAAATGTATGCTTCGGACACACTGATCTTAATGAATTTTATCAATCTTGGAGAATTTCAAATAATTTCCAAGTAGTAGTATTTTTTCTTATAATTCCCTGTAATCTGTTCACATTTTCCAAAGACTGGAGGTGACAAACATGCCATAGAGCAGCTTAAAATGGTGGGTTTAAGCCTACAGACATAAGTTAAGTCTGATTTACAAAGATGCTATGTAAATGAAGCTCAGCTGAACTGAGTACTACGATCACACCATTACACAAATAGCTATCCATTTCAACTTGTATAAAGTGGCTATAGTTTCTAGTTGGCGAGCTGTACTAAACCAAGCTGTGTGAGGGGACACACGTCAATGGTTAACAGATCTTAAGCATAGCAAATCTTGCCATACTTTTTGACTATGTAGTATATGAAATGTCAGTAAAACTGTATATTTGCCTACTACTATACCAAAGACCCATTCAATGCCTTATAAATTACCATCAATTACTTACTTGAAAAGTGGACACAATTAAAAATATTAGTTATTACTAATGAACTACTTTAACAGCAAAAGTATAGGTTTTACATCATACAAACACAGGTTACATCATCACCTTTAAGTCTATGCCAGTAAACTGCTTAGACTACACAAAGTAGTAAGTACATACATCCTTTTGAATAGATTTATGTGCATTAAAAAGCTAACACTTCAACATATCTGCAGATACTAAACTGACAAAACAGTTTTATTCACATAACTAAATAAGCAACAGTACTGATTTAAAAAAAAAAAAAAAGGGCGGCCACGGTGGTGCAGCGGTTAGCATTGTGGCCTCACAGCAAGAGGTTCTCTGGTTAGATTCTCAGCTGGGGTGCCTTCTGTGCATAGTCTGCATGTCCTCCCTGTGGTTGCGTGGGTTTCCTCCGGGTGCTCCGGTTTCCTCCCACATCACAAAGACATGCAGTAGGTGGATTGGACACTCTAAATTGGCCCTAGGTGTGAGTGTGTGTGCCTTCTGTGGAAGGTTGGGCACCGGGCTGGCAACTCAACACTGTAAAAACTCCACTGCCAATCATGAGCGGACAGATGATCCGCTGTGGCGACCCCTAACCGGGAAAAAGCTGAAAGAAGAAGACTGATTTAAAAAAAAAAGTACAAGTTCATGTGACTTGTTCAGTCCACTTAGTAAACCAATCCTGGCACTGATAAAAGTCCAGTAGATACTACACTATATGGCTACATGTGTTGGGCATGTTGATGTCACAACTCAGAGTGTGGTTCACACCCTCTTATCTCATGACCTGTACTTCCATCCTTCACTATTTCACTGGCAACTCGCAGAGTGGCATCTGAGAAAGCCCAGGGTCAAAACCTAAGCTGGTCTGAAACAGAAACAGAAATCCTTGTCTTCCTACTGCAGAAGTCATGCCTGCAGAAACTTGATCAGGCTGTGGCTGACGCACAAAGGAAGAAAACAGAAATCTGTCAGGAGTTAGAAGAGCACCTGTTATCCCCGGCAGGGATACTCCCCTCTGGGAAGCATGTAAGCAAAGGAGAGAAGGACAGAGTTCTACATTAAGTTTTTTTTTTTTTTCATTTTTCATGGAATGTAAATAGGGTAGTGTAAGCAAATTGCTGTGTATATGTGCAGGTATTATTTAGGTAATGCCAGTGGAGGCATATGTATGTAAGAATGAATGTAGTGAATTTTATATTTGTACGTGCATATAGATAGTGTGAAACTGTAGGAATGCGTAACTTTTTTTCAAGTATGCAGAGACAGTGAACGAGTGCTTAATTCATTGCCGGTGGTTAGTGTTACGCAGAAACAAAATAAGGCCTTACTGTTTTACTGATGTACAAACTGCATGATTATCAAACGTACAGGACTTGTTTAAAAAATAATTACTGCACATACAAAAAGGCTAACCAGAACTAGCCACTACACCTTAGGAGGAGTGCGTATGTGGGAGGCAAAGTAACAAGTGTATGATCACTATACAACTTCATGCAATCTGTACTTCTTTATTAATGTTTCCACTAGCTAAGAATTATATGCTTTACACATAGCTGAAAATGTATCAACTCAGGAAGACACAAGTAGTGCACATCATAATGCAGATTACACTGGTCAATTGTAGGTTCTTGTTTCTGTTACCATACAGTAAGGAAATGTGACTGCCATCAAGAGTATTTCAGAATAACCAATCCTCCCCACCCCTCCCAAAGACACCCTGATGTCCCCCCACTGTGGCAAATCACAGAACAGAGTACATCCTGTAACTCTTTCTTGTACCAAAATACAAAATTAGGAAATGAAAAGTACAGTTGTGTACACTTACCATAAATGTAGATGTTTGAGTGTATTCACTGTTGCAGTCATTACATTTGGGCAATCCTGCTGGCAGGTTGCCCTCAGTCGGCCTGAATTTCAAAGTCCTGGGTCCTGCATCGGCTGCTGTCGCCCCTTCCCTGACATCAGGTCGTCGGGGGTATAAAAGAAACAGCTGACGCCATTTTCTTCAGTTTTTCTTGCCCCAGATGTCAGGTGCCCCCTAAAAGGGTAGCCAAAATTTATATATATATATATATATATATATATATATATATATATATATATATATAAAAATACATACACCAATATAAACTTTACCTTCTTCTACAAGAAAATACACCATATAGGCTGTATAAATCAGAGAAGGAAAGAAAAGTTCCAGTAGAAAAAAGGGGGATGGCGGGTGGGTAACCTGGACTGCAACAGTGAATACACTTGAACACCTACATTTATGGTAAGTGTACACAACTGTACTATGTTCTTCGTGTTTCACTGTTACAGTCATTACATTTGGGTAGAGTCCCAAAGTTATGGTTGGGAGGCTGGAGCTAAACAGCATTAGGAGCGGCTATGAGGCCCTGCAGAACTGCAGTGGCAAAGCCTGCCCTGGATTTAGAGCAGAGAGGCAGATGATAGTGCTTTGTAAAGGTGTGCACTGAACTCCAAGTAGCAGCCTCTAAAATGTCCTTGGTAGGTACTCCCCTGAGAAAGGCTGCTGAAGTGGCTGCAGCTCTGGTTGAATGTGGCCTAATGCCCTTAGGCACTGGCTTGCCATGGTGTACATAGCAGAAACAAATGCAGTGGCCTATCCACTTTGAAATAGTCTGCTTTGAGATAGCTTTTCCTTGTGATCCTGCAGCATATGCCACTAGTAATTGCTCTGTCTTTCTGAAAACTTGGGTTCTGTCCAAGTAGAATCTAAGCTGTCTGTGTATGTCCAAGGAATGCAGAATTCTCTCCCCCTTGTTCTGTGGATTTGGATAAAAAGTTGTCAGGTGAATAGTTTGGTTAAGAGCCACACTGGACACCACCTTAGACATAAATGTTGG
The DNA here is from genome assembly GCF_019279795.1 of Protopterus annectens. NCBI lineage: Eukaryota > Metazoa > Chordata > Ceratodontiformes > Protopteridae > Protopterus > Protopterus annectens. The sequence continues at coordinate 1,243,223,299 of NC_056739.1, forward strand.
GTTTGTCCTCAGAGAGACCCTGTCTGGATAAAAAATGATAAAAGGTTCCACAGTCATGAGTGCCTGTAGCTCTGAAACTCATCTTGCAGAAGTTATTGCTAGGAGCAGAGCTGTTTTCCAAGATAAAAACTTTATATCAGCAGCAGCAGCTGGCACAAAAGGAGGCAGGGTGAGTTTTTCCAAGACAAAGTTGAGGTCCCATGCAGGCATTGGTGATCTCCTTGGGGGCTTTAAATTTTTGGCTCCTCTGAGGTACTGCTTTAATAAGGGATGAGAAAAGATTGGTGGCTCTGCATTGTAATGAGCCGAAATGGCAGAGGCATGAATTTTAATAGATGAAAAAGATAGGCCTTTGTCCAGCATCTCAGTTAAGTATTGCAAAATCTGAGGAATATTTTGCACAGCTGTATCAGTTCCTTGTGCCTGGTTCCAAGCACAGAATCTCTTCCGTTTTTCAGCATAAGATTTTCTAGTAGTAGGCCTTCTGGCTTCCAAAATGACATCCATCACAGCTTTACTGAGAGGTGTGTTTTGTATGACTACATTATCCGCCATGCTGCCAGGTTTAAATTCCTGAGTTGGCTGTGCAGGATCTGATTGTTTTGCTGGGATAGTAGGTGAAGTATTTGAGGTAAGGGCCAAGCTGGGCATTGAGACAAGTTCCTTAGTATTGGATACCAGTACTGGTGGGGCCAGTCTGGAGCAATCAGTATCATCTTTGGCTTCTCCTGTCTGACCTTTAGGAGTACCTTGGGTAGGAGAGGCAGAGGGGGAAAGGCATATACTGATAGGTTTTTCCAGCTGAAAGATAGGGCGTCCACTTTCCATGCTTGTATGTGATAAATCCTTATGCAGAATCTTTTTAGATGGTAGTTGTGAGGGGAGGCAAATAGATCTATGTCCGGGTATCCCCATTTCCTTGTTATCATGCTGAAGACTTGTGGATCCAGCTGCCACTTGTGGGGATCCATGAGGTTTCTGCTTAGTTCGTCTGCCAGAGTATTTTTCCTTCCTGGCAGGAATTGTGCCTGCAGATGTACTTGATAAGTCAATGATGTGTCCCACAAAGTCATGGCTAGTCTGCAAAGGGGGTAAGAATGTGTGCCCCCCTGCTTGTTTATATACCACATGACCATGGTGTTGTCCGTCTTTATCAGTAGTTGTCCTGGATGGAGTAGGTCCTTGAAGGCTGTCAGGGCATTTTGAATAGCTAGCATCTCTTTTTGATTGATATGTAGATGCATTTGGTTTGAGGTCTATGTGCCTTGAATGCATCTTCTTGCCGTGTGGGCACCCCAGGCATAATCTGATGCATCCGTTGTTAGTGTCTGCCTGGCTGGGAGTAATGTGAATGGCTGTCCCTTGTTTTGGTGACAAGCCTTTGCCCACCATCGAAACTCCTGCTGCAGGCAAGGAATGAGAGTAATCATAGTTTCCAGGTTGTGGCAATGTTGAGCCCAAACACTTTTTAGGTACCATTGAAGTTTCCTCATATGTAGTCTTGCATATGGAATTAGTAGGATACAGGATGCCATGAAGCCCAAAGCCTGCAGAATTTTTCTTGCATATAACTGGGCCTTTGTTGCCAACATTTTGAAACAGGTAGTCAGTTGCCTTTGTTTGTCTGGCGTGAGATAAGCCATCTGGGCAGTTGTATTTAAGCTTGCACCCAGGAATATTATCTCTTGAGAGGGTACTAGTTTTGATTTCTTTTTGTGGACTGTGTACCCTAGGCATGTTAGAAATCTTTTCACAAACGCCAGATGCTGTAGAAGAATGTCCTTGTTCTCTGCTTGAATTAGACAGTCGTCCAAGTAAGGATATATTTGTATTCCTCTTTGTCTGCAGAATGCAATTACTGGTGCCAGGCACTTTGTAAAGACCCTGGGCGCAGTAGATAAGCCAAAGGGCAGTGCAGAGAATTGGTAATGCATTGAGCCAGCCTTGAATCTGAGGTATCTTCTGCATATTTGTCTGATTTAGAAATGCAGGTATGCCTCTTTTAGGTCTAAAGTCACAAGCCAAGCATTCTTGCCCAGCATGGGCAGAAGCTGCTGCAAAGTCAACATCTTGAATTTTGGTATATCAAGGAATGTGTTTGGAATAGATAGGTCCAGTATTGGTCTCCAGGCCTTGTCCTTTCTGGGCACCAAGAAAAGTCTTGAGTAAAATCCTTGTCCCTGCTCTTGCTCTGGTACTTGTTGAATGGCCCCCATGTCCATGAGGGATGAGACTTGTTTTTGTGCCTCTGCCCATCGATTTTTTGGCAGATCTGGCCAGCTGTTTGCCTTTGGCAGGGTATGGAAATGGAACTTGTATCCTTGTGACACGATATTTAGAACCCACTTGTCCAAGTTATAATGTGCCGATTTTGAGAAAAAAGTGCTAATTATCCCCCTAAGGGTGCTGCCAGGAGATAAGTGCTTGGTGCAGGCAGGGGGAAGTCATTGGGACTGTTTCCTGTATGGTTGTGATTTGTCTTCTCCAACTTTGGAGGTAGAAGCACCCCATTGCTTTGACCTGTATGAACCTTGCGCCTGGGATCTGCCTGTAGGACGTCTGGATCTGCCCCTTTGAGGTCTGTCTGACACAGGAAAGGACCAATTATTTGTTGGCCAGTGTCTACTAAACCTAGGTGGCTGTACTTGTAAAAAATCTTTGACTGTTTGCATAGATTTAGCTTTGTCCTCCATTGTCTTTAACACCTCTTCTGCCTTAACACCAAACAAAGTATCATGCTGTAAAGGTGCATCTAATAATTTAACCTTGACATGATCGGGCAGATTTTGTTCCTTTAACCAAGCATGCCTCCTAATTACAGAGCCCGTAACTGTGGCCCTGCAGGAGGCCTCCAAAGAATCAAAACCACATTGCAAAGTATGCTTTCCAACTTGTTCAGCTGCATGCAATAAATCCTGCATTTCCTTGTTTTCTGCACATTCAGAGTTTAACAACATTTTTTGTTTAAGCAATGCCATGACATGTTGCTGATATTTGAGCATATGAAACTGACAGTTTAAGCCCTTATAGCCAAGGTAGCAGATGTGTAAACCTTTTTTCCCCATCTATCCAGTGCCCTAGAATCTCTGTCAGAGGGGGTAGGGTTTTTTGCAGTGGAAGCCTCAACTCCTTTGGGACCCTGAGAAATAGTTTCTGGGTCTGCAGCAGGGTTTTTAAAAATGAATTTATGAGAGTCAGAACCCTGTAATATATGTCAGGCTTAACAGGAGCTGGAGGTAAGGAGTCAGGGGTAAGACTAGACTCCAAAAACACATCATCTACAATGTCTAACACAGGTGGAATGGCTAGTGGCCTGTGTTGAGGTAGTAAAAAGAAATCCCTGAGCCTCTTTTTAGATTCTGAAAAATCTTGCCTCTCCCAGTGGAAATGCTCCCTCATGGTATGCAAGGTTTCCCTAAAAGAATGGTCCTCTGGAGGAGAAGCTGAAGGTATATATTTTTCAGCATCAGAATCCTCATAGAGGGGAAGAGAATATTTCTGATCAGAAGAGGAATCAGAAGAAATGGAAACCTGATCTGAAGATTCATAGTCAGTCTCTTGCCTAGGCCTCTTATTAGGAGGGGGATGGGAACCCCTGATCAAGGTAATCAAGTCTTCGGCCATTTTGAGCATCTGTTTTTTGGGCATACAGGCCTGACCACGTGGCTCTTGAGTTTGTTTCTTTGCTTTAGAAGGTGCTTTAGTCTTTGCCTTTGAAACTGAAGTCGGTTTAATATAAAGATGTTTAGGTCTGAATACACCCTCAGAAGCCGGTGCCTGCTCAGCGGCTCCGGACCCATCTGAAGGAATAGCATCCAAGGCTCCAATACCTTGAGTTTCCAGCAGCATGGCCGAATCCACGTGGGAGTCAGTAGCGGCCTGCGACTCTAAAGTAGTGGGCGTCAGGGGCTGGGAAAGCGCCTCACTGAGAACCGGCGACTGGCTTAGGAGAAGCTTCGTCGTCGGTTTTGGGCCTCAGTTGTCTATCTCTCTCCTTTTCTTTGCGTTTTTTGTGAACTCCGGTAGTTGGATGGCTATCCGATGACATTTCTGGATAATTAAACCGGCGTCCAAAATAGTTTAAAGCAAAATCATACCGACGCTTAATAGTACATTGGTTAAATCTAGCACAAAACCGACAACTAGAAATGTTGTGATCAGGGCCTAGGTAAGGAATACAGTAAGAAAGAAAATCCTTATGAGGTATTTGCTTTCCACAAGAAATACAACTATTTACTTTTTCTGACATCGGTCTGGAGCAAGAAAAAAGTTTCCCCAACGGGGTACTTAGCTTTATTGAAGACTCTGAATCTGAAATTCGAACACGAAAATCTCAGGAGTCGGCCGACCGGCACTTGTGAACTGCTTCTGCTTCGGGCACCGCGTGGCAAGAAAGACTGAAGAAAATGGCGTTGGCTGCTTCTTTTATACCTCTGACGACCTGACGTCAGGGAAGGGGCGACAGCAGCCAACGCAGGACCCAGGACTTTGAAATTCAGGCCGACTTGAGGGCAACCTGCCAGCAGGATTATCCAAATGTAATGACTGCAACAGTGAAACACGAAGAACATCACTGACAGGGAATAAGCTAGGCAATCATTACTTTTGGTAGTTTGCATTAATCAAGCAAGACCTACTGTATTATTCAATTAAGTAATGCATACATTGTATCACATCTACTAGAAAAAAAAATTCTAGTAAAAAGATTGTGCTACACGGGTAAAGAAGTATGCATTCCTTTTCTTCTTAGATCTATAGCTGATGAGGAGCATAGTTTCATTAAAGATCATGTCCACAGGAGACTTAAAGATAAAGTTTAAGATAACTATCGCCCCATAAGCCTGGTCTGCAAGGCTATGGAGCGCATCATCATGGAAGTCATTAACAAAGACATTGGAAACCTCCAAACACTTGACCCGACCCAGTTCGGCTTTAAGGGCAGATCATGCCTACTAAACCTGGTTGACTACTTCGAGACAGTTACTAAGGCCATAGATGAGGGAAAGGTGGTTCACGCAGCCTACCTTGATCTCGCCAAGGTGTTCAACACCATTCCTCACTCAGGTATTATAGAAAAACTCACCAGCCTGAACTTAAACCCCTATGTCACAAGATAGGTTGCCAACTGGCTTACAGACAGAACTCGCATGGTAAGAATAGTGAGCTCCAGGTCTGACTCTAAACCAGTCACAAGTGGTGTCCCACAAGGCTCGGTTCTGGGACCCCTACTGTTCGGCATATATTTCTCAGAAGTACAGGCAAACACAGGAGGACTGTGGCTAACCAAGTTCGCCGATGACTGCAAACTGGGAGCCATAACTGACTCTCCGGCTGACACGGACATCCTCCAAAAAGGCCTTACTGAGAGAGACAGACACCTGGTGTCAAAGTCATGGCCTCAAGCTAAATGCCAAAAAATGCATAGTCATCCCATTTGGGAAAAACAAAACACTCACAAATTACCCACATAGGCGGAAGCCCCCTTTAATACAGAAGAGGTAATAAGAGATCTGGGGACCCAGGTAGATAGTAATCTCTCCTTTGACAATCATATTGCCAAAGTAGTTGGGAAATCCTTCTATGTGGCCCATCTAATTACTAAGGGGTTCGCATCTAGAAATAAAGAGGTTATAGTGCCCCACTACTCGTCACTCATCAGACCCATCATAGAGTTCAATGCCCCATTTGGGATGTACCGCACAAGACACTTCCAACAGCTGGAAAGACCACAAAAGCACCTCACCAAGAGGATTACTGGCCTCAAACATATGTCCTATGCAGCCCGACTGAAAAAACTCTGGCTGTACTCAGTGGCATATCGCTTACTGAGAGGTGATCTCTGCCTGACTTACAAAGCCATGTCCAACTCAGAATTGATGGACATCCTCCACCTAAAGAAATCCAAGTCACTGCGAGCCACGCGCTCTAGTGAGCTAAACCTCGCCACAACAATAAATAGAACATGCTGGAGGGATAGATTCCTGTCACAGAGACTCCCCATGCTTTGGAACAAAATGCCTAACTACATTAGGCAGAGCACCTCACTAACACTCTTCAAGAGAAGCCTGGACAAGTGGATGGGTAACAGAAAATACACCCCTGGGATCACTTCATTGGTTCTGCTTGACAGAGGCTCAGTTAATTAATCAATGGGGCGGCGAAAGCCGACACACTCTGGCTAGGCTTATAAATGCCCTCAGGCAGATAGCCTAGTACCTACCTATGAACCTAATAGAACTTGTTCTCAGAATTCCATTTTCACCCCCTCTGAACAGGGCATCGCAACAATAAAATCAACTGAAGCCCTCCATGACAAAAATGCATTTTGTTGATTAAAGAAAAATAAGTTAAAATCAGCTTACATTTCCCAAGATACTCCTGTTCTCAGCTACACGTTTTAGTAAGAGACATCCACAGGAAATATAATGACATCATCCTTGGTAAATGGCTTTGTGTTGGGAAAAGGAAGGTATATTAAGCAGAACAGACTAAGTCCATTTCCACTTTCATGTGGAATTTAATCTAAACATTAAATAAGAATAGTAACATGTAGCAGCAATAATCCATTATACAGTCATTTGTTCAGCCTGCTACCTTCCAGAGGGCAACACATTTGTGTGGAGCCGATATTGTATGGTCAGAGTGTGTGTGTCGTGGAACACAGCAATGCTTGAATATTCAGAGTAATGCACAGGAGCGAAAATTTAAATTGCAGCCTTGTGTCTTTCAGTAAGTGGACCAAAATATATTATTTTAATCAAACATTGTATTTATTGTTTATTTTTACATCTATTTTTTCCTGCTAGCATAGGGCACAGTATATACGAGTTAGCTACACACTACTGAACTCTTTCTCTTCCACATCCAGATAACCATCATCATAGTATGCTACATTAAAGAGTTAACATAGGCAGTGGGTAAAGGTGTCTAACACATGCGGGGGCACATGGAGGCGCTTTTAAAAGTTATACTTAACTGATTTGAAAAAGAAGAAAAAAAAATAAAACCCTTATAGGTTCATAGGTTCATAGGTTCATACTAGGCTATCTGCCCGAGGGCATTTACAAGCCTAGCCCATCGTTTTGTGGCTTACGCCACCCCTTTAGTATGGGGAACTATACCCATTATTTTGCTGTGCCTCTGTCGAGCAGTGACACTGAGGTAATCCCTGGGGTATATCTGCGATCTCCCATCCATTGGTCAAGATTTCTCTTGAACAAGGCCAGCGAGGTGCTCTGCCTCACATGTACCGGGATTTTGTTCCACAGCATAGGGAGTCTTTGGGTGATGAATCTATCCCTCCAGCACATCCTATTAATAGCCGTGTCAAGGTTTAAGTCTCCGCCCTTGTGGCTCTGATGGATCTAGATTTTTTGAGGTGAAGCATATTCATCAAATCTGGGTTTGACATGGCCTTGTATGTTAGGCAAAGGTCACCTCTGAGCAAGCGGTAAGCGACTGAATAGAACTGGAGTTCTTTCAGTCGGGCAGCATAGGACAGATTTTTGAGACCCTTTATCCTTTTGGTGAGGAACTTTTGTGGCCTCTCCAGCTGCTGCAAGTGTCGGGTCAGATACATTCCGAATGGGGCATTGTACTCAATCATTGGTCTGATGAGTGATGAGTAAAGGGAGACTATGACCTCCCTTGATCTAGATGAGAATCCCTTCATGATAAGGTGGGCAATGTAGAAGGTCTTCCTAACTACTTTAGCTACATGGGTGTCGAATGACAGACTACTATCAACCTGGGTCCCCAGGTCCCTGATAACTTCTTCTGTGCTCAGTGGATTGCCACCTATTTGGTAGCTAGGGTAACCTTGTTTTTCCCAAGGGTATGACTATGCATTTTTGGCATTTAACTTTAGGCCGTGGCTCTGGCACCAGTTATCCGCTTCTGTGAGACCCTTCTGAAGGATATCTGTGTCAGATGTGTTTTCTACTATGGCGCCCAGTTTGCAGTCATCTGCAAACTTTGTCAGCCATAACCCTCCTGTGTTTGCTTGTACTGAAAAGTAGATGCCAAACAAGAGTGGGCCCAGGACTGAGCCCTGTGGGACACCACTTGTGACAGGCTTTGAGTCTGACATGGCGCCAGCAACTCTGACCCTGTGGGTTCTGTCACTCAGCCAGTTTGCAACCCATCTTGTGATGTATAGGTTGACATTTAAGCTGATGAGTTTTTCAATGATACCCGAGTGGGGTATTGTATCGAAGGCCTTAGCCAGATCGAGGTAGGCTGTATGGACTGCCTTTCCCTCATCAATGGCTTTGGTGACTGTTTCGAAAAAGTCAACCAAGTTTAAAAGGCATGATCTGCCTTTGACAAAGCCAAACTAGGTTGGATCCAAAGTCTGCAAATTCCCTATGTCTTTATTTATGAGGTCCATTATGATCCTCTCCATGGCTTTGCAGATAAGGCTTGTCAAGCTAATGGGCCGGTAATTTCCAGGGTCGGTGGAGGCACCGCCTTTGTGAAGTGGTACCACAGTTGCAGTGCGCCACTCCCTGGCTACGTAATGATCCAGAGGTAAGACTATGATTAAACAGCTGTCCTAGCTGTGGGTTTAATTCCTCATTGAGTTCATGGAGCACACAGCCGGGGACACCATCAGGTCCCATGGATGCTGTGTTTTTTGCTTTGGAGAGAGCAGTTCTCACTTGGGCGCTGGAGATGTTTGGGGGCTCCAATCGCTTGGTATAGATATCTCTCCTTTGGGGAGGGGAGAAGTTTGCACTGAACCTGTCAGCCAGTATGTTGGCAATGTCTGTAGGATCAGTAATCTTCACATCATTTTGAACTAGCTCTGAGCATATCTGGGAGTTTCCTCCCAGGTTTCTAACATAGCTAAAGAAGGCCTTATGATTGTCTGAGTCTTTAGCTATTTTTCTCTCGAAATTTGCTTTGGATGATTTTATGAGAGCTCTTAGTTTTTTACTTATAGTGATCAAGGGTGTCTTACCTTTTAAGGATTTTGCTCTATCTTGTAGTAGCTTCCTCCTTTTGTTGTAGAGTTTGTTTATGGCTGGGGTCCACCAGACTGGACGCTTGCCTTTGGTACAAAGAGTCTTTGTTTTGCTTGGGATTGCCTTATCCATGCAGTCCTGCAGGTGCTGGTAGAAGGCATTTGTAAGTGATTCAGCGGCTTGAGTACTGTTTTCTCACTGCTCGGGGCCTTAAAGGAGACCACACTAGTCTTTAGAAGTGTGAAGTCGGCTTTGAGAAGTTCTTTACTGTGGTCTTTTTATTTCAGGTGGGGTGGGATGAGGACCTCCAGCGAGATTAGTTTGTGGTCTGATCTCACCAGTGAGGGTACACCTCCGGTGTTGAACATTGTGCTCCCATGTTCGTGATGATGAGATCAAGTATGTTATCTCCTCTTGTGGGGATGGTGACTAGTTGTTCCATGGCATTTGAGTTTATGAATTCCAGGAACTTTTGGGCTAGGGTGTTTGAGCTTGAGTAGTGATCCCAGTCTATATTAGGGTAATTGAAGTCACCTAGTATGATGGTGTTTGGTGATACATTTATCCCCTCTAGTGTTTTCAGGAAGGCCATGTGAGGTTCCTGAGTTTGTGAGGGTGGCCTGTAACATGCTACAATTTGCAGAGCAGTCTTGCCTATGGTTAATTGCACCTGGATGGTCTCCGATGCATCGTGCGTTGCCACCAGTCTTGAGGTGTGGGTGTCCTTGATGAATATGGATACCCCCCCTCCTTTCTTGGTATTGTCCGGATTTTGGGGCCGAACGCATGATATGAGGTAAAACCTGATAGCGCTGGGGTGCTCTCAGGAGCCTTGAACCAGGTTTCTGTCACAGCACAGACATCGATGTTCTCCATACTGAGAAGGGCCTCGAGTGCATGCATTTTGAGATTTAGACTTCTGGCATTGAGCAGCATTACCCATAGTTTTTTTCCTTTTTTGTGTTCTAGGGTGGTAGGTTTAGAATTTGAGCCTTGCCTAAAAAAGGCACTACGGGGGTGGCAAGAGCCTTTGCCAATATCCGGAATCCCAGGGGTGACAGGTGCAAGCCGTCCCTTGCGAAGCAGCGTGGCTTGTCCAGCATATCATCCCAGGCAGACAGACACTGGATCCCCTTTGAATGACACCAGTGTTTAAGCCAATTGTTAAAGCTGATCATCTTATCTCCGTATTGTGGCATCATTCTTGGTGAAGGTAGGATACTGCTTATAACGATGAACATTGTTACAACTTTTTTGTGAACCAAGCACAGGTACAATGATACTTTGTATTTGATCAGTTATTCCTTATCTGTTCCATTATATAGTCAAAAAAGGAAAGATCAAGTTAGAGTTCTTGAACAATTGTTTTCAAATACAAACGACATTCAGAAAAGAAATGCAAAAATAATTAAATAACCACAAGAAACCCTTTCATCAAAATCAGTAGTACCATTTGGCTGCATTATTCAACAATGTAATATGCAGTAGCAATTCATATAGTAAACCCTTCCCAATAAATGTTTAATATGCACTATCGATAAACCACTGTAGCAGCGTACAAGCCCTTGTTTCCATTTTGTCTCTCTCTCCCTTTTATGTTCCCTTTTCAACAGGTCCAGAGATGCTAGAGGCAGCCTAGCATTATACCTCCCAGGTCCAGAAATGTTCACCAACTCCCACTGCCCATCCAGGGATGTCTCTCAGGGTCAGGACAGTGGCTCTGGTTCTGTAGACACCCCAGAGCTGTACAGCCTGGAAAGCCAAGAACAGCACAAACGTCAGGACCTGGTACAGGATGCAGTTGAGTGGACACTGGTGACACACCTTCAACTGATGCAAAATCACATCCAGTGGGTTACAGACTCATTCTATCAGTCACAGTTCCATCCATTGAGCCACCAGAGGCCTTCACCCCTATATCACCAGAGTTCTCTACTGCATGCCCATCAGGCAATGATGATGGGAACATATGAGGTCCTCTGGTCTGGGTGAGATTAGATCCAAGAGCTTCTCACCCTCCCCCACTTTTGTGTCTGTCACCTGTACGTCTTGTTTCTCCAATCAATATCAGCCTACCACAGTGTGCTATCTGTCTTGTCTATCTTATATCCATTCCTTAACTTTTCTCGAAGCATTTCTCCTATACCCACAACCCTCACTCCTTCCCCAACTTCCCTTATATATATATATATATATATATATATATATATATATAAACAGAAAAATGGGGGGGTCTATCCCAGCCGAAAACACAGCACCCCCCTCTCCACTTTCTCCAGCACAACTCTCTTAATGTATTGTGTGTGCAGCTTGTTTTCTCCCTCCTCTGTTTCTTGCTGTCCTCTCTTCCAATTTCCAGCCATATAAAGAACAAATCAGGGTGTCCACATAAGGGCACCCACACATTCAGTACAGAATACCTTGTATCTTTTTTTAAACTCACTTCTACACAGCTGGATTGGGTACAGGTTTCCTTAATTGACAGCCAGTAAAATATGCAGGCTTCCGCAAGCCCGTGCTCACCTCTCAATTCTGGAAACAGCCAAAAGTAATCGTCACTTTCCCAAACAGATATATTTGCATATATCCACAGTAGTTTTAATCCATTTACATGCTTAAAGACAGCACAAAAACTTGCGGGCATGTATGCACAGCCTTTCATTTCCATCTAGTCAGCGCCATTAAGTGGCACTGAGCATACTTGCCTAAAAGGCATACATACAAACACTACTAAGAATACCATCCATAATTTTCATTAAGTTAAAACAAACTATCTGCTGGTGTGCTAGACCAAGGTCATTTACTGGAGCCAAGCTGTCGACATGAACACCAACTTCAAGCTAATACTTGTTGCTATGCTGTCTTGGAGACATTGACACAAACAAGAAAATATGAAAAACATAACATTTTCATAACAGATGCATAAAATATTAAATGTCTACATCTACAGTAAACATAGGTCAAGGATTACAGACAGAATTGTCAGCAGGAATGCTGGCTTCCTGCTGATACCTTAAGAATACTGGCCACATAGTACACACTTCGCTCAGTAATCATGAAAATACACCATATTTCATAAAGCATATTTGTGAATAAACCTATAAATTCAGGTATATTCTAAAGCACATAACGACACATTTTCACCTCTGCCCATACAGTTTTAGATGTAACAGAAAGTCAAGTGCATAAACTCATTTGACTTTTAGGTTCATATCTTTGTACTAGGCTGACAACCACAAAAGCCTTTCTTAAGCCTAGCCATGCATCCAAAATTTCTGACAAGTTCTGGTATCCTAGATAAGTGAAAGCAGGTGCTTGGAAGATGAAACCTTTACAAGAAGAGGCTGAGGACATGAGCCGTTTACTGGCTACCTATGTCCAGTAGAGACTTAAGTGCCAAACCAGAGGTGAATTTCCTGTTCCCCATCCAATTGTCCAAGTTACACTTGAAATGGGTTAGGAAGGAACTCTGCTTCACATGGTTGGGGAGCCTTAGCTCTATGACCAAAAATATTACAATATACCACTTTCATTACTGCTACTATAAAAAGATTATTGTCTTCCTTTACATGTGGATCACTCATCTATACTGTGCAGCTATCATACTCAATAACCTGTATCAAGATACCTGACCCTGACAAGCGTCATTCTGCCATGAAATATTAATGCAAACATTACATTTTAAAAATCTGCCATACTTCAAGGAACACAGTAAATAAAATAAAGCAAACAACTAAACGTTGGTCTGTTAAAATGAAAACAAGCCAAAAAGTAAAAACAGACCAGCCACCACAGCTAAAACCATAAATTTGATTGGAACCAAAGAATAAAAACGGATGAGCACTTTCACACAGTATAGCGCTTCATCAGATCCATAACTTCAAATAAAAGACAAGGAGTATTAAAACTAGTAACAACCAATTATAAAGCAAGAACTCAATGATGTACTGACTGAGCTTGCAAAGCAGGTTTTAAGGGGACATTAGCATTCAACCCTGAAAATGTATGTGTTTGTAAACATGCTATCCATTTCATTTCCAAGACTTCAGTTTTCTTAATAATATCCCTGCCTCTGATATTATACCCAAGAATTTCCAAAACCATGAATTTAAAAGAATGCACCTCATTTTGGTGTTTAAATAAGGCATTCAATGAGTTTTTCCTTCTAATGTACCCATATGTTGTAATACATGAACTTTCAAACATTTATTGGTTTTGCCTACATAAAAAAGCTGCACATTGTACACAGTAGGCAAGATAAACCAAAATTACTAGACTTATAATCAGAATAAAAATTAAAACTAAACTCTTTAAGCATCTTAGGAAGTATAAAGACATTTCTACATGACACATACTTGCAAGTTTTATAGGACTTACAGAGGGACGTACTCTTTCTATCAAAGGCCTATCTACTTTAAATGATCTATAACATAACTGCCTTCTGAGAGATTATTTCTGAAGGCAAAATGGGGTCTATCACCCACTATTGTTTTAAACTTATCATTTGATGACAAAATGGGCCAATTCTTAGAAATATCACAGACCAAACAAATATTACTACTGTAAGTTAGGGGGAACATAGCATCTACACTGAGATGCTCTACGCTTGGTGTTACTACCATTACCCCTCAAAAGATAAGGCTTCCCATTAGTAGCTCTAAAGCTATGAATTTCTGATGACACACTATTCACATCTTGTTGACGATAGCCCCTGTCAATTAACTCAGAGCTTAATCTCTCAGAGGCCATTCAATAATCAATGTGATTAGTATGAAGTCTTGATGCCCTGAGAAACTGTACTTTCATAAAGTACAGTTTTGTACCTACCATAAATGTAGATGTCCGATAGGAATGCATCTGCAGTCTTTACAAATGGGTTGTCCTGTCGTCAGGCAGCCCTTCGGTCGGCCGGATTCCAAAGTCTGGGTCCGGCTTCGGCTGGTGTCGCACTTCACCCGACGTCATCGCTGCAGTTCTTCAGGTATAAAGGCATCAGCCGACGCCATTTTTCCTCAGTGTTTCTTGCCCCAGATGCCAGGTGCCCTCTTGGATGGCTAAATTTGGATAAATGCCAATGTTTCCAAATAGTAGAGAGCAAACACATAAAATAAGCATGTATGTACATATATACAAACAAATACACCATAATAGATCCCCCCCAAGCTAGCTGAAGGATGGCAAATACCCTAGGAGTACCTCAGAGGGGAAGGTGGGTGGGTAATCCTGACTGCAGATGCATTCCTATCGGACATCTACATTTATGGTAGGTACAAAACTGTACTATGTCCTTCAAGGATGCATCTGCAGTCCTTACAAATGGGTAGAATACCATAGCTAAACAAGGGGAGGAGGAAAAGAGTGGAGATTATGGTGTAGCTAGGATCCCTTGCAAAACAGCAGTGGCAAAACCTGCTCGGGATCTAGAGTATAAAGGTAAATTGTAATGCTTGGCAAATGTATGCACGGAGGTCCAAGTAGCAGCCTCTATAATATCCTTGGTAGCCACTCCTCGTAAGAAAGCTGTGGTAGTGGCTGTAGCCCTTGTGGAGTGAGGCCTGATGTTCTCTGGAGTTTTCTTTCCATGGTAGGAGTAACAAAATCTAATGCAATTTCCAATCCATTTGGAGATTGTCTGCTTTGAAATTGGTTTTCCTTCCTTTCCTGTGGCATATGCTACCAGAAGCTGGTCAGTTTTTCTATTGGACTTAGTCCTGTCCAGGTAGTAGCGTAATTGTCTATGTACATCCAAGGTATGCAATAGTCCTTCTCCTCTGTTCTGTGGGTTTGGGAAGAATGTAGGTAGGTGGATAGCCTGATTTAATGACACTCTGGATACCACCTTAGGCATAAATGTAGGATTTGTTCTCATGGACACTCTATCTTGATGGAAGATCAGGAAGGGTTGCACTGCCATTAATGCCTGTAGTTCAGAGACCCTTCTTGCTGAAGTTATTGCCAGCAGGAAAGCAGTTTTCCAGGATAAGTATTGTAATTCTGCTGTTGCTGCTGGCTCGAAAGGGGGAACTGTCAATTTTTCTAGCACAAAGTTCAAGTCCCATGCTGGCAATGGTGGTTTCCTGGGAGGTTTTACATTTTTAATTCCTCTCAGAAACTGTCTGAGCAGAGGATGAGAGAAGACAGGAGGATCCAAGCTGTATTCTGCTGAAATAGCTGATGCATGTATCTTGATGGAAGAATAGGACAGGCCTGTATGGAAGAGCTCTGCCAAGTACTCCAGGATGTTGGCTATGTTTACCAGTGTCACATCTTCTCCCTTTGCAGTACTCCAAATGAGATATCTTTTCCATTTTGCTGCATAATTCTTTCTTGTTGAAGGTCTACGAGCCTCCAGGATTATGTCTTTAACCCTTTGGGATAAATTTGGGTTAATTGCTGTTATGTAATGTTCCAGGCAGTTAGCTGCAGAGTTTTCAGGTTTGGATGCAGGATGTTGTAGTTGTTCTGTGTTAACAGTAATGGGATCAGGGGTAGTGTCCATATTTGTTCCCGAGACATGCTCCTCAGCAATGGGTACCAATGTTGTCTTGGCCAGTCTGGAGCTATCAGAATAATCCTTGGACGGTCCTCTTTGATCTTCAGAAGCACCTTGTGCATCAAAGGAAGTGGTGGGAATGCGTATGCTGTCAGGTTTTTCCAACTGAAGGATAGGGAGTCCACCTTCCAAGCAAGTGGATGGTACATCCTTGTGCAGAATTTCTTTAGCTGGTGATTGAGTGGGGATGCAAACAAGTGTATTTGTGGTAATCCCCATTCTCTTGTGATGGCTTTGAAGATGTCCGGGTGTAACATCCATTCGTGGGCATCTGTGGTAGTTTTGCTTAATATGTCTGCTAGAATGTTTTCTTTTCCCGGTACAAAGATTGCTTGTAACTGAATGTTGTAGCTCAGGGCCACATCCCATAGGTCCAGTGCCAGGCGGCATAGAGGGTATGAATGTGTGCCTCCCTGTTTGTTGATGTACCACATAACTGTGGTGTTGTCCGTCCTTATCATCAACTGACCTTCTTGGAGAAATGGTCTGAATGACTGAATTGCCAATTTTACTGCCAGCATTTCCTTTAGATTTATGTGTAGGCGCAGCTGGTCTTGAGTCCATAAGCCTTGTATGCACTTGCCCAGCATGTGTGCCCCCCAACCGAGGTCTGAGGCATCTGTCGTGATGGTTTGGCTTGGTTGACTGTTGCAGAAGGGCAATCCTGTGTTTGATTGACAGGCCTGAGCCCACCATAGGAACTCTTGCTTCAGGCATGGGATTATTGGAATTTTGGTTTCTAGGCTGTGCTTGTGTTGGGACCACAAATTCTTTAGGTACCACTGTAGCTTTCTCATATGCAGTCTGGCATGTGGGACCAGAATTATGCAGGATGCCATGAAGCCTAGAGCTTGCAGTACTTTTCTTGCAGTTAGATGGTTCTGCTTTGTTAATGTCAAGAAGTAGAGAGGTAGTTGCTCTTTCTTTTCTGCAGTTAGGAATGCCATTTGTTTTGATGTGTCCAGCTCTGCACCCAGAAAGGTTATCCTTTGGGATGGAATCCGCCTTGACTTTTTTATATTGACTGTATATCCCAAAGCTTGTAGCAGGTAAATGACTCTTTGTAAGTCTTCTGTTAGCTTGCTTTTGTTGTCAGCTTGTATGAGGCAGTCGTCCAGGTAGGGATAAAGTTGGATCCCCTGAAGTCTGCAATGAGCAATTACTGATGCCAGGCATTTCGTGAACACTCTGGGCGCAGTAGATAAGCCAAAGGGCAATGCTGAAAATTGATAATGCTCTGATCCTGCAAGAAATCTGAGGTATCTTCTGCAAATTGGTCGTATGGGGACGTGCAGGTATGCCTCCTTGAGATCTAGAGTTACCAGCCAAGACTCCTTGCCCAGCATGGGAAGAAGCTGCTGTAGGGTCAGCATTTTGAATTTTGGAACAATGAGGAAAGTGTTTAAAGCGGACAGGTCTAGAATGGGTCTCCATTTGTTTTCTTTTCTTGGTACCAGGAAGAGTCTGGAGTAAAATCCCTTTCCTTGCTCCATAGATGGTACCTTTTCCACAGCTCTCATTCTTAATAGCTGAGATATTTGCTTTAGAGCTTCTGCCCTTTGAGTAGGTGGTAGGTTTGGCATTCCTCTCTTCCCTGGTAGAGTATGGAAATGGAACCTGTAACCTTGGTCTATAGTTTGCAAAATCCATTTTTCCCATGTGATGCAATGCCAGTTCTTTGAAAATATGGTTAATTTTCCGCCTAAGGGTGCTTCTAGTTGTTCCCTGGTAGGCGGTGCCACTGTCAAGTCACTGTGATTGAGTTGTTGTAGTGGTGGTGGCTGCGTCCTGTAGGCACCCCTGGATTGGTTTCTGCCTCTAGAACGCCTATTCCTGCCTCTCTGTGTCTTAGAGGAGTCCGGAAAGGACCAATTCTTGGAGGGCCAGTTCCTGCTAAACCTTGGAGGTTGAACCTGTAAGAAATCTTTCACCGTTTGTACAGATTTCGCCTTCTCTTCCATCTTTTTTAGTACCTGCTGAGCAGGGGAACCAAATAAATTGACCTTGTCCATGGGTGCATCCAAAAGCTTTGATTTGACATGGTCTGGTAATGCCTGTTCTTTCAACCATGCATGTCTCCTGATAACTGTGCCAGTCATGGCTGATCTAAAGGAAGCCTCCAGTGCATCATAGCCACATTTTAAAGAATGGTTACTAACCTGTTGTATGTTATGTACCATTTCCTGAACATATTTTTTATCTAAAGATTCTTCAGAGGACAGCTTTTTAGTTAACTGGTCCAGCATAAACTCTTGATATTGAATCATATGAAATTGGCAGTTCAAAGCCCTAGCTGACAAGGTAGCAGAAGTGTAAACTTTTTTACCCCATCTCTCTAAGGACCTGGAATCCCTTTCAGAGGGGAGGGGGTTTTTAGTAGAAGTAGCAGCTACAGCTTTAGGGCCCTGGGAGATAGTCTCTGGATCTGCGAAAGGAGCCTTGTATAAATGGTGATGAGTGTCCGGGACCCTGTAGAAACTATCGGGCTTAGCAGGAGCCGGAGGCAATGAATCAGGAGCAGTGCAAGCATCATTAAATGCATCATCTACAACAGTAAGAACTGGAGGTATAGCTAAAGGCTTGTGTTGTGGCAAATGTAGAAAGGTTCTGAGCCTTTTTCTGGAGTCTGAGAAATCTTGGCCCTGCCACTGAAATTGTTCCCTCATAGCATGCAAGGTTTCCCCAAAGGAAAATTCCTCAGGTGGAGAGGCTGAAGGAATGGACTCTTCAGCATCAGAGTCTTCGTAAGGAGAATAAGAAGCCTCAGGAGGGTCTGTATGTTCTGAGTCATCAGAGTCATCATCAGTGGATACTGGTTCAGGGGGCTCTGCTCTAGGCCTCTTTTCTGGAGGTGGGAGAGAGGACCTGTCTGGATGAGGCTGGGATCCACGAATTAAAGAAATTAGATCCTCAGCCAAAGAAAGCATATGAAAGCTGGTGCTGGGCCTGTGTGAGGGGGGTTTGGCAGGCACCGTTTTTGAAGCTTTAGCTGCTTTAGCCCTGGCAAAGGCCTTAGACATGGCTGCAGGAGGCCTAGCAACTCCACGTGCAGGGGTTGAAATATCCAGGGGAATAGTGTCTGATAATTCCTGAGAAACCGCAACAGAAGGTTGGATTTCAGAAGGCGATTCTACCAGGTTAGAGGAGGCCTCGGTAGAAGGCATGGTTTCAGCTGAAGAAAGAACCGCTTGCTCGGTTTCGGCCGAAACCGAGACACTCGCGGTTTGCTTAATCGCAGTTTCGGCCGAAACCGCGGACCGCGAGTGTCGGTCCTTTTCTTTACGTTTTTTGGAAATTTGCATTGTCGGAGGATCCGACGGCATAATATAGGCAAAATCAGAGCCGAAAATCTGTTCAGCAAACTCCGACCAACGTCTAAGCGTCCGCCGGTTAAAAGAAGCACAGGCTAGACAAGCAGCTACGTCG
Organism: Protopterus annectens; assembly: GCF_019279795.1. Classification (NCBI taxonomy): domain Eukaryota; kingdom Metazoa; phylum Chordata; order Ceratodontiformes; family Protopteridae; genus Protopterus; species Protopterus annectens. The sequence continues at coordinate 1,243,242,244 of NC_056739.1, forward strand.
TGGTCTGGGCCTAAACAATGTATACAGTAGGAGTGGAAATCCTTATGAGGTATTTGTTTCCCACAAGATAAACAGTTATTCACTTTCTCTGACATCGGCTGAGGCAAGAAAGAGTCCCCAACGGGGTACTTAGCTTTTTAGAAGTCTTCGAAGTAGTATTCGGTAGTAGTAATCTCTGGATCTGACCGACCGGCACTTGCGAACAGCTTCTGCTTCGGGGGCCACGCGGCAAGAAAGACTGAGGAAAATGGCGTCGGCTGATGCCTTTATACCCGAAGAACTGCAGCGATGACGTCGGGTGAAGTGCGACACCAGCCGAAGCCGGACCCAGACTTTGGAATCCGGCCGACCGAAGGGCTGCCTGACGACAGGACAACCCATTTGTAAGGACTGCAGATGCATCCTTGAAGGACATCACTTTTATATACATGAGCAGGATGCATGCTGGTGCAACGTAAAAGGCTATTCTTCCTGCATGCTTTCCTAAAAAAGGACGTAGCAAAACAATTATCCCGAAGAGTCAACGGGATGTCAAGGAAATCAATGGTACAACCCATTCCTAGCTATGCCGTCAAAAGCTTATTTTCGGCCTAAACATGCAAATAATGTGTTTCCTGAACTTTATAATGTATAGCAACCTCCTACAGAATATTTAGCTTCTAGGTGGGCCAAATGAATGCATGCCTGCAGGCAGGCATAGTATGGAAGAAAGACCCAGCAATCTATTTCATTTTCCCACGTTGCTTTGTAAACTCGTTAGACAGCAATGGCTCTCTGCGAGGTCATTCTAGGAAACTCGTAAGAGAGAGATAGAGTGAGGAAAGGAGGGAGACAAGAAAAACATACTGTCAATCAGATAATCCTACCTTATTAATTCCTCTAAAAAGATCAGAGTATTCTTTAAAAAAACAATACAATATAACATTATTTATTTATTTTACATTTGTTGACTGGGAGTGTCCGACTGAGCTAAAGCCCTCCTTCAGCTGAGGCCTGGGGAGAAAAGCTCCAAACAGCACAAACAATTTAAAACCCAGAATATCATGGTAATTTCAAAACACATGCAGTAGTTACAAAAGTTTACAAGTCTAAAAACAAAAAGTAAATAACTAAAGCACAGGAAGTAACATGCAGTAGTTGAAGTTTACAAGTCTAAGAACAAAAGGCAGTTAACAACAAAAGCATAGGAAGTAACATAAAAAGCATAGGGAGTAAGCCATTTACTCTATGTAATACATATTACATAAACAGTAAAGTACAGTTTTGTACCTACCATAAATGTAGATGTTCGAGTGCTCATACAGCGACCGTCATAACAGATGGGTTATCCTGCCGTCAGGCGGGTCCTCGGTCAGCCGAATTCCAAAGTCTTGGTCCGGCGTCGGTTGTCGTCGCTTCCTTCCTGACGTCAGTGCGGCAGGGGTATAAAAGAGGCAGCAGACGCCATTTTCTTCAGTTTTTCTTGCCCCAGATTTCAGGTGCCCCCAGAAGGAAGGCAAACAATGTTATGCAAAAATGCAATGTTGATAAATCAAAAACAGTAGTTGCAAGCAAATACACCATAAAAGAGTACCCGAAAAGGGTTTGTCATAAGGCCTGTCCTAAGAGGGGTTGGAGGGAGGGAAACCTGGACTGCAGCTGTATGAGCACTTGAACATCTACATTTATGGTAGGTACAAAACTGTACTATGTTCATCGTGCATACAGCTGCAGTCATAACAGATGGGTAGAATCCCAAAGCTAAGTAAGGGTGGTAGGCACTAAGTGGAACTAGGAGGGGCTAGGATGCCCTGCAGGACTGCTGTGGCAAAGCCCGCTCTAGATTTAGAGTATAGTGGGAGGTGATAGTGCTTGGAGAAAGTGTGCACTGAACTCCAGGTGGCTGCTTCAAAATATCCTTGGTAGGGACCCCTGAGGAAGGCTGCAGAGGTAGCTGTGGCTCTGGTGGAGTGGGATCTGATGCATGCAGGCACAGTTTTTCCATGAAATGAGTAACAAAAGCATATGCAGTGGGCTATCCATTTTGAAATTGTCTGTTTGGAAATAGCCTTTCCTTGAGCACCTGCAGCATAGGACACAAAGAGTTGCTCAGATTTCCTGAATGGCTTTGTCCTGTCCAAATAATAACGAAGTTGTCTGTGAATGTCCAAGGAATGTAGTAGTCTTTCCCCTTTGTTTTGTGGATTAGGATAAAAGGTAGGTAAGTGGATAGTCTGATTCAAAGCTACACTGGATACTACCTTTGGCATAAAGGTAGGGTTGGTTCGTAAGGAAACTCTGTCCTGATGGAAAATGATGAAAGGTTGCACAGCCATGAGGGCCTGTAGCTCCGAAACCCTGCGAGCTGAGGTGATAGCAAGAAGAAAGGCTGTTTTACATGACAAGTACTGTAACTCTGATGAAGAAGCTGGCTCGAAGGGAGGAAGGGTCAGCTTTTCCAATGCGAAGTTGAGGTCCCAAGCAGGGACTGGTAGTTTCCTTGGGGGTTTTATATTCTTTGCCCCTCTGAGGAACTGCCTTAAGAGAGGATGAGAGAATAAAGGAGGATCTGTGTTGTATTGTGCAGAAATGGCTGAAGTGTGGATCTTGATGGAGGAGAAGGAAAGTCCATTGTTTAACATCTCAGCTAGGTACTGTAAAATTTGAGGTATATTTATTACCCAAGGATTCTGTCCCTTCTTTTGATTCCAGGCACAAAATCGTTTCCATTTGGTGGAGTAGGCCTTTCTAGTAGGTCTTCTGGCCTCCAAGATGACATCCTGCACCTCCTTGGAGAGGAGAAACTGTTGGGAAATCAAGGAATTCTCCATGCAGCTAGGTTTAGAGTTTTGAGATGGCTGTGAAGAGTTTTGTAGTTGTGCTGGGACAACAGAAGAGGGACTAAAGGTAGGATCCATGGTGGGGAATGTGTCAGGCTCTTCAGGAGCGGATACCAATGTTGCCTTGGCCAGTCTGGAGCAATGAGAATCATTTTCGGCCTCTCTGCTCTGGCTTTAAATAGAACTTTGGGCAGCAGAGGAAGAGGCGGGAAGGCATAGACTGTCAATGTTGCCCAATTGAAGGAAAGTGCGTCCACTTTCCAGGCCTGTGGATGAGAGGTCCTTGAACAAAATTTTTTCAACTGGCAATTTCTGTGGGTAGCAAAGAGATCTATGTCTGGCTGTCCCCATGCCTGAGTTATCTTTGTGAAAATATGAGGATGCAACTTCCATTCGTGTGGATCTGTCATATTTCTGCTTAGGTTGTCCGCCAGTGTGTTTTCCTTCCCTGGCAGGAATTGTGCCTGTAGTTGAATTTTCAATTCCAGTGCTGTGTTCCATAGGGTCATGGCTTGCCTGCACAGGGGTATGAATGAGTTCCCCCCTGTTTGTTTATGTACCACATCACTGTGGTGTTGTCTGTCCTTATCAATAGCTGGCCTGGATGCAGTAGGTCTTTGAAGGTCATAATAGCCTTTTGCACGGCTAGCATTTCCTTTTGGTTGATGTGAAGGAGCTTCTCTTTTCGTGCCCATTTTCCCTGAATGCACTGATCTGTCATGTGTGCTCCCCAGGCGTAGTCGGAGGCGTCTGTTGTGATGATTTGAGTTGCTTGAGGTACACAGAAAGGAAGACCTGTGTTTCTTTGGCAAGCTTGAGCCCACCACATAAATTCCATTTGAAGGCATGGAATGAGTGGTATAATTGCTTCCAAGCTGTGGCTGTGTTGAGACCATAAGTTTTTTAGGTACCATTGAAGTTTCCTCATATGCAGCTTTGCACATGGGATAAGTAGGATGCAAGATGCCATGAATCCCAGAGCCTGCAGGACTTTCCTTGCAGTTAGACTGGTGTAAGTTGCCATTTTTCAGAAATATTGAGACAGTTGCCCTTGCTTGTCTGGCGTGAGGTAGGCCATCTGGGTGGTTGTATCCAAGTTGGCACCCAGGAAAATTATTTTTTGAGAGGGTATTAGTCTTGATTTCTTTTTGCTGATTGTGTATCCCGGGAAGTTCAACAGTTTTATTACAAACGCCAGGTGCTGCAGTAGTATGCCCTTGCTGTCCGCTTGGATCAGGCAGTCGTCCAGATATGGGTAGATTTGTATCCCTTGTAGTCTGCAGAAGGCGATTACTGATGCCAGGCATTTCGTAAACACTCTGGGCGCAGTAGATAAGCCAAAGGGCAATGCAGAGAATTGGTAATGGGTTGAACCTGCAAGAAATCTGAGGTATCTTGTGCAATCTTGTCTGATACGGACATGCAGGTATGCCTCCTTGAGGTCCAAAGTTACCAGCCAAGACTCCTTGCCCAGCATGGGAAGAAGCTGCTGTAATGTGAGCATCTTGAATTTTGGCACCTGTAGATATGTGTTTAGGATGGATAGGTCTAAGATAGGTCTCCAATCTTTGTCTTTCCTTGATACCAGGAATAGTCTGGAATAAAACCCTTGACCTTGTTCTTTTGCAGGTACCTCTTGAATTGCTTTCATGTCCATGAGAGCTGAAATTTGTTTTTGTGCCTCTGCCCTTTGATTTTGTGGCAGGTTTGGCATGCCTCTCATTTTTGGAAGGGTGTGAAAGTGGAACCTGTAGCCTCTGTCTATAATGTCCAGAATCCATTTGTCTTTTGTAACAATATGCCAATTTTTTGAGAATAATGTCAGTTTTCCGCCCAAAGGTGCTGCCATTAAAGCTTTGCTTGGCAGGTGTCGGGGAAAGTCATTGTGTCTGTTTTCTAAAAGACTGTGATCTATCTTCTCCACCTCTTGGAGTTGGTGCTTGCCACTGTCTGGCTCTGAAAGATCCTTGACATTGCCCTCTACCCCTTGGATGCCTGTATCTGCCCCTTTGAGGTCTGTCCGTGGCTGGAAAGGACCAATTTGTTGAAGGCCAGTTTGTGCTGAAACGTGGAGGCTGTACCTGCAGGAAATCTTTCACTGTTTGCATTGATTTCACTTTTTCCTCCATTTTCTTTAGCACCTCCTCTGCTTTAACACCAAACAATACATCTTTTTGAAGAGGTGCATCTAATAATTTAGCTTTGACATGATCTGGTAAGGTTTGCTCTTTGAGCCAAGCATGCCTACGTATAACAGACCCCGTAACAGCAGCACTACATGAGGCCTCTAAAGCATCAAAACCACACTGCAAGGTATGTTTACCCACTTGCTCTGCACCATGCAACAAATCCTGCAACTCTTTTAAATCTGGTTGTTCTGGTTGTGTCATTTTGCTTTTCAGCTGAGATATCAAAAACTGTTGATACTTTAACATGTGGAACTGACAGTTTAATGCCCTCATGGTTAAAGTGGCCGAGGTGTACACCTTTTCCCCCCACCTTTCTAAAGATCTGGAATCTCTCTCTGAAGGTAATGGGTTTTTTGCAGTAGAGGCCTTAATTCCCTTGGGACCCTGTGAAATAGTTTCTGGGTCAGCAGTATGGCTTTTATATAGGAACTGGTGAGAATCAGGAACCCAGTAATACCTGTCTGGTTTAACAGGAGCTGGAGGCAAAGAATCAGGATTAAGGCTGGCTTCTGTGTACACATCATCCAATATATCTAAAACAGGAGGAATAGCCAGAGGCCTATGCTGGGGGAGCAGAAGAAATTCCCTGAGCCTTTTCTTGGAATCTGAGTAATCTTGGCCTTCCCAGTGAAAGTGTTCCCTCAATGTATGCAGGGTTTCCCCAAAAGAGAAGTCCTCAGGGGGGGGGGAGACCGAGGGAATAGACTCCTTTGCATCAAAGTCTTCGAATGGAGAATAGGCACAATCCTGATCCTCAGATAGTTCTGAGGTAATAGAAGCTTGATCTGAGGAAGGGTAGTCTTCCTCTAATCTGGGCCTTTTGTCAGAGGGGGGTTGAGAACCCCTGATAAGAGTAATCAAATCCTCAGCCATTTTAAGCATCTGTTTCTTAGGCATGGTGCCTTGAGAGGGTGTCTGAGGAACCTGTTTTTTGGTTTTCATGGCTGTCTTAGATTTAGTGAAGGCTTTAATAGAGAAGGAGGAAGGCCTGAAGACCCCTTGAGAAATGGCAGGCCTGTCTAAATTCTGAGTTTCCCCGCCAGGAGTGGCGTCGGTATCTGTAGTAGGAATGGGGGCCGAGGAGCCTGCGACCTCGGGTACTGAAGACACTGGTAATGCATTGTCATCGGTACTCAGGGGCTGCGTAGGCGCCTCACTGAGTACCGGTAGTCGGCCTTAGCGTGGTATCAGTAGGTGGTGTGGACCTCGTGTGCCGGTCCTTATCTTTGCGTTTTGTGCTCAAAACTGGAGTCGGAGTATCTGACGACATAATATAATTTAATTTTTTGCCAAAAAAGTGAAGGGTGAATTCCGCTCGACGCTTAATAGTGCGTTTGTTGAATCTAGCACAAAAATGGCAGGCCGAGACATCGTGGTCTGGGCCTAAGCAAGGTATACAGTAAGAGTGGAAATCCTTATGCGGTATTTGCTTCCCACATGAAATGCAATTATTAACTTTGTCTGACATCGGTCTGAGGCAAGAAAAGTTTCCCCAACAGGGTACTTAGCTTTCAAGAAGACTTCGGCTGAAATACTTTCGTAAATCTCAGGAGCTGGCCGACCGGCACTTGCGAACTGCTTCTGCTTCGGGCACCGCACGGCAAGAAAGACTGAAGAAAATGGCGTCGGCTGCCTTTTTTATACCCCTGCCGCACTGACGTCAGGGAGGAAGCGATGACAACCGACGCCGGACCAAGACTTTGGAATTCGGCCGACCGAGGACCCGCCTGACGGCAGGATAACCCATCTGTTATGACTGCAGCTGTATGCATGATGAACATCTAAGTAAGTTGAGCAGAGAAGATAAGGTGATTATGGGGAGGAAAGTAAGGAGTAATGGAGATAGCTGGTTACTATACAAGATGGTTGTGGTCAGGCAGGGTGCAAACAGTGGCAGGTCCAATGCCTTTTAAAGTACTATTTGGTGGCTGATTTAAATTGTTTGGGATGTGTGAGGGTCCTGATTTCAAGTGAGAGGTTGTTCCATGCAATAGAGGAGTGGTAGCTATATAAGTTGCACCCAGTTTTTGACTTAATACAATATAATATAACATAATATAATAGGGCTATACATTCTACATCAGACTTTGTCCCCTTTGTTTTAACTATTATAATTTGCTAAACCTTTGCTCCAAGTGACAAGGAATTTGCATTAGGCATATATATATATATATATATATATATATATATATATATATATACACACACACACACACACCACTTTGTTACCGGGTTAGTACACTGATTACAATAAACCACTTACAAGCACGGCATGGGTAAAGAAATTCACAAAAAAATAAAACACAACTAATTCACAAACACAAAATAATCACAAAAGCTAGAGTCCTGGAGAAAACTAAACTGTTAGCAAATATTCTTAAGAGTAGAAAACCAAATGTGGACAACTGTACTAGTAAGTAAGCAGCATTTCAGAACAGCAAGTTGAAGAAGGAGCAGTGATGTAGGTGAGGGGGGAGTTGAGTTATGTGCCAGTGGAAAAGCCCTTGCATTTGGGCCTGGCATTTTACTACTTATTAAAAGTTTTAACTTTTTTCCTGATATTTTTCAGCATAAAAAGAATTATAGTTAATTTATAACCAAGGTTATTTCAATTTTACTTTCCCTATTTGACTCCAACTTCAGACTCTTCTGGAAAATACTGAAAACATTTTGTCACAGCTTATACACTAATCTGAAACTTCTTTTTCCTGTTTCCTCTATAACTATGCACCTAAAAGCTGTATCATCTCTAGTATATACTACATCCATTAATTGCTGTTGTATTTCTTTACAGTCTAAATAGTGTGTACAAACTGTGGCTTCTAGGTGATTTCTAGACTCTATCCTTTTCATTGCTTTCTCAATTTCTTCTTTCATTATTAAGTATTGATAATCAAATCAGTAAGTTATTTTGTCCTTTAATTTTCCCCATATTTTCCATTAATATAACATTCTTACTATACATGATTTGTCAATTTGTATTGTTTAATATGATTAGGTTTCAGTTTCATCTCTCTTCCTTAAAGTCTAACAGTGACAATTTACGACTTTTCAAAATTTCATTTAGTGTGCTCTTTATATGGTCTGTTTTGGTTGAGCCTTTTCTTTTGATTCTTTAACGTACTAACTTACCTTATTATTCAAATCTTCCAATCATTCATTGGTTTTCATCATTCACTACTACTTCCACTGATAATGGGAAGTTTTCATTTTCTGGTCTTACTTTGATGTTTAAATTACCCCCATTTTCAAACTCTATATCTATTGTCAAAGAATATAAAAACGAATAATAGTCCAAACACCAAGGCTGAAAACATCCAAATAAAATCCAACCAAATTTATTAAAATGGATAAGCGCTTTCACAAATGTGCTTCAACAGATTCTAAAACTAATTTAAAAAAACAATATTTAAACTACCAGAAACTAATCACAGATTAAAAACAGACAATTAATGATGCAGAGAACGTGCCTTCAATACACGTTTTAAAGGTACAGCAAAACTGAGTCCCGGAGACCTATGTGTTTGCAAAATGGCTATCCATTTCATCTCCATGGACTCGGTTTTATTAATTAAATCACCTCCTCTTGGAACAATATCAACAATTTCTAAGGCTGTAAATCTAAAAGAGTGCCCTGTGTTCACCTGAACATATTTATATAGTGCATTCAAAACATTTTTCCTTCTAATATCTCCCAAATGTTGCAGGACTCGCTCTTTAAATTTCTTATTGGTCTTTCCTACATAAAAAGAATCACATAATACACAGTCAGCTAAGTAAATCAAGTTCTCTGTCCTACAGTCAGCATGTACATTAAAGGTGAAATATCTACCTGTAGCAGGATGAACAAAAACATTTTTTGCCAGACATAAACTTACAAGCCTTACATGACCTGCATGAAAAGGTACCAGGTCTAAGAGAACCATTATTCACCTTTCTAAAGGGCTTGTAACAAAGTTCTCTCTTTAGAGACAAATTGTTACTAAATATAAATCTAGGATTGTCACCTGCTACCTCTCTAATGCTTTCATCTGATCTCAAGATCGACCAGTTATGCCTTACAATATTGCACGCTGACTGAATATCACTACTATATTTCAAAGAAAAAACACATAAGCGTTTATTAGAATGATATATATGTGTATGATTACTCTGTCTATGGAGATAAGGTTTACCTATAGTACTCCTTAAATTATTAACCTCATCTAACTTGTTCTCAACATCCAAGGGATGGCATCCTCTAGTGATAAAATTACTTAAAATCTCAGTAGCTTGTGCATAATAATCACCTCCAGTATGGAGCCTAGATAGTCTTAAAAACTGGCCCTTCATAACGTTATTGAATATTCTACCTGGATACATACTATTTCTAGAGAGGAGATTATTTTTCTACAGTCTTTTCTAAACATCTTAGAGTCAACTGTTCCATCCTCCCTTAATACCATAGTGGCATCTAAAAATCAATAATTGTACTAGAATAATGCATTGTAAATTTAAAACAAGAACTACTTTTCTCTAGAAATTCAACAAATTCTATTAACTTCAAATATGTTCCATCTCATAAAATAAAAATATCATCAACAAAGCACTTATAGTATAAAAGGTTGCTCTTAAATGTATGATCTGAAAAAAAACACACTGGCTTCCCAAATGGCCACAACTAAATTGGCATAGCTGTTAGCGCAGGGTGTGCCCATCGTTACACCCTGCTGCTGCCAATAAAACTGACCATCAAAAATAAATGTATTACAATTCAAAATGAAATCAAGTAATACACAAATAAGCTCAATACGTTGTTAAGCACATTCAGAGATGATAGAAAATCACATATCGACTCTACCCCAAAATCATTCGGGTTGATGGAAAAAGTGTGCTAATGTCTAGAGTCACAGGTAGATGTCTATCTCTAACATCTAATTCCTGTATAAAGTCCCCAAAAGACTGCAAATAATATTCTGTTTCCTTGAGTACTGCAAGAGCTTTGCTAGAAAAGGCTTAAGTTCTTGTTCTACATAAATCAATAGGGGCTCAGTGACCCATCCCTTCCCAGCTACAATGGGCTGTATAGAAGGATTAACTCTCCTTTTATGAACTTTAGGAAGCCCATGCATGGAAGGGGTAACAGGATGCTCAATATACATATAATCACACAATTTTTTAGTTAACATGCTAGTCAACAATAAATCATGCAAAGAACTATGTACTTCTTGAGTAAAGCGATTATCATCACATTTAGCTAAAAGAGAGTACGTAGTAGAATCAGCCAAAAGTTCTGCCATACTCTTCAAATAGTCAGTGGTATTCATGACTATAATTGCCTCACCTTTGTTAGCTAGGCAGATACAGATTGCTCTATTACTTTTCAACTTTTCCAGTGCTTGATGCTCCTCTCTAATCAAGTTAAAGGAAGAGCCATTGCAAGATGAACTATATTTGGTATATAAATAGTTTTCACATACTCTAACAAAAGCCTCTAAAGTAGGAGGCAACTGGGGGTTGAATAGACTGTTTTTTTTCAAAGCCCGCTGCGATGTAAACGTATTGTCAAACAATCTTAAGTGCCAGTTCTCTTGCAAATTTTTCGTAAATCTACCAGCAAATCACTAATAAATGATGGCCTGGCAGGAACAAAAGAGAGGCCCTTATTTAACACGTTTAGTTGCGGAACTGTTAATGGAAACAAAGAGATATTTACAACTAACAAAAGGCGTAGATAGCACCACAAAGTCCAAAAATTGTCCGGAGAAAAGGCAAATCACCAAGAAAAATTTATTGAACACACTTGAAGTACAATTAGACTAAGCACATATAAGCTTTCGCCAAACAGTTCGGCTTCATCAGAGTCATTAAATAAAATCAACACAGCCCTTTAAATACAGTGTCAACTCCTACCATTGGATGAAACAGATACCACCTATCTACATCTACTTAATAAATAAATACATTGTCCCATTTTGTATTACTTAAATTATTTAAAATCCACCTAATCACTACTTATTTATGTTACTATACAATTAATATATAAAACACTTTGTAAATATCATATTCAAAAACCCTACCTAAAGTGTTGTTCCAACCTGACATAAATAATAATTTGTTAAAAAATTATATATTGTATAATGTCACAAATAAAATCCATACAAAATTAATAAATATTGAATAATAAATAAACATTCAATTCACTTATACATATAATAATTTTATCTCTAAATTACATCATATGTCCATGTTAAATCTGTTGAGATCTAAGCTTTAACATTGGTTTTAAAGAGATGTGGTCATTCAAACCTGGGGGTCTACAGGCATCTAATCTAATTTGCCATTCTGTCTCCAATGCACCCACCATATTGACCACATCTCCGCCTTCTCCAAAATCCATCATACGCCCAATGACAAAAAATAAAAACTTTTTAAAATCTGTACATTTTGTACTATGCAAATAAAGTGCATTGTGCAAGTCTTTCTTCCTAATCGACCTCAAATGTTCAGCAATCCTATCCCGAAGCCTCCTAATAGTTTTGCCTACATAGTAGGCATCACAGGAGGAGCAGGACGCTAAATACACAAGATTTTTGCTACAACAATTACATTGCCCAGGGCATGGTATGGTGTATTTATATCCTCCAACACAAACATATGAACCTTCGTTCACATACCTACACCACCTACAAAACCCACATTTCTTCATTTTGGATCTGTAATTTCTTGTGGTTTTCTTTTCCAAAATTCCTTTTAGATTGTTTCCTCTACTATACACCACATTAGGTCCTTTACCCAAAATCATTTTAACCTCATCACTAAGGGAGAGTTTCCATGCCCCCTTCACTATTTCTATAACCTCGGGTGTCATATAGTTGTATTTCACCACTAGCCGGACACCCCCTGCTAGATCTGTCTTTACAACTTCATGCTTATCACTTACAGTCTCCCCCCCCCCAATAGTATCGGGGCATATTTACCTCCTCTTTCTCTAAGTACTTCTCTTTTCACACTAAGTAGAAGCTTCAAAGGGTAACCACGGTCAAGAAACATACCCACCAGTTTGAACAATTCCTCCTTAAAAACTGTCTCCTGGCTAACCAATCTAGAGGTTCTAACCATTTGAGCCTTAATCAACCCCTTACGCTGGTGAAAAGGGTGACAACTCCTAAAGTGTAGCAGAGAGTTAGAATAATTCTCCTTTCTGTAAATATTACTGGTGAAACCCCCCTCACTTTTACAGATCATGACATCCAAATAATTAATACATTCCTTATGCCATTTGGATGTAAATTTCAAAAAATTGGTTGTTTTACCCAAATAGTCAATAAATTCACTTGCTGATTCTTGGTCTCCTTTCCATAGAATCAGTATATCGTCTAGGAATCTGTTGTACATCAGTATCTTCTCAAAATATTTATTAGAGGCAAAAATATACTCTCTCTCCCAGGTCAAAAGCACAGCATTCGCAAACACGGGGGCACATTTTGCCCCCATGGCAACTCCTAATACCTGTTGGAAAAGATCACCTTCAAATATTAAAAAAATATTTTTCAATACCACTTCCATTAAATCCGACAAAAAATTAACTTTTTGTCCATTAAATAAACCACTTTTAACCATTGCTTCATGAAACATTTCTAAACCTTCCTGTTGTGGGATAACTGAAAAAAGGTTCACAACATCAATTGTGAGAAACCCAAACTCACAATCAACTTCACCTACGTCCTTGAACCTTCTTAAACAGTGCCATGAATCCTTAATCACATGCTCAACAGCATTAAACATTGGTTTAAGTGAAATATCAATATACGCTGCAAGGGTTTCCGTTTTAGATCCTCTGGCAGACACAATGGGCCTAAATTCCAATCTATCAGCCCCTTTATTCACCTTTGGAATACCGAACAGCGTCGGAATTTTCGGAAATTTAACCATTAAATAGTCATATTCGATTTCATTTATAGTACCCTGAAACATAGCATCATAAAGAAAGACATCAATTTTCGAATATGCCCTATTTATTTCACTTCTTGACACAGCCACATATGTTTCATCTCTATTTAAAAGCGCAGATATCTCAGAAATGTAATCTATTTTTGTCATGATTACTGTCCCACCTCCCTTGTCCGGCTTCATGTATCTATAAGTACCTGATTTTTTAAGGGAGTCTAACAAATCCCTTTCCTGTACTGATAAATTATCTTCAAAAACTTGAAAATTATTCAGCCTCTCCCTTAACTGGGTTTCAACTAATCTTTCAAATCCTACAATTTCCGGATGAGGTGGGGGCATAAATGCACTTTTCCTCTTAAAGGGGTTGACTGATGCAGAAATATTCACATTTATTTGTTCACTGTCTCTACCCCCCCCAGAGAAGAACATTTTTAAATGCATTTGTCTGGTGAACAATTTTAACTCCAACAGAGTTTTAGCTATATCAAGCTTAAACATAGGAACAAATTTTACTCCCTTTGAAAATATTTCAAAATGTTCATCGCTAATGGTTAAATCTGTATAATTGTAAATACAGTAACCTTTTTTCCTATGCACTTTAAAATTAATGCCCTCTGTAATAATAAATCCACATTTCTCATAGTTCGTTTGCATAATGCGACCCTCATCTACAACATTTTCATATATATTCATTTCCATTTCCATCAAACCACAATGTACAGCCACCACATTAATATCATTGTGTGTGAAACTTCCATCACCAATATTTTCAAAACTTCTATCAACATCTAACACAACATTGTTACTAAAATCATAGACATTTTCACTACATAAAATTACATTACAATTCATTGTTTCATCCACAAAACTCTCCCCCCATGTCAATACCTCCCCCTCCTGTTGATTCTTCCATTCCGTCTGCAATTCTCCTGTGCCTCCCCCACACTCATTTCCCTGTTGCGGAGCCTCTCCGATCTTCGAGGCAAGTGCTCCATATCTAAAAAAACATTTGGACTGTGAACATATTCATTAACATGATTTTCATCATTAGCTTCAAACTCATCACTCACAATTACATTCTCAGTCCCAAATACCCTTTGTTTAGATCCAGGAGGGTATGCACATTTATTATTATAGTCCACAATGTCCCTTTTAAGCTTTTTCTCTTTTGTCTCTGAATTCTTCAGAACAAAAGCTTCTATATTCTTAATAGCTCTATCAAAATTGATTTTATACTGTTCAAACAGCAAGTCTGTAGTAATACTTACATAAAGCTGTCTAATTTCTTCCTTCAATTCACTCAATTTATTTTCGTTGTTTCGTATAATAATATCTAGCATGTCCATTCCTGTTTTGTTGAATAAGTCCACCAGCTCAAAAAACGCTGTCGATCCCTCATCAATTCCCATGGGTCTTTTCCATAAACGAAGACCCTTGGGAACCTGAATGAGTTCCTTAGATTTGGCCAGAAACTTTGAATCCAGCTGTATCGCTCGATATTTTACACACAGTTTTTCATAGGAAGCAATCTGCTCTCTTATACACGGCTTCACCATCGGTCTCCTGTTGCCTCCTGTCATTTCCTGTTGTAAAGGCGCGTCAAACCAGGAAGTGAGGTCGAAATCTCTGCCTTGCTCTCTCCCATTCGGGACCACACACGCTCCTTCATCAAGGCTGTTCCGCTGCTGGGAACCAGCAGCGTTCGCATAAGTTGTTGTCCTGGTCCGCTGCCCACACGGGATAGACCCCACCGGAGAGTGTAGAGTATATAAACGGACCTGCGACTCAGTCGGACTCACCAGTCCGTTGTCGGAATGCTCTAAATTCCCCGCATTTAATTCATAAGCTTTAATCAGCTTATCCACAACACCAGCTAGTTCCTTCAAAATCGCCTGCATGGTGAATTCACCCAATTCTCCAAAACAAAAAATGTCCCAGTGGTGTCAGAAGGTTTACAAACGAATAAACACCCACCAGGGCAGAATCCAGTAATAAAAGGCGTAGATAGCACCACAAAGTCCAAAAATTGTCCGGAGAAAAGGCAAATCACCAAGAAAAATTTATTGAACACACTTGAAGTACAATTAGACTAAGCACATATAAGCTTTCGCCAAACAGTTCGGCTTCATCAGAGTCATTAAATAAAATCAACACAACCCTTTAAATACAGTGTCAACTCCTACCATTGGATGAAACAGATACCACCTATCTACATCTACTTAATAAATAAATACATTATCCCATTTTGTATTACTTAAATTATTTAAAATCCACCTAATCACTACTTATTTATGTTACTATACAATTAATATATAAAACAATTTGTAAATATCATATTCAAAAACCCTATCTACAGTGTTGTTCCAACCTGACATAAATAATAATTTGTTAAAAAATTATATATATTGTACCACTCCATTTCCACTGTTTCTGCCATTAGTCCATACCTTTCTGTTCTGTTGAAGGTCTCCGACACTTGCGTCCCTGACTGGGTGAATGTATAGGTACCAGAGCAGTCAGAGGTTTCAGCAAAGCTGATAGTTTCAGTTCTGCCATAGAAAACGGTGAAGTGGTGTTAGTGGAACATTTAGGTCTGGCTCCTCCAGGCATGTATTGGAACGAATCTTGGCTCGTAGACGCTTCAGTAACCAATGCATTCTGGGCATTCGAGCCTTCTGTTGGTAAAGTGGTGGAGACTTCACGGTTCACTGACGTAGTCACTGGAACAGCACTCCCCATGCTGCTAACATTTCTCAAAGTTATATTATTTGAATTATCTGTTACCTCAACTGCAGAACCTCTATTTAAAGCTCGAGGCCACACACAGATGTGGCCAGCTTTAAAGTCATTCATATCCCTCTCAAAGTTTTCCTTTTTGATGAGGGAGAGGCATTCATCATAAGCTGCTATGTTGATGTAAACATTATCCAATTTATCAGCATATATTGCCCCTGTATATTTACAGGAAAGCTCCTCTTGCATTGTAACAGCTTTATCAAGCAATTCTTGTTCCACTGGTGCAAAAAAGTCATTAAGTAAACGCAAATAATTGAAGCTAAGCTCTAGATTTAGGCTTTGCCACTTACGCCCGGATATGTATTTCCATAGATAGGAATACGCAGCACCTGAAGCCCTCGAGGTACCACTCCATAATTTAGACACGCTTCAAAATGTAAACGTTGCCACTGAGCCCTTTTTAGTTTATATAAAGTGTTCTCAAAGTCTTTTACTAAGGCAGAGAAAATCTCCATGCCTGCCTAATCTTCCTCAACTGTAGCAGTACCATTAAAAGTAGTGGAGTAATGGATTAAAGTTGCAACCCATAATACATTCAAAGCGACATAACTGGGGCTCTTTATCCAGGACAGATAGTCAAGCTCAACATTATTACCTTCAGCCATGGGTCTAAGTGCAATCCACAAAAAAATATGAAAAATGAAACTACACTGACAACTAAAGGTTAGACTACAATGCAAGCAGAAAATATAAAAACGAGTAAAGTACAGTTTTGTACCTACCATAAATGTAGATGTCCGAACTGGATAGCATCTGCAGTCATAACAAGTGGGTTGTCCTGTCGTCAGGCAGCCCTGCAGTCGGCCGGATTCCAAAGTCCGGGTCCGGCTTCGGCTGATGTCGCACTCCACCCGACGTCATCTCTGTTGGTCTTCGGGTATAAAAGCATCAGCCGACGCCATTTTCCTCAGTGTTTCTTGCCCCAGATGCCAGTAGCCCTCTTGCAGGCTAAAATTTGGATAGATGCCAATGTTTCCAAATAGATAGAGGTAAACACAACAATAAGCATATATGTACATATATATACAAACAAATACACCATAAAGACTCCCCAACAGCTAGCTATTAGGAGGGTAAACACCCTAGGAGTACCACAGAGGGGAAGGAGGGAGGTAATCCTGACTGCAGATGCTATCCAGTTCGGACATCTACATTTATGGTAGGTACAAAACTGTACTATGTCCTTCATGGATGCATCTGCAGTCATAACAAGTGGGTAGAATACCATAGCCAACTAGGGAGGAGGATAAAAGTAGATTATGGTGTGTTTAGGATCCCTTGCAGTACAGCAGTGGCAAACCCTGCTCGGGATCTGGAATATAGAGGCAAATTATAATGCTTGGCAAATGTATGCACGGAGGTCCAAGTAGCCGCCTCAATAATGTCTTTGGTTGCCACTCCTCGTAAGAAGGCTGTGGTAGTGGCTGTTGCCCTTGTAGAATGAGGTCTTATGTTCTGTGGAATTGGTTTTCCATGGAAGGAGTAACAGTATCGTATGCAATTTCCTATCCATTTGGAGATTGTCTGTTTGGAAATAGCTTTTCCTTCCCTTCCTGTTGCATAGGCTACAAAGAGTTGGTCAGTCTTTCTGCTATTTTTTGTTCTGTCCAAGTAGTAGCGTAGCTGTCTATGTACATCCAAGGTATGCAGTATTCTTTCCCCTCTGTTTTGTGGGTTGGGAAAGAAGGTAGGTAGGTGGATTGCCTGGTTTAAAGACACTCTGGATACCACCTTGGGCATAAATGTAGGATTAGTTCTCATGGACACTATCTTGGTGAAAGATTAGGAAGGGTTGCACTGCCATTAAGGCCTGTAGTTCTGAAACCCTCCTTGCTGAAGTAATTGCTAGTAGGAAAGCAGTTTTCCATGACAGGTGTTGTAGGTCTGCTGTTGCTGCTGGTTCAAAGGGTGATAGTGTCAACTTTTCTAGTACAAAATTTAAATCCCAAGCTGGTAATGGTGGTTTCCTTGGAGGTTTTACATTCTTGATTCCTCTGAGGAACTGCCTGAGCAAGGGGTGCGAAAAAACAGGTGGATCAAAGCTGTATTCTGCTGAAATAGCTGATGCATGTATCTTGATGGAGGAGTAGGACAGGCCTGAATGAAGAAGTTCGGCCAGATACTCCAGAATGTTAGGCATATCTATGTTTGACACATCTTTTCCTCTTTCCGTACTCCAAATGACAAACCTTTTCCATTTTCCAGCATAGTTCCTTCTTGTTGAAGGTCTGCGTGCTTCAAGAATAATGTCTTTAACTCTTTGGGAAAGTTCTGGATTAGCCGCTGCTATGTGATGTTCCATGCAGTCAGTTGCAGCGTTTTTAGGTTTGGATGTATGATGCTGTAGTTGTTCTGAGTTAACATCAAAGGCATCAGGGGTATTGGCCACATATTGTTCGAGACATGCTCTTCAGTAGTGGGTACCAGTGTTGTCTTGGCCAGTTTGGAGCTATCAGGATTATCCTTGGACGTTCTTCCTTGATTTTTAGTAGTACCTTGTGTATCAAAGGAAGGGGTGGGAATGCATATGCTGTTAGGCCCTTCCAGTTGAAGGAGAGTGAGTCCACTTTCCATGCTAGTGGGTGGAATGTCCTTGTGCAGAATTTTTTGAGCTGGTGATTGAGAGGTGATGCGAATAGGTCTATCTGTGGCATTCCCCATTTCTTTGAGATGGTCTTGAAGATGTCCGGGTGCAGCTTCCATTCGTGGGCATCCGAAGTGGTTCTGCTTAATATGTCTGCTAGAGTATTGTCTTTCCCCGGTACAAATATTGCCTGTAACTGAATGTTGTAGCTGAGTGCCAGGGTCCACAGCTCCAAGGTCATTCTGCATAGGGGGTATGAATGAGTGCCTCCCTGTTTGTTGATGTACCACATGACTGTGGTGTTGTCTGTCCTTATCATCAACTGGCCCTCTTTGAGTAATGGTTTGAACTTTTGGATTGCCAGTTTTACTGCCAGCATTTCTTTTAGATTGATGTGCAGGTGAAGTTGATCCTGTGTCCACAATCCTTGCACGCATTTGTCCAGCATGTGGGCCCCCCATCCTAGGTCTGAAGCGTCTGTTGTGATGGTCTGGCTTGGTTGACATCTGCGAAAGGGTAGGCCTGGGTTTGACTGGCATGCCTGAGCCCACCATAGGAACTCCTGTTTTAAGCATGGAATTAGTGGGATTTCTGTTTCTAGACTGTGTCTGTGTTGGGACCATAAATTCTTGAGGTACCACTGTAGTTTCCTCATATGTAGTCTGGCAAATGGGACCAGGATTATGCATGATGCCATGAAGCCCAGGGCCTGCAGAACTTTTCTTGCTGTTAACTTGTTCAGTTTTGTTAGTGCCAAGAAGTAAAGAGGGAGTTCTTTTTGTTTTTCTGTAGTCAGGAATGCCATTTGTTGTACTGTGTCCAATTCCGCCCAAGAATGTCCTTGTTTGGGATGGTATCAGCCTTGACTTTTGTAAATTGACTGTGTATCCCAGTCCCTGTAGCAAGTAAATGACCCTTTGTAAATCTGTTGTCAGCTTGCTTTTGTTGTCCCCTTGTAGCAGGCAGTCGTCCAGGTATGGGTAAATTTGAATTCCTGTAGTCTGCAATGGGCGATTACTGATGCCAGGCATTTTGTGAATACTCTGGGCAGTAGATAAGCCAAAGGGCAATGCTGAGAATTGATAGTGCTCTGATCCTGCAAGAAATCTGAGGTATCTTCTGCAGATTGGTCGAATAGGGACGTGCAGGTATGCCTCCTTGAGATCTAGAGTTACCAGCCAAGACTCCTTGCCCAGCATGGGAAGAAGTTGCTGTAGGGTCAGCATTTTGAATTTTGGGACAATGATGTATGTATTTAAGGTGGACAGGTCGAGAATTGGTCTCCAACTTTTTTCCTTTCTTGGAACTAGGAATAGTCTGGAATAGAACCCCTTCCTTGTTCTACTGTTGGCACTCTTTCCACAGCTCCCATCTTTGCTAACTCCATTATCTGGCGTAGAGCCTCTGTTTTTTGATTTGGAGGTAGATTTGGCATTCCTCTTTTGACTGGTAAAGTGTGGAAGTGAAACCGGTAACCTTGATCTATGGTTTGTAAAATCCACTTGTCTTTTGTTATGTAGTGCCAGTTTTTTGAAAATAAGGTTAACTTTCCGCCTAGAGGAGCTGCTATTTGTTCCCTGGTAGGCGGATTTAGGATTAAGTCACTGTGCTTGTGCTGATGTAGTGGCAGTGGCTGTGTCTGTGCCTCTGTTGTTACCTTGCCACTGTCGTCCTCTGTAGGCACCTCCTCTGGATTGATTTCTGCCTCTGGAACGTCTATACCTGCCCCTTTGAAATTTTGTGGAGTCAGGAAAGGACCAATTTTTGGCAGGCCAGTTCCTGCTAAACCTTGGGGGTTGAACCTGCGAGAAATCTTTAACAGTTTGAACAGATTTTGCCTTTTCTTCCATTTTCTTCATAACCTGCTGGGCAGGTGTACCAAACAAACTTGTCTTGTCCATAGGAGTATCTAGCAACTTAGCTTTAACGTGATCCGGTAAAGCTTGTTCCTTTAGCCAGGCATGCCTTCTTATCACTGTGCCTGTCATGGCTGATCTAAATGAAGCCTCCAGTGCATCATAGCCACATTTTAAGGAATGGTTGCTAACCTGTTGTATGTTATTTACCATCTCTAATACATATTTCTTAACAAGAGATTCATCAGTGGTTAGTTTTTTAGTTAACTGATCAAGCATAAACTCTTGGTATTGTATCATGTGAAACTGACAGTTTAAAGCTCTAGCTGAGAGAGTAGCTGAAGTGTAGACCTTTTTACCCCATCTGTCTAATGACCTTGCTTCCCTTTCAGAAGGAATAGGGTTTTTTGCTGTGGTCGCTACTGCCTTGGGACCCTGGGATATAGTTTCTGGGTCTGCAAGTGGGGCCTTGTAAAGGTGGTGATGAGTATCTGGCACCCTGTAAAATCTGTCTGGTTTGGCAGGGGCTGGGGTAAAGAATCTGGAGCGGAGCAAACATCATTGAAAGCATCATCCACCACAGAGAGAACAGGAGGTATAGCTAAGGGCCTGTGCTGTGGGAGGTGCAGAAAGGTCCTAAGTCTTTTCTGGAGTCTGAAAAATCCTGTTGCTGCCATTGGAACTGTTCTCGCATGGCATGCAAGGTTTCCCCAAAGGAGAATTCTTCTGGTGGGGAAGCAGCTGGAATGGATTCTTCAGCATCAGAATCTTCAAAATTGGAGAAGGGAGCCTCTGGCTGGTCAGTTATGTCTGATTCATCAGCAGAAACATCAGAAGACACTGGCTCAGGGGGCTCTACCCTAGGTCTCTTCTCTGGGGGCTGAGAGGCCCTGCCTGGGTGAGATTGAGATCCTCTAATTAAAGAAATTAAATCTTCTGCCAAAGAAAGCATTTGAGAACTAGAAGAGGGCCTGGATGTGGGGGGTTTAACAGGCACTGTTTTAGTAGTCTTGGCTGCTTTAGCCCTGGCGAAGGCCTTAATGGACATGGCTGCTGGAGGCCTAGCAGCACCACGTGCTGGGGTAGAGACATCCAAGGGGATGGTGTCTGATAAGTCAACCACCGTAGTGGGTAAAATTTCAGAGGTCGATTCGAGAGTTGTAACAGGGGCCTCAGTTGTAAGAATAGGTTCAGCTGTACTTAGATCAGTTTTCTCGGTTTCGGCCGAAACCGAGACACTCGCGGTTTGCTTTACCGTGGTTTCGGCCGAAACCGCGGACCGCGAGTGTCGGTCTTTATCTTTGCGTTTTTTGGTAGATTGGGTAGTCGGAGGATCCGACGGCATAATGTACGCAAAATCAGAACCGAAAAACTGTTCTGCAAACTCCGACCGACGCCTAAGCGTTCGTCGGTTGAAAGAGGCACAGGCCGAACAGGCTGCTACGTCGTGGGCTGGGCCTAAACAAGGCAGACAGTAAGAGTGGAAATCTTTATGAGGTATTTGTTTCCCACAGGTTAAACAATTGTTAACTTTTTCTGACATCGGCTGAGGCAAGAAAGAGTCCCAACGGGTACTTAGCTTTAGAAGTCTTCAAGTAGTATTCGGTAGAAGTAATCTCTGGATCCGACCGACCGGCACTTGCGAACAGCTTCTGCTTCGGGCGCCACGCGGCAAGAAAGACTGAGGAAAATGGCGTCGGCTGATGCTTTTATACCCAAAGACCAACAGAGATGACGTCGGGTGGAGTGCGACATCAGCCGAAGCCGGACCCGGACTTTGGAATCCGGCCGACTGCAGGGCTGCCTGACGACAGGACAACCCACTTGTTATGACTGCAGATGCATCCATGAAGGACATCAGTCCAATCACCAAGGCTGAAAACATCCAAATAAAATCCAACCAAATTTATTAAAATGGATAAGCGCTTTCACAAAACGTGCTTCATCAGATCCTAAAATTAATTTAAAACAAACAATATTTAAACTACCAGAAACCAATCACAGATTAAAAACAATTAGACAATTAATGATGCAGAGAACGTGCCTTCAATGCAGGCTTTAAAGGTATAGTAAAACTGAGCCCCGGAGACCTATGGCTTGCAAAATGGCTATCCATTTCATCTCAATGGATTCTTTTATTAATTAAGTCTCCTCCTCTTAGGCTAATACCAACAATTTCTAAGGCTGTAAATCTAAAATCAAAGAATCAACTACGGAACAATGGCTATTGCAATATGCTGTCTACAGCTTGAGTTTACTTAGACACACTACAAATTACTACATTTCTTTCTACAATTCTGAAGTTAACATATCATGAAAAGTTTGTATATTCACCAGTTCTTACTCCAAGATAACCAAGAATGACCAATGGATGATTTTTCTCTATTTTGAGGTCAGTATTAATATTTGTCCTAGTAATTCTATGTGGTTATCATTCAACTTTTGCATTTTTTCACTGGTGGTGGTGGTGGTTTGTAATATATATGAAGAAACTTTTCTTTTCACAATGTATATCCAACAGCATAAGCTTGCTTTCTGGATCAATTTAGTAATTATATTTGATATGCTTTTAACATAAGAGACAATATCACCAGTTGTTTTTTCAAGCACCCTCTGTCTTCTTGCTGGAACTACATAGCTTTCAAAATAGTCAATCACCCAAGACTTCAGGACATTAGTTATATCAAGATTCTTGATAAACTGAATAAAATCAGAGTCCTTTACAAACTTCTTAATCCAGCAACAACCCATAATTGCCTTTAACAGTACTCTTTTAGATGTAGCTCAATTATACAGAGTCTTCATTCCTGACAGTATGTATATGTGTGTGTGTGTGTGTGTGTGTGTGTGTGTGTGTATGTATATATATATATATATATATATATATATATATATATATATATATATATATATATATACTTAAGCTTCATCAAATCTGCCTTGATTTCTTTTGATGTTTGAGCACCGTACGTAAATTTGGTTGGATCATCATGCTATCCCCTACCCAAGCCAGATTTCTCACCTTCATTTCTGAGAAATTACCTCAATTAAGAATTTTAATGCATTCTTTTATCTCCACAGTAATGTCTTTTTGTAACCTTGGAATACCGTACAGGGAAAATCAGGACCACTTTAAAACACATCTGCTTCTTGCCCATTAGTTATTACCCCCACTTTATTTGATTATGGCTTATAATCTCTTATTTACTTCTTTTTATCCTACATTTCCCCCTTTCTTTCATGCTGTGACTAGAATAATCTTAACTGTGAAAATTGACCAGCCAACCATATAATCTAAAAGGTTATTGGTTTTCCACTATATAGTTAGCCAATTTCACAAAATGGAAGACTTTCCATTTGTTTCCATTCTTCCTGCATAATCCATATCCTTATATACAATTGTACTCCATTAAATTTATTTGATTTTCAAAAAAGGAAAGTAGCTTATCATCTCTATAATTCACATTTCATAATCAAATTTTGTAAACCATGCCTTAAGAAATTAAAAAAAGAGTTGCCACTCCCCTTTTTTTCCTAAAATGCTTGAGTACTGTAAGACTTGCCTAAGCTGGAGTTTCCTCACTGGCTCTGTCTAAATAGTCTTACTTTAAATTTTGTATCTTGACCTTCCTATATCTTGATGTTGAACCTTTTTTTTCCATATATAAACCTTCTCTTTCACCACTCCATGTCTTTTCTTTTTGATGCTTTGCTGTAAATTTTCAACATATTTCTTTTACTTCCATCTTTTCTCTCATCTCATTTTCATTACTGACAAAGGAATTCCCTGATTATTCTCATCTCCTTTTAGCTTTCAATAACTCAGTTATTCAGACTACTTCATAAGTCAAATTTTCAATTTCTCTATGATAGACTATAATGTGTTCAAAAGTCAAATGATGAGCAACTTTAATTTATAAACATAAAATCTATTGGAGACCCTCTCCAGTACTACTATAGTCATTACCGTTTTGCACTGTTTCATTCTCCCAACTTAGATGTATCCCATTTATTGTATTTCAGTTCCAAAACTTTCAAAAGTTTACAAAAACTGTCAGTTATTGAAAAGAATGTCCACTTCTAGATATCTTCCTCTTTTCCCCAACTACTACCGCAACTTGAATTCATTTTTCACTTCAAAGACTCTTTAAACAGAAACAAATGATGTCACCAATATTTGAAGTATCATCTTCAAGATGGATTTTCGTATCCATTGTTCTTTTCCCTGAATCCCCTTCATTCTGTACTCTTACATGACCCTTACTTCTCACTTCTTTTCTTCTGATTTCTTACTAACCTTATCACCATTAGTTCACCATTAAAACATTTGGGCAATTATAATCTGCTTCATTGGTTTCTTTCTAGCCTTCTTCATAAGAGTATGGCTTTTTTGGTTCTAACTTCCTCATCCTTATCCCCAGTTCTACTACTAATGAAAGTTTTGATTCAAGAAACTGTTCAGCTGGCTAATCTATTTTAGACCACCTAAATAGCCTAATTTTCAGTTCTTGTATTAATTTCAAAACTTGCTACTTCAGCTGTTCAGATCACAGCAAAAACTGTTCCCCGCCATATTATCTTCAAACATTATTCTGGAATCACAGCTGTTTCTAATCAATTCCAATGTTCCTATTAACATTCCAATACCAAGACTACCTCTGCATATAGATGGCTTTCCAGTTATTCATTTTCAGCTACCAATATCAAACTTTTTTTTTTCATATTTACACTAGATAGATTACTACAATAGAAATACAGAACATAGTTTAACACTCAGGAATACACATTTGAATTATTAAGACTTTACTGACTATATCAGCTTTTTCTTCTTTATTATTTCTTTATTTATATTTATTACATTTGTTTACCCGGTAGTGTCCTGTTTTCAGAGGAGACCCGGTGGGAGAAAAGCTTCACAGTAGTACAAAAACAATTAATGCAAACAATATAGGCATATATACAATATGATTGATAGAGCAGTGCAGACTAAGCAATTGCACTATGCAGTACTGGGAATTTTTTTTTAAATAAGACAAAAATTGGATATTAGAGGATGGAGGTTATGAGAGAACGGGAATAGAAGTGGGTTAACAGTTATCCAAGAGAGCGGCAAGAGCACAGCCAGTGAATACTGAGATGTTCTTTTATGAGTACTTTGAACTGATTGTGACTATGGTTTTTTGTTATTGTTTCTGGAAGAGTGTTCCAAAGTTTGGCTATTTTGTGTGAGAAGAGAGAGTCACCATGACAGTTGTGGGAGTTGGAGACCTTGAGTAAGAGTTTGTTTGAAGATCTGAGAGATATGAGATTGTTACTGGGTTGGACTTGGTGGGAGATTGCTGGGGAGTCATTAGGGAGGTGGATTATTTTGTGAGCTAAGGTTATGTGATTAAGTGTTAAAAGGTTGGGTAGCTCTAGCCAGTTTAACTGTAAGAGAGCAAAACAGTGGTGAGATTTGTGTGGTTGATTGGTGGCATATTTAGCTATCTTGTTGTAGCATGACTCTAGGTTGTTGAGGTCTAATTTTCTGATATTAGTGAATATAAGGGAACTATACAGAAGGGTGGATAGCAGGTGTGTCCGAGCAGTGGCTAGCCTGGCACTGGGAGTTAGGTATGTTTTGGCCCTGTATAGGGTGCCTAGTTTGATGTGGACCTTTTTGATAGTTTGGGCAATATGTGCATTAAATTTAAGGTTCTCATCTATGGTAACACCTAAAAGTTTTGTGTGATTTGTGGTAACCATCTTGGTTCCATTTGCTGAAGTGAGTGAGATAAGGAGCTGGGGAGTCTTTTTTTTTTGTAACTGAAGACTACAATTTTAGTTTTATTGGGATTTAAAATGAGTAGGTGTTGGGAGAGATATCTTTCTATGTCCTGAAAAGATGACTGCATTTTCAGGACATTTTCAAGATTTATACGTCCTGAACAGAGGATTGCATCTTCCTCACATTATACTATGTTATTCCACCCTCAAATTCACACATCAGTTGTCTAATCAAGGATTATTTGTCATTTGTAAGTACAAAATCTCAGAGCCCTCAAACCCACCCAGACTGCTTCTTAAACTGGATATGAAGTTATATTTTATTTAAAAAAATTTCAGGCTTTATACATCTACAATATCTAGGGCAACGCCAAGAAATGTCATGCGTTATATATAATATATAATACTCAAATATGTAAACAGCTTTGCATTTACAGGCCAAATATACCATATCTGCACAAAACAGACAGATAAATATGTAGAGATAGGTATGTTTAAATGTTGCACTGTAATAATTACAATTACATACAGCTGTGCACAGAACCAGGTGTACAACATTCTTTCAGAGTACACCTAAAAAATTCTTAAGGCATATATACAACCATATCAACACAGTTCTTACTACACAGCCTCTAACCTAACATTTTTTTAACTAGCTTCCTCAAATACTATTCATGTCCTTTACACAGAACTACAAACATCAGTATTGCACACTTAGATACTACTGTACCTGCACCCTGTAAGCAGTGTAGTTTAATGCAATTCAATAAAGTACATAATAAAAAACACATTTCAAATCTCATAGCTATCTTCACATTGTAAGAAGCTTAGTTCAATAACCCACATGTATACAATTCAGATCAAATTTCTGAAGTTCCAGTACCCAAAAAGTACAGTTTTGTACCTACCATAAATGTAGATGTTCGAAGATCCACATTGCTGCAGTCCTTACATATGGGTAGTCCGCTGTCCTCGGTCGGCCCGAATACCAAAGTATTAGGCTGACGTCGGTCATGGGCGCCTAGATCTGACATCAGAGCGTCAGGGTATAAAAGCGCATGACCGACGTCATATCCTCAGTCTTTTCTTGCCCCAGATGTCAGAAGGCCCTAAAAGAAAGGCCACAGCCCAAAAACAGGATACCTCCCGCAAACATGCCCAACAACAACCATCACCCAAACCATATAACCATGTCAAACTACAGAGGGGAAGGAGGGAGGGTAAATTGGACTGCAGCAATGTGGATCTTCGAACATCTACATTTATGGTAGGTACAAAACTGTACTATGTTCTTCATCTCACATTGCTGCAGTCCTTACATATGGGTAGAATCCCAAAGCAGAGGTAAAGGGAGGATGGCAAAATCATAAAGCATTAGGGGCTGCTAAAATGCCCTGTAATATTGCAGTGGCAAATCCAGCCCTAGACTTAGAATAAAGAGGAAGGTGGTAATGCTTGGAAAAAGTATGTACTGAACTCCAAGTGGCTGCTTCCAAAATATCTTTGTAGCTACCCCTTAGAAAGGCAGTAGAAGTGGCAGTAGCTCTAGTGGAATGAGGTCTGATTCCAGCCGGAATCTCCTTACCATGATGGGAATAACAGAAAGAAATACAAAACCCAGTCCATTTAGAAATAGTTTGTTTTGAAACAGGTTTTCCCTGAGAACCCAAATCAAAAGAAACAAACAACTGCTGAGACTGCCTGAACCCCTTGGTTCTGCTCAAATAATAACGTAACTGCCTGTGAATATCCAAAGTATGCAAAATCTTCTCCCCTTTATTTTGGGGCTTTGCATAAAAAGTAGGCAAATGAATAGTTTGGTTCAAGGCCACACTAGAAACCACTTTAGGCATAAAGGAAGGATTAGTGCAAAGATACCCTATCCTTATGAAAAATCAGGAAAGGTTCCACTGCCATAAGGGCCTGTAATTCAGAAACCCTTCTTGCAGAGGTAATGGCCAACAAAAAAGCAGTCTTCCATGATAAATACTTTAACTCGGCAGTAGCTGCAGGCTCAAAAGGTTGTAGAGTAAGCTTTTCCAACACAAAATTGAGATCCCAAGCAGGAGTAGGAGCTCTACGTGGGGGTCTTATGTTCTTTGCCCCTCTAAGAAATTGCTTAAACAAAGGATGTGAAAATAAAGGAGGGTCACAATCATAGTGAGCAGAAATGGCTGCAGCATGAACCTTTATCGAGGAGAAAGACAAACCCTTGTCCAATAACTCAGTAAGATATTGAAGAGAAACACTTAAATCAGGCTTGGAAACATCAAAGTCCTTCGCTTTGCTCCAAAGAAAAAATCTCCTCCATTTATCAGCGTAAACTTTCCTTGTACTAGGCCTTCTGGCCTCCAAAATAACATTCAAAACTTGTTGTGGAAGCTGAGACCCTCCAGGGTCTAAAACAGAATATGCCAGGCTGTGAGATGCAGAGACTGAATCTTGACATTGAGGAAGTGATTGCCCTCCTGAGACAAAAGATGCGGAATCAAAGGCAGAGGCCATGGAGGCTCCCGTACCAAACTCCTCAGTAGTGGATACCAGTGCTGTCGAGGCCAATCCGGTGCTATCAGAATCATGGATGGCTTGTCTATTCTGGCCTTCAGGAGTACCTTGGGAATGAGAGGCAGAGGTGGAAAAGCATAGACATGAAGATTGCTCCAACTGAATGACAGAGCATCCACCTTCCAATCTGTGGGATGAAACATTTTTGTGCAAAACTTTGGCAACTGGTAATTTAGTGGAGAAGCGAACAGATCTATGTCTGGAGTCCCCCATAACACTGTCAACTTTTGAAACACATGAGGATCCAGTTTCCACTCGTGAGGATCCACAATTTGTCTGCTCAACACATCCGCTAAGGAGTTCTGTGCTCCTGGTAGAAACCTTGCCTGAAGATTGAGGTGTAAACTGATAGCAGTCTCCCACAAAATCATCGCTTGCCTGCAAAGAGGGTACGAATGGGTTCCCCCTTGCTTGTTGATGTACCACATGACAGTAGTGTTGTCTGTTTGAATCAACACCTGTCCTGGGTGAAGTAAATCCTTGAAAGCCATCAATGCAAATTGGACTGCTAACATCTCCTTCAAGTTGATATGCAAATGTTGAAGTCTGACAGGCCACGTGTCTTGCACCCATTTTTCATTGAGGTGTGCTCCCCAAGCCTTGTCCGAGGCATCTGTCGTTAAAATCTGACACGCCTCTGGTCGGGTCACAGAGAGTCCCTTGTTTAGGTGACATTCCTGAGCCCACCACAAAAATTCTTTCTGAATGCAAGGTATTATCCGAATGACAGTGTCTAGATCTTGGCAGTGCTGTGTCCATACATTTTTGAGATACCATTGAAGCTTCCTCATATGCAGTTTGGCATTGGGAAGCACCAGAATACAAGATGCCATGAACCCCAAGGCTTGAAGGACTGTCCTTGCAGTCAGCCTGGACTGTAGAGACATTTGATGGAAATAAAGAGAAAGGCTGCTTTGTTTGTCCGGGGTCAAAAAGGCCATCTGGGAAGCTGTATTCAGTCTCACACCCAGAAAGCACATGTCCTGAGAGGGTATTAGACTGGACTTTGTTTCGTTCACAGAATACCCTAGGCATCTTAACACTACCATCACATACTGTAGATGATGCAGAAGTTCGTCTTTGTGTTGTGCAATAATCAGGCAATCGTCCAAATAAGGATAAATCTGTATTCCTCTTAACCTGAAAAAGGCTATCACTGGATCCAGAACCTTTGTGAATACTCTGGGCGCAGTAGATAAGCCAAAGGGCAATGCAGAGAACTGATAATGTAAATTTCCAGCCCGAAAACGCAGGTATCTCCTGCAACTGGGCCTGATAGGAACATGAAGATAAGCCTCTTTGAGATCCAGAGTTACCATCCAGTGATCTTTTCCCAACAGAGGTAAAAGCTGTTGTAATGTCAGCATTTTGAACTTTGGAATGTCCAGATAAGTGTTGAGGATAGATAAATCCAAAATTGGTCTCCACGTGCTCCCTTTCTTTGGCACTAGAAACAGGCGGGAATAAAATCCTAGTCCCACTTCTGACAGAGGAACTGGCTGTATAGCTCCTATTTGAAGAAGTAAAGAAATCTGCTTGTGAGCCTCTATCCTTTGCCGAGGAGGAACGTCTGGCATGCCTTTGAAAGGAGGCAATGTATGGAAATAGAACTTGTAGCCTCGGTTTATAATGTCCAATACCCATTTGTCCTGGGTGACTAAAAGCCAGTTTTGTTTGAAGAGTGCTAACTTTCCTCCCAAAGGAGCTGCCAGGGAAGAAGAATCTGGCAGCTGAAAATGCAGGTCATTGGGCCTGTTTACGAAAGGACTGGCCCCTGCCCTCACCTGCAGATTGTGCAGGTGAACTCCAAGTTCTAGGCCTGAATGTACTTTGAGCTCTGCCCCTGCCACGTCTAGATCTACCCCTACACTGAGAATCAGAAGAAGGGTAGGTCCACCCCTTAGTAGGCCAATTTCTACTAAACTTTGGAGGTTGCACCTGCAAAAAATCTTTAACAGTCTGCATGGACTTAGCCTTGTCTTCCATTTTCTTCAAAACCAACTCCACAGGGGGACCAAACAAAACTTCAGACTGTAAAGGGGCATCCAGAATTCTAGATTTAACATGCTCGGACAAGTTCTGATCCTTAAGTCAGGCGTGCCTACGAAGAACTGAACCAGTGGCAGCCACCCTAGAAGAGGCCTGTACAGCATCAAAACCACACTGCAAAGAATGCTTACCCACCTGTTCAGAGACATGTACTAAATCCTGCAATTCTTTACACTCTATGCCCTCTGCCAAAGCATCCACTTTAGATTTTAGCTGAGAAAGGAGGAAATTCTGATATTTCAACATATGAAACTGGCAATTTAAAGCCCTCATTGCTAAAGTAGAAGAGGTATACACCTTCTTACCCCATCTATCCAAAGCTCTAGCTTCCTTATCTAGGGGAACCGGATTCTTTACAACAGAAGCTCTAACACCCTTAGGCCCCTGACTAATAGTTTCTGGGTCCACCCTAGGACTCTTATACAGATATTTATGAGCCTCAGGCACCCTGTAATACCTGTCCGGTTTAACTGGCGCAGGAGGCAAAGAATCTGGATTAAGGGAAGCCTCCGAGAAAACATCTTGAACAACATCCAAAACAGGAGGTATAGCCAAGGGTCTATGCTGTGGTAAAAACAAGAATTCCCTAAGCCTCTTCCGGGAATCAGAGAAATCCTGTCCTTCCCACTTAAAATGCTCCCTCATGGAATGCAGAGTTTCAGAAAATGAAAAATCCTCTGGAGGGGAAGCAGAAGGAGTGGAATCCTCTGCATCAGAATCCGAATAAGGGGGAAAATCTTGAATATCTTCAGCAGAAGAGTCTGAGTCCTCTGAGGCCTGATCCAAACTTTCCAACTCTGGCTCCACCCTGGGCCTCTTATCAGGAGGGGGCATAGAACTTCTAATTAAAGTAATCAAATCGTCTGCCATTTTAAGCATGTGCTTTTTAGGCACAGACCCTGAAGTACCTGGAGGGACACCAGAGGAAGGCAAAACAGACCTGCCCTTAGAAGAAGCCTTAGAAATAGTAGCAGAAGGCCTAACCACCTTAGGCATAGAAGGGAGAACAGTAACTTGAGAGGCCCCGTTCAGCTTGACCTGACTCCTGTGAGGCCACATCCTGCAAAATCAAAGTTTCCCCCTGAGACTCAACAGAACCTTCAGCCGGATCCACCTGCTCCACTGTAGGTTCTGCAGGACCGGCGTCCGAAACGGACGAATCAACCTGTCTAGGTTTCAAGGATTTGTCTTTGCGCTTCTTCGTGGAAGCGGGCGTCGGAGGATCCGACGGCATATTATAATTACACCGCTTACCAAAGTCTAACCTAGCACAATCTAACCTTCTTTTTATCGTGCGCTTATTAAACCTAGCACAAAACCGACACCCGACTACGTCGTGGTCCGGTCCCAAACAAGGAATGCAAAGAGAGTGATAATCCCTATGCGGTATCTGTTTCCCACAAGAAATACAATTATTCACTTTTTCTGACATCCGGAATTATCTGAGGCAAGAAAAAACAAAAATATTCCCCAACGGGGTACTTAGCCCAACTTGGTTTCGGTCTGAAACTCAGAATACGAAAATTTCAGAACGCCGAACGGCACTTGCAACGCTGCTTCTGCATCGGACCATGCGGCAAAAAAGACTGAGGATATGACGTCGGTCATGCGCTTTTATACCCTGACGCTCTGATGTCAGATCTAGGCGCCCATGACCGACGTCAGCCTAATACTTTGGTATTCGGGCCGACCGAGGACAGCGGACTACCCATATGTAAGGACTGCAGCAATGTGAGATGAAGAACATCCCTTACTTCAAAGTTAGTTTTTTTTAATTAAAAAGTTTTGTAATGCACGGCATTCATCAAGAAAAATGCCGTGCACTACAAAACTTATTACTACCCTACAGTCCAGCAAGGACCTCCATTCTTGTAACATATTCTTACTAGTCACAAATAAGTCAAATAATGTTGCAGGAAACTCACTCTACTCCTCATACATTGCCAAACTCTGGAACAGTATTCTTAAACAAATAAAACTCTCCAACAGACTCAACAGTTTTAAACCACTGCTTAAACAACATCTTAACCAGTCCTGGT
This sequence comes from Protopterus annectens, assembly GCF_019279795.1. Taxonomy (NCBI): domain Eukaryota; kingdom Metazoa; phylum Chordata; order Ceratodontiformes; family Protopteridae; genus Protopterus; species Protopterus annectens. Next base: position 1,243,274,839 of record NC_056739.1, read on the forward strand.
CCTGCACATGCTCATCACCAGGTTAAGACTTTGTGCTCACTGTACAATATTTTCCAAATACTCTACTTAAACTGAATACTCTCAACCTCTCACTGAAATGACAAAACAATTTTTACACATAACTGCTGCCTGTGCAATCTAACTTGCACGTGGGCTTTCTCTTTAGTAACTTCTACCTCTATAAAATCTTAGAATGCATAAATGCAATTACTGTACGTGTATAAATTTAAATAGAAATTTAACTACTCTGTGTTTAACTGGAACTTAGTATAATGCAATGTAAGCAAATGGAGGTTTGCTCCCCAGACCTCTGCTGAAAATGGGTATTACCCAGTATAACTTTCCCGGTAAACAAAGACAAATAAATAAATAATTCCGTATAGAAAATTTTACTGGTCAAAACCAAACTTAAAACTAAAAATTTAAAGTCAAAAACAGTCAGCAAAGCAAGGTTCAAAATCCTTCTCTTGGAAGGAAAAGTGCCAGATAGTCTACCTAAAGATTCATCTCTTACCCCATATAATCAAGTAGAAAAAACACAACAGAGACAGAAGGAGAAACATGTCCTCAGTGTTAAGGTAGAGGACTGACTTCACTTTATTATTTACAGATTTCTTCTCTGTCACTGAATACAAATTCTCTATATTATACACAGTTCTGCTCTACACACTTCTGTATATTATACCCCATGCAGCTGAGCTGATGGGGTTACAGCCTGTAACAAAGTTCCATAGAGAATCCTGGCATCTCACTTCATATGTTGTTGAGTATCCCTTACAATCCTCGAGTAGAAAACAGAAACAAACAGGACAAAGCTGCAACCAGCAGTCTGTTTCTTGGAATGTGTCTGTTTAAAAGACTCTACCTAGTTTAATTTTTCTAAGAAACACATGTAAACCTCTAACACAATCCTGACATGCTCAATATCAACAGGCTACTAAATTAACCCCCCCCCCCCCAAACCTTCCTCTTCTCAAGTTATGCAGTCACAGATATTACTCTAATAGTGCAAACCAGACAATAGCTTTTAGCCCCTAGGTTCTCCTGAAAATACAAAACAAAAATCTGTTTAGAACCGGAATGCAATTATCCTCACAGAGACTGATGTTATGCCTGTAGCTGTGTCTAGGCTGCTGTCAAATCTGTGATACTAACTACTGTTATTTTAAGTTTAGTGTTTCTCATATACATCAGATAAAAAAGGAAACTCACTAGTGTCGAATGTTGTGCTATTAACATGATCACACTTAAAAGATTCCAGGCAATAAAAACATACTGATCTGAGAAAGAACCCTTTAAAACATGGCAAAACAATGAATAAAATATTGAGGTTACTTCTCCTTTCTTATAGTCTATTAGACATAACTTCACCCAAAAAACAGATTTTCTATTTTCTAGACCTAAAAGATGATTCTGACAACAAACAATTAGTTTTACATATAATTCAGATTTGGTTAGCAAGTACAAACTCAGAATGGCACAGTCCAATCCGCCACTAATGTAATGTCATTTTGCCCCATCAGAACTCACACATAAATGAATATATTAACAACCCTCTACATCAGACAATGTGGTTTTGTGATGCTGTGAGAATGACTTTGGTTTTGTACTTCTTTGCTTTCTTCTCATCAAAGGAAATGCGAGGTTATGACCACACAAATAATCTGTTAAACACATGTTCTCCAATATAAATACAGTGCAGTTGGGTGCCATAACCTTTATTTCCCAGAAAGTACATAGTCACTCAAGTAGCTAATTGGCATTCCTCTTCCTGTTGCATACTTTTAATAACTGCCCCACCTTTCTCTTTCTTGGGCTCTTTTCCCCATTCCAAATTCTGTTCAGTAATGATCAAATATTCATTCTCCTTATCCTGTTCCACAACCACAGATTTCTTGCTTACAGAATCCAGTGTTTGCAGTAACCGGATACACTTCAGGATTTCATTATTTATTTATTTTTTAAACCACAATTATGTTGGGGGGGGGGGGTGTAACAGCAAGTGAAGCACATTACTATAGCCATTATTTCTGCTGCTTCCAAGTGCTCACACACCAGACACGATGGCCAGAAGTGGCTGCTTTTTTGGGAGGGCTATTTGTGGGTTCTGTTTGTGCAAATGAGCAGTTATGTGACTCTCTAATGATTGTGGCATTTGGGGGCTGGTGTGTGGTTATTTCTGTAACTTTGCTCACAACCATACCTCTGGATATTTCTTGCCTAGGGTCAAGGCACTGTAAGAGCAACAAGGTGGAAAACAGTAAGCAATTACTAATTTTTTTTTTTACTTTTCTCACAACTATCAGGCATAAACAGGTGCCAACTTCTGTGTTGGGGATAAAATGTCATGATTTTATATATATACATTATATATATATATATATATATATATATATATATATATATATATATATGTGTGTGTGTGTTTGACAGCAATACTTACAGTAGTTATTTGTTCTTTAATTTTTGTCCCAGTTTAACATCAGAGGGCTACACAGTGTGGCTGTCTTTTGGAAGTAGGAATGAGGAGGCATGCTGTATATATGTCTGACATATAAACTTGAAATATATGGTTGGGAGGTTGGCAAAATGGTTAAGGTATTTCCCTTATAGACACAAGGTGCAGGGTTTGATTCTCACATGGGGTTATTGGCTAGGCTTAAAATTGCCCACAATGGCAGTTAGCTTTGTGCTAACCTATGAGCCTATACAGACAAACAGGTTGTTGCAGACAAAATGGATTTCAGGGCAAGTTAGTTGTAATTAAGTCCATATACTACAAAACTCAAGATGGGGCATTTCAATTGTTAATGCATTTCAACTCATGATCATATTGGAATAAATGATTTCACCATTTTTTTAATCCACTACAATCACTAACCTAATGAATACATTGTAGTGTTTTTTTGAATCCTGAACAAAACTCCTGTGTGTCATACTCATACTCATAAAGAGAGCTATTAGCAGAATTTTGTGACTATATGGAATAGAAATATGCAAAACCACTGCCATATATAAATGTCCATACCTTCAATGAATTTTCACTGAAAATTGCAAATCCTGCCCAAGTATTACTTGTGTAGCCTCATCTCTACCTTGATGCATAACATACAAACATTATGCAAGCAGTCATGAAGAAAATGCTACATACATAGATCCAGCTTCAAAACCACTACTGGTGAAAGAGTTCTTTAAATTGGCCCCAGAAATATAAAATCATCTGCCATATGAAGCCACACAAGAAGGCACACTTGACATTTAAAAAAATATATACTATAAAAGAGTGTGTTAAAAGCATTATCAAATTCCTGCTACACAGAAAAACAGTGTCCTAAGCATATATAACAAAGCACATAGGAAACAAAGCCAAAGAGTAGCAGATAGAGTAAATAAAGTCTCTCCTAAAACGCTGTTCACACTATGGTACAATGTGCAAATAAAAATGTTACCATTCTGTTTCCATCTGCTAACATATGATGCAAAGTAGCTTTGTAAATGTACATAAACATTACATCCAGAATGGTTTCATGTTCTACTTGTACAGCCTGTCCTGCAACTGTAATCTTGTATACTAAATCTAGAAAATGTGAGTATCTAAATATCAGTGTATGTTTTGTAAATTGTTTTAAATTATATGTTTGTAACTTATTTTAACTGGCATTTGTTTATCATCTTAGAATTTCTTGAATATCTTGCTATTTTTTTCTCACTGTTGTTTTGCACTGTTAGTACAATTGTTGCCCTATGGACCAGGATCCTGGCTGAATAGGGTCTGAGGACCAGCCCACCTACCTGGTTATCAAATGTAATAAATAAAAACATACATACATACTACAGCAGCAGTTTCAAATATATTCGGAGTTAAGGAGCTCCAAAAATCATGTTGCTGTAGTGGCTAACACCTTACCTGATGAATACGCTGCTGTAGTGGCTAACCCACTTACCTAATGAATACACTGCTGCTGTAGTGGCTAACCCACCTACCTAATGAATATGCTGTTGCTGTAGTGGCTAACCCACTTACCTAATGAATACGCTGCTGTAGTGGCTAACCCACTTACCTAATGAATACGCTGCTGTAGTGGCTAACCCACTTACCTAATGAATATGCTGTTGCTGTAGTGGCTAACCCACTTACCTAATGAATACGCTGCTGATGTAGTGGCTAACCCACTTACCTAATGAATACGCTGCTGATGTAGTGGCTAACCCACTTACCTAATGAATACGCTGTGGCTGCATTGGCTAACCCAGTTACCTAAAGAATACACTGCTGCTGTAGTGGCTGACACACTTGCCTAATAAGCTGCTGCTGCAGTGGTTGACACACTTGCCTTATGAATATACTTTTGCTGTAGTGGCTAACACACTTACCTAATGAATATGCTGCTGTAGTGGCTGGCATACTTACCTCATGAATATGGTGCTGTAGTGGTGGACACACATAATGAATACACTACTGTAGTGGCTGACACTTGCATAATGAATATGTTGCTATAGACACTAACACACTTATCTAATTGAATATGCTGCTGTAGTGGCTAGTTAGATGTCATTATGTAAGGCTTTATGTGTCATAACCAAAAGCAATGTGTTCATTTGGCTATTTCAAAACTGTCTGTTTACTAAAGTACAGCTGAGTATGTAAGTTAACTTGCTGTAAGAGTACATATTCCAACAGTTCCCTGCTGCAGCAGCCTAAGCTATCTGGGTTCTGTCCCAGTGACTAAACAGCTTTCAAAGCTTAAGGCAGCCTTCCATACTCTCTGTCAAGAGCTCAAGGGGAACTCCAACATAAGGACAGAGTCCCAAACGATCCAGAGCTTTTTTTAGCCTAGCGAAAAAAGGGAGGCAAAAGCTCTGAAATGATAATGCTAGGGAAAAAAACAGTAAAGTATATACACAAGGGTATATACAGCCACACCCTGGTAATACAAAAGGAAAGGGGTGGCTACTGCAACAGTAATCTACTAGAGCATTAACTGTTATGGTAAGGTTACCTACATGACTGTACTATGTTCAACATACAAATCACTGTTGCAGTAGCTTAAGCTACCTGGATCATTTTTGACAGCTTAGAAATTAAGAATGGAAGAGAAAAAATTAAGGAGTCCCTGGAGAATGGTCTTAAGAAAACCTGTTCTAGACCTGGAAAATGAATCCATTTTTAGTGCTTTGTAAAAGTATATATGGAGGACCAAGTTGCTTTTACTATGATACTTCTAGAATCCACTCATTTCCAGAAAGCTACAGAAGAAGCCAAAGTCTTTGTGGAATGGGCACTAACTCTGCCTATAAGTGGCTCATTCCACTTCCTTGACGTTGGTCAACTATCATTGTTACATGTAAAGTTTTACGATGGATTTGGCCTTTCAATTAGAGTTCGATGAATGTACTGTTTGATGATTAAAAATAGACCCTGCCTTTTCAACATCTTCTGGGGGGTTTTGATAATTTAACCATGCAATTCTTCTCATAATTTAACCAGAAAAAGCAGCAGCTCTATACATAGCAACAGTAAACAGTGACTGGTTAGAAGAGAAGCAGAAAAGCCTAAGTGACTTAAAACAATTTTAAATTCAGAAGGAAGAAAGTCAACATTTAACGCATCTCTGGAAAAAAACTTCCAATTCAAGTTAAACAGAGCCCCTCGTTGACCCTATTTAAGCACAACTTGGAAGACTGAATGGGAAACCACAAATTCACCCCAGGGGTATCACCGGTGTCCCTCTTGGATAGGGGGACAGTCAGTGCCATCTTTGATTGGCTTTTAACATAGATCCTATCTACAGGCTCTTTAGGGAACAAGGGTTGAACTTGGTTAGGCTTGTCAGGGTCCTAGGGCCATTAGCCTAGTAACCTCCTATGATCCTATGAACTACCTCATATTCTCACAAGAAGCCAGAATTTTTTTTTTTTTTTTTTAATGTGAGCCTGGCAGTTCAAAATTTTTAAAAGTTAAAGTTACAAAAGAGAAAACTTTCTTTCCCAAACCTGATAAAAAGTTTTCCCATTTTTGTAAGAATATTTAGCAGTAAGCTATCACTGCAGGATCCGATTTGGAATTATGGAACAAGAATGTGTGTTTCTGAGGTATTTGTACAACCTAACAGACTACTAGGGGGCAGGCAGCTGACTGCCAGACAAACGGCAAGCTGCAAAGAAAAGGTCTTCCAAGGCAAACAATTCAGGAAGATTAGCAATAGGTAGAGGGAACACCAGTGGCAACAAAACATAATACATGTGCTGGGACATACGGACTTCAAGTCTGTTGCCACTGAAACAAGACTGCCATAAAAGATAAGTATACAGGAAACAAAACTGAAGAAACACTCTTCAGAAACAGAATCTCCGCTTAAGGAGAAATACTGATGAACAAAGTACAGTTTTGTACCTACCATAAATGTAGATGTTCGAAGATCCACATTGCTGCAGTCCTAACACTTGGGTAGTCCGCTGTCCCAGTCGGCCCGAATACCAAAGTATAAGGCTGACGTCGGTCAAGGCGCATTTGTCTGACATCAGGACGTCAGGGTACAAATGCGCATGACCGACGTCATATCCTCAGTCTTTTCTTGCCCCAGATGTCAGAAGACCCTAAAAAGATAAGGCCAAAACCAAAAAACACCAAAACAGACCTGTACCTAATATATGTACAATATATACAAATTTACAAAAAATAGAACCTCACCCACACAACCACCCCTAAACACAGAGGGAAGGAGGGAGGATTGGACTGCAGCAATGTGGATCTTCGAACATCTACATTTATGGTAGGTACAAAACTGTACTATGTTCTTCATCTCACATTGCTGCAGTCCTAACACTTGGGTAGAATCCCAAAGCAGAGGTAAGGGAGGATGGCTAAACTATAAAGAAGCAGGAGCTGCCAAAATGCCCTGCAACACAGCAGTGGCAAAACCAGCCCTGGACTTAGAATAGAGAGGAAGGTGGTAATGCTTGGAGAAAGTATGCACTGAACTCCAAGTAGCTGCCTCCAAAATATCCTTAGTTGCCAACCCCCTTAGAAATGCTGTTGAAGTGGCAGTAGCCCTAGTGGAATGAGGCCTAATCCCAGCTGGAATCTCCTTGCCATGATGGGAGTAACAGAATGCAATGCAAAACCCAATCCACTTAGATATAGTTTGTTTTGACACAGGCTTGCCCTGGGAACTCAAAGCAAAAGAAACAAACAACTGCTGAGACTGCCTAAAATCCCTAGTCCTGCTTAAATAATAACGCAACTGTCTGTGTACATCTAAGGTGTGCAAAATCTTTTCCCCCCTATTTTGGGGATCTGCATAAAAAGTGGGCAAATGAATAGTTTGGTTTAAAGCCACACTAGAAACCACCTTAGGCATAAATGAAGGATTAGTACGTAATGATACCCTATCCTTATGAAAAATCAAAAAAAGGCTCAACCGCCATAAGGGCCTGCAATTCAGAAACCCTTCTTGCAGAAGTAATGGCCAACAAAAAAGCAGTCTTCCATGACAAGTATTTCAACTCAGCAGTAGCCGCAGGCTCAAAAGGTTGTAGAGTAAGTTTCTCCAACACAAAACTGAGGTCCCAAGCAGGAGTAGGAGCTCTACGTGGGGGTCTTATATTCTTTGCCCCTCTAAGAAATTGCTTGAACAAAGGATGAGAAAACAATGGTGGGTCACAATCATAGTGAGCTGAAATTGCTGCAGCATGAATCTTAATGGAAGAGAAAGACAAACCCTTGTCCAATAGCTCAGTAAGATATTGAAGAGCCACACTCAAATTAGGCTCAGAAACATCCAAATCCTTTGCTGCACTCCAAAATAAAAATCTCTTCCATTTTTCTGCATACACTTTACGTGTACTAGGTCTTCTGGCTTCCATAATCACATTCAAAACTTGTTGAGGAAGTTGAGACCTGCTGTGGTTCAAAACAGAATATGCCAGGCTGTTAGATGAAGAGAGTGAAGCTTGACATTGAGTAGATGACCGTCCTCTGAGACAAAAGGTGTGGAATTAAAGGTAAAGGCCATGGAGGCTTTCTTACCAGATTCCTCAGTAATGGGTACCAGTGTTGTCGAGGCCAATCTGGAGCTATCAAAATCATCCTTGGCTTGTCTTGTCTGACCTTTAGGAATACCTTTGGGAGGAGAGGCAGAGGTGGAAAGGCATACACATGAAGATTTTCCCAACTGAACGAAAGAGCATCCACTTTCCAAGCTGTGTGATGAAACCTTTTCATGCAAAACTTTGGCAGCTGGTGGTTTAGTGGAGAAGCGAACAGATCTATGTCTGGAGTTCCCCATGACACTGTCAATGTTTGAAATACATGAAGATCCAGTTTCCACTCGTGGGGATCCATGATTTGCCTGCTTAACACATCTGCTAAGGAGTTCTGTGCTCCTGGCAGAAACCTTGCCTGAAGAGTAAGCTGCAAGCTGAGCGCAGTCTCCCACAAAATCATTGCTTGCCTGCATAGAGGATAAGAATGTGTTCCCCCTTGCTTGTTGATGTACACATGACAGTTGTGTTGTCTGTTAGAATCAACACCTGCCCTGGAAGAAGTAACTCCTTGAAAGCCATCAATGCAAACTGGACTGCTAACATCTCCTTCATGTTGATATGTAGATGCTGTAGTCTGGCAGGCCACTTGTCTTGTATCCACTTTCCATTCAGATGAGCTCCCCAAGCTATGTCTGAGGCATCTGTCGTCAAAATCTGACTCGCCTCTGGCCGGGTCACAGAGAGTCCCTTGTTTAGGTGACATTCCTGAGCCCACCACAAAAATTCCTTTTGAATGCAAGGTATTATTTGAATGACAGTGTCCAGATCCTGGCAGTGCTGTGTCCATACATTTTTGAGATACCATTGTAGCTTCCTCATATGCAGTTTGGCATTGGGAAGCACCAGAATACAAGATGCCATGAACCCTAATGCTTGAAGGACTGTCCTTGCAGTCAGCACGGACTGATGAGATAGGAGATGGAAGTAAAGGGATAGACTCTTTTGTTTGTCCGGGGTTAAAAAGGCCATCTGGGCCGCTGTATTCAGTCTCACACCCAGAAAGCACATGTCTTGAGAGGGTACTAGACTGGACTTTATTTCGTTCACAGAATACCCCAGGCATCTTAGCACTGCTATCACATATTCCAGATGCTGAAGAAGCTCGTCCTTTTCTTGAGCCAGAATCAGACAGTCGTCCAAGTAAGGATAGATTTGTATTCCTTTTAGCCTGAAAAAGCTACAACTGGAGCCAGAACTTTTGTGAATACTCTGGGCGCAGTAGATAAGCCAAAGGGCAATGCAGAGAACTGATAATGTGAATTTCCAGCTCGGAAACGCAGATACTTCCTGCAACTGAGTCTGATAGGCACATGAAGATAAGCCTCCTTGAGATCTAAAGTTACCATCCAGTGATCTTTGCCCAGCAGAGGTAAAAGCTGTTGTAACGTCAACATTTTGAACTTGGGAATGTCCAAATAAGTGTTGAGGATAGACAAATCCAAAATTGGTCTCCACGTGTTCCCCTTTTTTGGTACTAGGAACAGGCGAGAATAAAATCCTAGGCCCCTTTCTGGCACAGGGACCGGCTGAATGGCCCCTATCTGGAGCAACAGAGAAATTTGCTTGTGAGCCTCTTTTCTTTGTATAGGAGGAATGTCTGGCATGCCTTTGAAAGGAGGCAAGGTATGGAAATAAAACCTGTAACCGTGGTGAACGATATCCAATACCCATCTGTCTTGGGTAATAACACTCCAATTTTCTTTGAAAAGTGCCAGCCTTCCTCCCCAAGGTGCTGCCAGACGAGAAGGCTCTGGCAGCTGAAAAGGCAAGTCATTGAGTCTGCTTACGAAAGGACTGACCCCTGCCCTCACCAGAAGACTGGGCAGGTGAACTGCCTGTTCTAGGCCTAAAAGAACCTTGAGCTCTGCCCCTACCACGTCTAGATCTACCCCTAGACTGAGAATCATAAGAAGGATAAGTCCACCCCTTAGTAGGCCAATTTCTACTAAACTTTGGAGGCTGAACCTGCAAAAAATCTTTAACAGTCTGCATAGACTTAGCCTTGTCCTCCATTTTCTTTAAAACTGCTTCCACAGGCGCACCAAATAACACATCAGATTGTAAAGGAGCATCTAAAATCCTTGTCTTTACATGTTCAGCTAAATCCTGATCCCTCAGCCAGGCGTGCCTGCGAAGAACAGAACCAGTGGCTGCCACCCTCGAAGAGGCCTGTACAGCATCAAAACCACATTGCAAGGAATGCTTACCCACCTGTTCAGAAACATGAACCAAATCCTGCAACTCTTTACACTCAATACCTTCCGCCAGAGCATCTACCTTAGACTTCAATTGTGAAAGGAGATAATTTTGGTATTTTAACATGTGAAACTGGCAATTCAAAGCCCTCATGGCTAAAGTGGAAGAAGTATACACCTTTTTCCCCCATCTATCCAAAGCCCTTGCCTCTTTATCAGAAGGGACAGGACTTTTAACAACAGAAGCCTTAACACCTTTAGGGCCCTGAGAAACAGTTTCTGGGTCTGCCCTAGGACTCTTAAAAAGATACTTATGAGCTTCAGGCACCCTATAATACCTGTCCGGTTTAACTGGGGCAGGAGGCAAAGAATCAGGGTTCAGGGAAGCCTCTGCAAAAACATCCTCTACCACATCCAGAACAGGAGGTATAGCTAAAGGCCTATGCTGGGGTAGAAACAAAAATTCCCTAAGCCTTTTCCTAGAATCAGAGAAATCTTGACCTTCCCATTTAAAATGCTCCCTCATGGAATGAAGAGTCTCTGAAAAAGAAAAATCCTCAGGAGGAGAAGCCGAAGGTGTAGAGTCATCTACATCAGAATCAGAATAAGGAGGATACTCCTGCAAGTCTTCAGCCAAGACTCAGAAGCCTCGAACACTGCTCAAAACTCTCAAGCTCAGGTTCCACCCTAGGCCTCTTATCAGGGGTAAAGAACCTCTAATCATAGTAATCAAATCTTCTGCCATTTTAAGCATATGTTTCTTAGGCAGAGACCCTGAAGAACTAGGGGAGACCCCTACTGAAGTTAACCCTGGCCGGCCTCTAGAAGGAGCCTTGGAAACAGAAGGGGAGGGCCTAACCACCTTAGGAAGGGAGGGGAGAACAGCTACCTGAGAAGCCCCTTCAGCCTGGCCTACCTCCTGAGAGGACACATCTTGTAACAGTAAAGTCTCTCCCTGAGAATCCAAAGGAACTTCTGATAGAACCACCGGCTCCACCGAGCCCTCTAAAGAACCGACGTCCGGGACAGACGGTTCTTCCACCCTAGGCTTCGCTGCTTTGTCTTTGTGCTTTTTAGAAGCGGCGCCGGAGCATCCGACGGCATGTTGTAATTACAACGCTTCCCAAAAACTAACCTGGCACAATCTAATCTTCTCTTAATAGTGCGTTTGTTAAATCTAGCACAAGAGCGACAGCCAACAACGTCGTGCTCAGGCCCTAAGCAAGGTATACACAAAGTATGGTAATCTCTATGAGGTATCTGTTTCCCACAAGAAATACAGTTATTCACTTTTTCTGACATCCGGTTAAATACTGAGGCAAGAAAAAACCAAAATATTCCCCAACGGGGTACTTAGCCAACTTTGATTCGGTCTGAAACTCCGACTTCAGAAAATTTCAGAACGCCAACCTGCACTCGCAAAACTGCTTCTGCATCGGACCATGCGGCAAAAAAGACTGAGGATATGACGTCGGTCATGCGCATTTGTACCCTGACGCCCTGATGTCAGACAAATGCGCCTTGACCGACGTCAGCCTTATACTTTGGTATTCGGGCCGACTGGGACAGCGGACTACCCAAGTGTTAGGACTGCAGCAATGTGAGATGAAGAACATCACTCTTCTTCCAGTCCCTGTCATTCTAACTTGAAATCAGTGACAGAAAAAGAGATGAAAAACTATTTTCCCATTAACAGTCAATGAAGAAACAAATATAAAACATTCAAGGCTAGAAGCTATCCCTTCAGTGATCCCAATAAATATTCCCTGTTCAGAGTGAGAGAGAGAAAAGGTACAGTTGTGTGCACTTACCATAAATGTAGATGTTCGAGTGTATTCACTGTTGTAGTCATTACATTTGAGTTATCTGCTTGCAGTAGCCCTCAGTCGGCCTGATTAACAAAGTCTTGGGTCCTGCCTAGCTGCTGTCCCTTCTTCCATGACGGCAGGTCATCAGGGGTATAAAACATGCAGCCGATGCCATTACATCAGTTTTTCTTGCCCCAGATGTCAGGTGCCCCCCCTAATGGGAAGCAATCAAATATAAATGCAAGGATATACCTCCAACAAAAAAGCAAATAAACCAAAAAGCTTTTAGAGCATAGTAAGTGAGAGTAGAGGGATAGCCAAAAGAAGAAGGGGGCTGGAGGGAGGGTAACCAGGACTGCAACAGTGAATACACTCGAACATCTGCATTTATGGTAAATGGACACAACTGTACTATGTTCTTCGTGTTTCACTGCTGCAGTCATTACATTTAGGTAGATTCCCAAAGCTAAGGTTGGGAGGAGGAATTTAAACAGAATTAGGACCAGCTATAAGGCCCTGCAAGACTGCAGTGGCAAAACCAGCTCTGGATTTAGAGAAAATTTGTCAAATGATAATGCTTGGTGAAAGTATGTACAGGACTCCAGGCAGCAGCTTCTAGTATGTCCCTAGTAGGGACGCCCCTGAGAAAGGCTGTAGAGGTAGATGCAGCCCTGGTTGAATGGGGTCTGATGCCCTGTGGGATAGGTTTTCCATGGTGCTTATAGCAGAAATTAATGCAGTGGCCTATCCATTTTGAAATAGTTTGTTTTGAATTAGCTTTCCCCTCTGTCCCTGCAGCACATACCACCAGCAGTTGTTCAGATTTCCTTTGAGGTTTAGTCCTGTCCAAGAAGAATCTAAGCTGTCTGTGCACATCTAAAGAGTGCAGTATTCGTTCCCCCTTGCTCTGTGGGTTAGGAAAGAAGGTAGGCAAATGAATGGACTGATTAAGAGCCACAGTGGATACCACCTTGGGCATGAAGGAGGGATTGGTTCTGAGGGACTCCCTGTCTGCATGAAAGATGATGAAAGGTTCCACTGCCATAAGGGCCTGTAATTCAGATACCCTTCTTGCAGAAGTGATTGCTAAAAGGAAAGCTGTTTTCCAGGAAATAAATTTTAAATCTGCAGTAGCAGCTGGTTCGAAAGGAGGGAGAGTGAGTTTCTCCAAGACAAAGTTAAGATCCCAGGCTGAAGTTGGAGCTCTCCTGGGTGGCCTTAAATTTTTGGTCCCTCTGAGGAACTGCTTGAGCACTGGGTGAGAGAAGAGTAGAGGCTCTGTGCTATAATGAGCTGAAATGGCTGAGCCATGAATTTTCATGGAGGAAAAAGACAGGCCCATATGAAGCATCTCAGTCAAGTATTGTAAAATCTGAGGTAAATTGGGCACTGCTGAAATCATTCCTTGAGATTGGTTCCAGGCACATAATATTTTCCATTTTGCAGCATAAGATTTTCTAGTACTAGGTCTTCTTGTCTCTAAAATGATATCCATCACTGATTTACTGAGGGATGGTAAAGGCGAGATTAGGTAATTAGCCAGGCTGCTAGGTTCAGGGTTTGCAGCTGAGGGTGCAGAATCTGATTCTCCTGCTGAGACAACAGGGAAGGAGTCTGAGGCAGGTGCCATAGAGCCAAGCGTGACACACTGCGCAAGAGTGGGTGCCAGTGTTGGCGAGGCCAGTCTGGTGCAATTAAAATCATCCTTAGCTTGTCCTGTTTGATCTTTAGTAGTACCATGGAGAGCAGAGTCAGAGGAGGAAAGGCATAAACTGATAGGTTTCTCCAGCTGAAGGATAGAGCATCCACTTTCCAAGATAGCTTGTGGGGAATCCTTGTGCAAAATTTGTCCAGTTGATGGTTCTGGGGGGAGGCAAACAGGTCTATATCTGGACTCCCCCATTTGCTTGTCAACATGTTGAAAATAGTACAGTTGTGTACCTACCATAAATGTAGATGTTCGAGTGTATTCACTGTTGCAGTCATTACAATTGGGTTATGCTGCTGGCAGGCTACCCGCAGTCGGCCTGAATTCCAAAGTGTAGGTCCGGCGTCGGTTGCTGTCGCCTCTTCCCTCACAACAGTGAAACACAATGAACATCCTTGGTTCCAGTTTCCACTTGTGTGGGTCCCATGAGGTTTCTGCTTAGTTCATCTGCCAGTATATTTAGTTTTCCTGGTAGGAATTGAGCCTGTAGATTCACTTGGTAGCTCAAGACTGTGCTCCACAATGCCATGGCTAGTCTGCAGAGGGGGTAAGAATGTGTACCCCCCTGCTTGTTTATGTACCACATGACAGTGGTGTTGTCCATCTTTACCATTAGTTGTCCTGGAAGAGTGTGGTCCTTGAAGGCTGTCAGAGCATTCTGTACAGCTAACATTTCCTTTTGATTTATGTGCAGGTGCATTTGACTTGGGTTTCATTTGCCCTGAATGCACTTCCCTGCCAGGTGAGCCCCCCACGCATAGTCTGATGAGTCTGTTGTTATGATTGGGCAGCAGGGGGTAATGTGAATGGTAGTCCCCTGTTTTGGTGGCAGGCCTCTGCCCACCAAAGGAACCCTAGGCGTAGGCAAGGTATGATAGGAATCCTTGCTTCTAGATCCTGTGAATGTTGACACCATAGGCTTTTGAGATACCATTGTAGTTTCCTCATATGCAGCCTTGCATATGGAATTACTACTACTATGGAATGCCTACTACTACTGTATTACCTGCTAGTTTAGTTTCTGTAAGTGTTAAGTTTCTGTAACTGAAATAATTAGTATCTGTAATTTAAATTGTATTTTTCCTGTAATTTTCTGTATTTTATATATATTTTTCTTAATACTGTTATGTGGAGCTTTTCTCTCCGGGCCTCCACTGAAAATTGGCTCTCCTAGGCCCAGTGGACTTTCCCAGTAAACAAATGCAATAAATAAAATAAATAAAAATTAGAAGAATGCAGGAGGCCATGAACACCAAGGCTTGCAGTATTTGCCTTGCAGATAGCTGGGTTTTTTGTGGCCACTTGTTTGAAGTAAGTTGTCAAATGAATCAGTTTCTCTGGCGTGAGGAAAGCCATCTGGGAAGTTGTATTCAAGCTTGCTCCCAGGAATATAATTTGTTGACAGGGTACCAGGTGGGATTTATTTTTGTTTATGGTGAACCCCAGACAAGTCAGTACCCTTTGAACAAAGGCCAAATGACTCAAAAGAATGTCCTTGCTTTCTGCCTGAAATAGACAATCGTCCAGGTATGAGTATATTTAAATATTTCTTTGTCTGCAAAATGCAATGACTGGAGCTAGGCACTTTGTGAATACCCTGGGCGCAGTAGATAAGCCAAAGGGTAGTGCAGAGAACTGATGGTGCATGTAGCGTGCTTTGAAGTGTAGGTATCTTTTGCAAGACTCCCTGGTAGGGATGTGCAGGTATGCTTCTTTTAAGTCTAGTGTTGCCAACCATGCATCTTTGCCTAGCATAGGAATCAGCTGGTGAAGAGTCAGCATTTTGAATTTTGGAATCACCAGAAAGGTGTTCAGAATAGAAAGGTCCAAGATAGGGTGCCATGTATTGCCTTTTCTGGGTTCCAGAAAAAGTCTTGAATAGAAACCTTGTCCCTTTTCCTCTTCTGGTACCAACTGAATAGCTCCCATGTTTAAGAGAAAGAGTACTTGATTTTGGGCCTCTGCCCACTGATTTGGGGGTAGATCTGGCCACCCGCTTGGTGTTGGTAACGTGTGGAAATGAAATCTGTATCCTTGGGACACTATATTTAAAACCCATTTGTCCTGGGTAATGAGTTCCCAGTTTTGGCCTGCAGACCAATCTTTCCGCCTAAAGGAGCATTCAGATGGGAAGTGCTTGGAAGTTTTAAAAGCAAGTCATTGAGACAGTTTTCCATAGGGGAGAGTCTTATTACTCCCAGATTTGGGTGCGGAAACCCCCCACTGCCTAGTCTTGTGTGTCCCCTGGGACTGAAACCTGGGGTTTCTGCTGTGTCTGGGTTTGGCTTGAGAAGACCTGGAAGGGGCTGGAAAGGACCACTTTTTAGAGGGCAAGTGCCTACTAAATCTAGGAGGCTGAACTTGTAAGAAATCTTTAACAGTTTGCATAGATTTAGCTTCATCTTCCATCTTTTTAAGAACTTCCTCAGCCTTGTTGCCAAACAGGCGGTCCTGATTTAAGGGAGCATCCAGCAATTTAGCTTTAACATGATCAGGCAATCCTTGCTCCTTAAGCCAAGCATGCCTTCTGAGCACAGACCCAGTAACAGCAGCCCTGCAAGAGGCCTCTAATGAATCAAATCCACATTGCAAAGTATGTTTTCCAACCTGTTCAGCAGAATGCATTAAATCCTGTAATTCTTTATTTTCAGCACAGTCAGGAAGTAACATAATTTTCTGTTTAAGCAATCCAATAACATGCTGTTGATACTTTAACATATGAAACTGGCAGTTTAAAGCCTTAATGGCCAAGGTTGCAGAAGTGTAAACTTTCTTACCCCATCTATCCAGCGTCCCGGAGTCTCTATCAGAGGGGGTAGGATTTTTAGCAGTAGAAGCCTTAATGCCGTTGGGTCCCTGTGAAATAGTCTCTGGCTCTGCAATAGGATTTTTTAAAAGTAACTTGTGAGAATCAGGAACCCTGTAATATGTCAGGTTTTCTGGGAGCAGGAGGCAAAGAATCAGGGGCCAAACTAGATTCTGAAAAGGCATCATCAACAATGTCTAGTACAAGAGGTATAGCTAAAGGCCTATGCTGAGGCAGGAGTAAGAAATCCCTAAACCTCTTTTTTGAATAAGAAAAATCTTGGCTTTCCCAGTGGAAATGCTCCCTTACAGTATATGTAAGGTCTCACCAAAAGAAAAATCCTCTGGAGGGGAAGTAAAGGGAATAGTGTCCTCTGCATCAGAATCCTCATAAGTAGATAAGGGCAAATCCAGATCATCAGAAGAATCAGAAAAAATCTGAATCCTGTTCAAAAGATTCATAAACAACTTCAGTCCTAGGTCTCTTAGAAGGGGGAGGTTGGCTTCCCCAAGATCTTCAGCCATTCTTATCATTTGTTTTTTAGGCATAGAGGCCTGAGCATGCGGCCTGGGCATCTGTTTCTTAGGCATGGTTCGAGATTTTGGCCTAAATGAAGAAGGAGGAGTTGGTTTAATATGCAAGTCCGTAGGCCTGAATACACCCTCAGAAGCCCGTGCCTGCAGAGCGGCTCCAGACCCATCCAAGGTGGAGACATCCGCAGGTTCCACAGTTGAAGCATCTCGCGGCATACCAGACTCTGAATGGGTCTCAGTAGAGGCCTGCGAGTCAGAAGTAGCGGGTATCAGGGGCTGCGAAAGCACCTCACTGAGTACCAGCGAACTGGTGACTGGCTTAGGAGAAGCGCCGTCGGCAGCTTTGGACCTCGGCGGCCTGTCTCTTGTCTTTATCTTTGCGTTTTTTTTTTCGGAATCCTGGTAGTCAAGATGGCTAAACGACGACATTTCTGGATAATTAAACCGAGAACTGAAATATTTAGAAGCGAAAATATACCGACAATGGATAGTGCGCTGATTACATAAAGCACAAAACTGACAGCCAGGTACGTTGTGGTCAGGGCCAAGGCAAGGAATACAGTACGAATGAAAATCTTTGAGAGGTATTTGCTTTCCACAAGTAATGCAATTATTAACTTTTAGTGACATCGGAAAGGAGCAAGAAAAAGTTTCTCAATGGGGTACTTAGCTTTAGTTGAAGACTTCGGTTCTGAAACTTGAAAACGAAAATTTCAGGAGTCAGCCGACCGGCACTTGCGAACTGCTTTTGCTTCGGGCACCACACCGCAAGCAAGACTGATGTAATGGCGTCGGCTGCATGTTTTATACCCCTGACGACCTGATGTCATGGAAGAAGGGACAGCAACCGATGGAAGACACAAGACTTTATTAATCAGGCCGACTGAGGCCTACTGCAAGCAGATAACCCAAATGTAATGACTGCAACAGTGAAATATGAAGAACATCAGGAGATGGCACATACCTCACTGTATTTGTTTTCCTGGGAAACTGTCTGGAAAAAAGACCAACCAACATTAGGGAATAGCAGGAAACAAGCCCTAACTTGGTTATGTGGCAAACCTTCGTCTGCGACTTCCCTCGAGACCAACTAGTGTTGTTCTCTCTTGCCCGGTGAAGGCTAATGAACAGCTGCAGAGGGCCTTTAATTCTAGGTCTTTAATGGCTGCAGAACGACTGAACGACAACAATGAGCAGTCCAAAGAACCCATTCTGGCCACAGCAGACTCACCAATCAGAAGCTGAGGCAGTGATAAGATGGCTGGACCCAAGTCATCTAAGAAATATGTTTCTTGCGGATGAGGTAAGGGAGAAAAAAAAAATTAGGGAAGCCTGTGCAAGTTGGTAATCAAGTGACAACATCAAGTTTTGAGATAAAGCTTTTCAATGGCAATCCCCAAAACCATGACATCTTGCCCTAAACACATTTATTCTACACTGAAATGTAGAAAACCAAGTCAAAAAGCATTGAAACATCTTCAACTAAGAAAAAAAACCTTTACATGTAAAAAAACAGTATTTCATCAGAAGAAAAAAAAATCAGTGGAAGGTTTTTTTCCCCAAAGCAAACTTATCTGTCAAGCCTAAAGCCCACTATGCAGCAGCATACCCCTAATATTGAAAAACCTACATGGCCATCAATAAATAGTTGGTTTACAGGCTTAAGGAGCTGTTAACAAGTGGCTTCCTGTGGTCCAGTGGTGCAACATTTGATTCCCTCAGCCTCCACTGCCTGAACTGTCTAACTCTGAGCAAATCACTTAACCAGACACCGTTCCCAGGCCGAATCTGAAAAAGTCCCATGAAGATTAGTGTTCTACCAAACAAAACAAATATAAATAAATAATTGGGAAATGAAGAAATGTGGACTCTGTATGAAAAGCATAGTGCACTGTCATCTTTATAAACTCAAGGACTCAAAGAAAGGCAACTACAGTTTTATTAAAAACAATTAACTTACCAGCTTTATATGATACCGTATTGGCCTTTGCCACAGACTTTTTGTAACACAAGTATACAGCTGATCCCCACTGTGAAAAAATAATACAAAAAAAAAAGAATTATGTTTGCATTGTTTCCTGGCTGAACAGTGACAATTTTTAAGAATCACATATGTGAGAATTAACACACACTTACTCTAAGCAACTACAGAACTGTCATCATTAACAATATCAATGACACTCATTCTGAGCAATGTACAGATGTCTGTATACTCTCCCTTTCCATGGATGGAGACAGCTGAGTGAGGCACTCACTGCAATAGTACAGCCTAAAAATGTGCAAACGCATGTCGCTCTGTATATGTTGACTACTACTTTGCTCAGTTACATCAGTCAGAAACCAAAGCAGTTAGCCAGCCCATGCCACTGAGTAGGACACATTTTCCTAGCATTCTGACTATGCAATACTTGCATTCTAACAGCAGCAGTAGTTACTTTCCTCAAAGAGAAGAAAGGAGAACAGACTGAGAACCTAACAATTTGCTAAATAAAATACAGAAAAAAACTCACAATAAAATATCAGTTAACCAGTGAATCTGTAATTATTGTTAGATCAGGGTTTTTCATTTTACAGACATTAGACAGGCTAAAAGAATAAAATAAGCTAGAAATGGTGTTTCATTTATGCACACATTTTAGAAAGCAGAAACAAAGAATCATTCACTGACCTTGATGGCTAGGAAATGGTGTTTTATTTATGCATGCATTTTAGAAAGCAAAAACAATGAATTTTCCACTGAATGTTGACCTTGCTGACATAACAGCTTGTCAAGGGAAGATTGCAGAGAGTACTTGTTATACTCTTTTTCTCAAGTAAAGAATGAAGAGGAAAGTTAAGCTAAAAACAAGACGTAGTCTAAGGATCAAGGATTAGGGGAGGGATATAGTCAACAGAGAAAAATTACTGAAAAGGAGAATATAACATGCTGTGTTCAGGATACCAGACAGTTAAGGTTAGTAAGTTTGTTTGACCTGTTACTTCAGAGAAGATGACAAACAATCGGGCCGGAGTACAGAAAACAGGTCATCTAGTGTCTATGTCAGTTTACGGTGTTCAGGAGAATCAGAATGATGTACAGCAATTTGAATTGTTTATCAGAACTGTTAATGGAAAAGTACAGTTGTGTACCTACCATAAATGTAGATGTTTGAGTGTATTCACTGTTGCAGTCATTACACTAGGGTTATCCTGCTGGCAGGCTACCAGCAGTCGGCCAGAATTCCAAAGTCTAGGTCCGGTGTCGGTTGCTGTCGCCTCTTCCCTGACGTCAGTGCGCCAGGGGTATAAAAGATGCAGCCGACGCCATTTTCTTCAGTTTTTCTTGCCCCAGATGTCAGGTGCCCCCAAATAGGTAGGCTAAAAAATTATGCCAAGAAGCATGCATGTACTAAAATAAACATTTCCTTCATCTACAAGCAAATACACCACCTAGGTTGTATAGAATAGAGAAGTACAGAAAAGTCCCAGCAAGAAAAGGGGGGGGGGGGTAACCTGGACTGCAACAGTGAATACACTCGAACATCTACATTTATGGTAGGTACACAACTGTACTATGTTCATCGTGTTTCACTGTTGCAGTCATTACACTTGGGTTGAATCCCAAAGCTGAGGTTGGGTGGCTGGGCCTAAATAGGATTAGGAGAGGCTACAAGGCCCTGCAGAACTGCAGTGGCAAAGCCTGCTCTGGATTTAGAGTAGAGAGGTAAGTGGTAGTGCTTGGTGAAAGCGTGCACTGAACTCCAGGTTGCAGCCTCTAGAATGTCTTTGGTTGGTACTCCTCTGAGGAAGGCTGCTGAAGTGGCTGCTGCTCTGGTTGAATGTGGCCTAATGCCCTTAGGCACTGATTTGCCATGTTGTGAATAGCAGAAACGAATGCAGTGGCCTATCCATTTTGAAATAGTATGCTTTGAGATAGGCTTTCCTTGTGATCCTGCAGCATAAGCTACAAACAGTTGCTCAGTTTTTCTGAAAGCTTTTGTTTTGTCCAAATAGAAGCGTAGCTGTCTGTGTATGTCCAAAGCGTGCAGAAGTCTCTCCCCTTTATGCTGGGGATTTGGACAAAATGTTGGCAAATGAATGGTTTGGTTAAGAGCCACACTGGATACTACCTTTGGCATAAATGTTGGGTTTGTCCTTAGAGAAACCCTGTCCTGATGAAAAATGATGAAAGGTTCCACTGCCATTAATGCCTGTAACTCTGAGGCTCTTCTTGCTGAAGTTATTGCTAGGAGCAGAGCAGTTTTCCATGATAAGAATTTTATATCAGCTGTATTGGCTGGCTCAAAAGGAGGCAGTGTGAGTTTTTCTAAAACAAAATTGAGGTCCCATGTAGGTACTGGTGCTCTCCTTTGGGGTTTTATGTTTTTTGCCCCTCTGAGGTACTGTCTTAGTAGTGGATGAGAGAAAATAGGAGGTTCCTTATTGTAATGAGCTGAAATGGCAGAGGCATGGATCTTAATAGATGAGAAGGATAGGCCTTTGCCAGCATCTCAGTAAGGTATTGCAAAATCTGAGGTATATTTGGAGCAAGTGGTTTGAGTCCTTGTTCCTGGTTCCAAGCACATAATCTCTTCCATTTTTCTGTATAAGATTTCCTAGTGCTGGGCCTCCTGGCTTCTAAAATGACATTCATAACAGCATTAGAGAGAGGTGTGGTCTGAGTGGCTATATTATCTGCCATGCAGCCAGACTTAAGGTTTTGAGTTGACTGTGCAGAATCTGATTGTTTTGTTGAGTCAGAAGATGAGGTATTTGAGGTAAAGGCTAGGCTGGGCCTTGAGACAAGCTCTTTAGGATTGGGTACCAGTGCTGGCATGGCCAGTCTGGGGCAATCAGAATCATTTCTGGCTTCTCATCTGACTTTTAGGAGCACCTTGGGAAGAAGAGGCAGTGGAGGAAAGACATAAACTGTCAGTGTTTTCCAGCTGAAGGATAGAGCATCTACTTTCCATGCTTGTGAGTGATAAGTTCTTGTGCAGAATCTCTGTAGTTGGCAGTTGTGAGGGGAGGCAAAAAGATCTATATCTGGGCGTCCCTATTTCCTTGTTATGCTGAAGACCTGTGGATTTAGTTTCCATTCGTGAGGATCCATGCGATTTCTGCTTAGTTCGTCTGCCAGAGTATTTTTCTTTCCTGGCAGGAATTGTGCCTGCAGATGTACTTGATAGGTCAGTGATGTGTTCCACAAAGTCATGGCTTGCCTGCAGAGGGGGTAGGAATGTGTGCCCCCTTGCTTATGTACCACATAACTGTGGTATTGTCCGTCTTTAGTAATAGTTGTCTTGGAGGTAGTAGATCCTTGAAGGCTGTCAGGGCATTCTGTTCAGCTAGCATCTCTTTTTGATTGATGTGAAGATGCATTTGTTCCTTGGGCCACGTGCCCTGAATACATTTTCCTGCCATGTGTGCCCCCCAGGCATAATCCGATGCATCTGTTGTTATTGTCTGCCTGGCTGTGGGTAAGGTGAAAGGCTGTCCCTTGTGGTGACAGGCCAGTGCCCACCATCGAAACTCCTGTTGTAGGCAGGGAATAAGAGTTATTATTGTTTCCAGGCTGTGGCAATGTTGAGTCCAAACACTTTTTAGATACCATTGTAGTTTCCTCATATGCAGTCTTGCATATGGAATTAGTAGAATGCAGAATGCCATGAAGCCCAGAGCCTGCAGAATTTTTCTTGCAGGGAGCTGGGTCTTTGTTGCTATCATTTGAAAGTAATGAGTCAGTTGTCTTTGCTTGTCTGGCGTGAGATAAGCCATCTGGGCAGTTGTACTTAAGCTTGCACCCAGGAGTATTACCTCTTGAGAGGATACTAGTTTTGATTTACTGTGTACACTAGGCAAATTAGTAATCTTTTTACAAATGCCAGATGCTTTAGTAGAATGTCCTTGCTCTCTGCTTGAATAAGGCAGTCGTCCAAGTAGGGATATATTTGAATTCCTTTTTGTCTGCAGAATGCAGTTACTGGTGCCAGGCATTTTGTGTAGACCCTGGGCGCAGTAGATAAGCCAAAGGGCAGTGCAGAGAATTGGTAATGCATTGAGCCAGCTATGAATCTTAGGTATCTTCTGCAAGATTGTCTGATTGGGACATGCAGGTATGCCTCCTTGAGGTCCAAAGTAACTAACCAAGCCTTCTTGCCCAGCATGGGTAGAAGTTGCTGCAGTGTTAACATTTTGAATTTCGGAATATCCAGGAAAGTATTTATGATTGACAGGACCAGTATTGGTCACCAGGCTTTGTCCTTTCTGGGTACCAGGAAAAGTCTTGAGTAGAATCCTTGTCCCTGTTCTTGTTGTGGTACTCTTTGAATAGCTCTCATGTCCATGAGAGCAGAAATTTGTTTTTGTGCCTCTGCCCATTGGTTTTGTGGCAGGTCTGGCATACCTTTTGATTTTGGAAGGGTGTGAAAGTGGAACCTGTAACCCTGAGAAACAATATTCAGTACCCATTTGTCCTGGGTGATCATGTGCCAATTTTGTGAGAAAAGTGCTAGCTTTCCCCCTAAGGGTGCTGCCAAAAGGTAAGTGCTTGGTATTTGTAGAGGGAAGTCATTGGGACTGTTTCCTATAAGGTTGTGATTTGTCTTCTCCTCCTTTGGGGGCTGAAGCACCCCATTGTTTAGGTCTGTATGAGCCTTGGGGCTGAGATCTTCCTCTTGGGCATCTGTATCTGCCTCTTTGTGGCCTCTCTGACTCCGGAAAGGACCAATTTTTAGAAGGCAAGTTTCTGCTAAATTTAGGTGGCTGAACCTGCAAGAAATCATTTGCTTTATCCTCCATTTTCTTTAACACCTCTTCTGCCTTAACACCAAATAAAGTATCATGCTGAAGTGGAGCATCCAATAATTTTACCTTAACATGATTGGGTAAACCAAGCATGCCTTCGAATGACAGAACCTGTAACTGCGGCTCTGCAAGAAGCCTCTAATGAATCAAAACCACATTGCAGAGTATGCTTTTCCACTTGTTCAGCTGCATGCAATAAATCCTGCATTTCCTTATTGTCAGGACATTCTGAGTTTGTAAGCATTTTCTGTTTTAACAAAGACATTAGGCATTGTTGATATTTAAGCATGTGAAACTGGCAGTTTAAAGCCCTTACAGCTAAAATAGCAGAAGTGTAAACTTTTTTCCCCCATCTATCCAGAGCTCTGGAATCCCTATCAGGGGGAACAGGGTTTTTTGCAGTGAAAGCCTTAACCCCTTTGGGAGCCTGAGAAATTGTTTCTGGGTCAGCAGCAGGGTTTCTATAAATACATTTATGAGAGTCTGGGACCCTGTAGTGCCTGTCTGGTTTGACTGGTGCAGGGGGTGAAGAATCAGGAGACAAACTGGATTCAGAGAAAACATCAACAACAATATCAAGCACAGGGGGGATAGCCAGGGGCCTGTGCTGAGGCAATAAAAGAAAGTCTCTGAGCCATTTCTTGGATTCTGAATAATCCTAGCTCTCCCAATGGAAATGCTCCCTCATAGTGTGCAAGGTTTCCCCAAAAGAGTAATCCTCAGGCTGAAAGGCTGAAGGTATAGATTCTTCTGCATCAGAGTCCTCATAGGGAGGGAGAGAACATCCCTGATCTGAAGAGGAATCAGAGGAAATAAAACCTGGTCAGAGGAGTCATAGTCAGCGTCTTGCCTAGGCCTTTTATCAGGAGGGGGATGGGAACCCCTGATCAAAGTAATTAGGTCCTTGGCCATTTTAAGCATCTGTTTCTTTGGCATGGATGACTGCCCAGGAGAATGCTGTACTTGTTTCCTTGTCTTTAATGGTGTTATTGACTTTGCTTTGGCTGCTGTAGTGGACTTAATAGTAAGCTGTGAAGGTCTGAAAACACCCTCAGAAGCCGATGCCTGCTCAGCGGCTCCGGACCCATCTGACGGAATAGTTTCCGCAGGCCCAATACCTTGAGTTTCCAGAGGCCTAGGTGTCTCCACGTGGGAGTCGGATGCGGCCTGTGGCTCTGAGGTAGCGGGTGTCAGGGGCTGCGAAAGCGCCTCACTGAGAACCGGCGACTGGCCTAGAAGAGGCTTCGTCGTCGGTTTTGGACCTCGGATGCCTGTCCTTTTCTTTGTCTTTGTGTTTTTTATGAATTCCGGTCATCAGTTGTTCCGACGGCATTATGTAGTTAAATCTTCGGCCAAAGTAATATAAAGCAAAGTCAAACCGACGCTTAATAGTGCGTTGGTTGAATCTAGCACAAAACCGACAACTAGCAACGTCGTGGTCAGGGCCCAGGCAAGGAATACAGTAAGAGTGAAAATCCTTATGAGGTATTTGCTTCCCACAAGAAATACAATTGTTAACTTTTACTGACATCGGACTGGAGCAAGAAAAAGTTTCCCCAACGGGGTACTTAGCTTTATTGATGACTTTGGTTCTGAAATTCAATTTCGAAAATCTCAGGAGTCGGCCGACCGGCACTTGCAAACTGCTTTTGCTTCGGGCACTGCGCGGCAAGAAAGACTGAAGAAAATGGCGTTGGCTGCATCTTTTATACCCCTGGCGCACTGATGTCAGGGAAGAGGCGACAGCAACTGATGCCGGACCAGGGCTTTAGAATTCTGTCCGACTGCGGGTAGCCTGCCAGCAGGATAACCCTAGTGTAATGACTGCAACAGTGAAACACGATGAACATCAGTATTTCGGATATTGTGAACATCTAATAAAACCTTATTAAATGAACTACAGTGTTTGGAGAAATTCATGCTAAACAGTGCACAAGACTTGGTTCACAAGGGAGAGACCGACACCTATTGAAGCACGAGCTTGGGTAATTAAGAATTTTGTTTCTCAGTCTCATGGCATACAGTGTTTCCAGCTATCTACGGTAAAGTACCTTCATATCTAATCTTACAATGGCACCTGACATGATTTGCTCTCTGGGGAGAGGTACATACCTCTCGTAACCCAGCAAAGCAGCTGAATCTTTTCACATCCATTTTCCAGTACAAGCATGTTTTCTTAACTTCACAGTGACTGTTTATAACAGCAAAAATACGTCAGCATCACACCATGCTTTCAGTGAAAGTATTGTTCATTTCCAGAACTGGTTACACTAAGTGTATTTTACAGAAATCTACAAAATAGCAGTGTCTCGTTCCACTTCATGTGTTCTACAGACTATAAATAACACTGTTTTCATTGAAGTCCAGCACTCCATGTTTCATTCAAACTTCAACAAAACAGCTGCAGTAAGTATTTTTTTCAAGTACAGTTTTATGGCAATAACTTCAAAGTTTCATTAACAGTTTAAAGTGACAGCAACTGTTTCATAACAGACTTTTCAAGCAGCATGCCAGTGTTTTTTTCCATAAATAGTGCTGTAAACTCTATACAGAATAAGCTGAAAATTACGGCATGGAAGTTTCTCATTAAGACAGTATTAATTTGCACAGCACTAGTGTTTCCCTCAGGAAAGCCTCGCAGAACTTCAACAGACCAGTTTTCAAAACATAAAAGACATTCTCCATAGACTTTAACGTTTCTAGACTGACATCATAAAGGTCAAAAAGCAACAAAAAGGTTTATAAGCAGCAGACAACTCACATTCCTTCCAAGCCATACAGTTATGCAAGACTTTATATGCACCTTTTAGTTAACAGTTCAACAAAGTTTAAGTTACTTAATTAAAGTTTTTTTGCATGTAAACATGTCAAATAAAGCTGGTACAGTTAAAATGTCAGTAAATTTCTGGTTTAAGTTTAAGACTGTTCTCTTAAAGTTAAATGTTATTAGTTCAAAAAAGTTACGGAAAAGGTTTATGTCACACAAGCAGGCTAATGCCAGTTTAAACGTACATACTTCAGCACATGCAATTCAACATACAAATGTCAACACAGTCAACATATATAAACATGTAAGCAATGTCTCCTGTTCACATTACTTCAATCAGTGCAATGTTTGCACTAGAGGGAGATAAAAGGAATCAGAGTACATATTTAAATAAAGTATATTTCCGACAAAACCCACGGTGGTCATTGTCGCCTCACAGTAAGACGCTGTCCTGTTCGATTCTCAGCTAGAGCGTCTTCTGTGTGGAGCCATGCGTGAATGGGCGTACCTTCGTTGAAGGTTGTGCGTCAGGGCTGGTAACTCGGCACGTAAAAATCAACTTACCAATCATTAGCGGACCGGAGTTCCGCTGTGGCGACCCCTAACCGGGAAAAGCCGAAAGACACAACAACATATTTCAGACAAACTGAAGAACAGACTTCAGTGCTAAGTAAAATGCATTCCATAGCTAGCTGTAAAGATCAGAGCATTAATCTGTCATGGTTTAAGGTTATTTCATTATTTACAGACAAATCAAATTCAGCTGCACATATAAAAGATACAAGTTCAGAATTTAAAAGGTCAACGATTACGGCAGCTAACAGTTCAAGGTGCAAATGCTCTGTATATACTGGTTTAAATTTCCGTAAAGAAATATGTGCAAATGTACAGATTTTAAAGAATTGGTTACGACAGAAATATCCAGATTTATGGGTTAAAGATAAAATAAATTCCAGTTCAGCTTAACGCAGTAGAAGTGCTCAGAAAGACATATTGGGTGTGGTCAGTCAAGAAAAAAGGGTAAATGTTTTAAAGTATATCAGAAATAACAGTCAACTTAATTAGGAGAATAAAGGGCACTGTAGTTACAGTTAGCAAAGAATTTTTGTTGTATTATTGTTTTGTTTAAGAGCTTTGTATTAATGTTGCAATGCATAAACAACATTGCAATATAGACAGAAAAAGTACTGTTTGCTAGCATACAAAATGTAAAATTTAAAGTCAATGCTACATTGAAAAGTGACAACACACTTAAAAATCCAGATCCTATGTTTAAAAGAGTACATTATGCAATTAGTTTCAGACTGTGTGTTTCGTATGTTTCGTACAGAAATGGCAGTTTGCCAAGCATATGAGCTCAGATTACAGTAAACTAGCAAGCCGAATTATGTTATATGGGCTCCATTTTGATAAATTCTTGCTGCAGTCAGTACTAATAAGTTAAATGACATCATCTAAAGAAACGGTTATGGTGAGACAGTGGGTGGAGTTTCACTCATTGAACAGTATGTTACAATCTAAGGGTCACAAGACAAAATGTAAAAAAAAGTTCAACAGCTAAAACTGTTTGTATATAGGTGCAAAAATGCAGTGTTACATTATTTTCATTTACAACTATCAAGTTAAATGCAATTGCTACAGCCAAGACCTTAGAAAAGCTGTCCATTCTAGTGATGAGACAGAAAAGTACAGTTTTGTACCTACCATAAATGTAGATGTCCGAACAGGAATGCATCTGCAGTCCTTACAAATGGGTTGTCCTGTCGTCAGGCAGCCCTTCGGTCGGCCGGATTCCAAAGTCTGGGTCTGGCCTCGGCTGGTGTCGCACTTCACCCGACGTCATAGCTGCAGTTCTTCGGGTATAAAGGCATCAGCCGACGCCATTTTCCTCAGTGTTTCTTGCCCCAGATGCCAGTTGCCCTCTTGGATAGCTAAATTTTGGATAAATGCCAATGTTTCCAAATAGTAGAAGGCAAACACAAAAAATAAGCATGTATGTACATATATACAAACAAATACACCATAAGAGATCCCCCCCCCAGCTAGCTATTAGATGGGCAAATACCCTAGGAATACCACAGAGGGGAAGGAGGGTGGGTAATCCTGACTGCAGATGCATTCCTGTTCGGACATCTACATTTATGGTAGGTATAAAACTGTACTATGTCCTTCAAGGATGCATCTGCAGTCCTTACAAATGGGTAGAATATCATAGCCAAACTAGGGGAGGAGGAAGAAGAAATTATGGTGTAGTTAGGATCCCTTGCAAAACAGCAGTGGCAAACCCTGCTCGGGATCTAGAGTATAAAGGTAAGTTATAATGCTTGGCAAATGTATGCACGGAGGTCCAAGTAGCAGCCTCTATAATGTCCTTGGTAGCCACTCCTCGTAAGAAAGCTGTGGTAGTGGCTGTAGCCCTTGTAGAATGAGGCCTTATGTTCTGTGGAGTTTGCTTTCCATGGTAGGAGTAACAGAATCTGATGCAATTTCCTATCCACTTGGAGATTGTCTGTTTTGAAATTGCTTTTCCTTCCCTTCCTGTTGCATATGCTACCAGAAGCTGGTCAGTTTTTCTATTGCCCTTGGTTCTGTCCAGGTAGTAGCGCAACTGTCTATGTACATCCAAAGTATGCAGCAGTCTTTTCCGGCTGTTCTGTGGATTGGGGAAGAAGGTAGGTAGGTGGATAGCCTGGTTTAAAGACACTCTGGATACCACCTTAGGCATAAATGTAGGATTTGTTCTCATGGACACTCTATCTTGATGGAAGATTAGGAAGGGTTGTACTGCCATTAAAGCCTGTAGCTCAGAAACCCTTCTTGCTGAGGTAATTGCCAGCAGAAAAGCAGTTTTCCAGGATAGGTGTTGAAGATCTGCTGTTGCTGCTGGTTCGAAAGGGGGGAGTATCAATTTTTCTAGCACAAAGTTCAAGTCCCATGCTGGTAATGGTGGTTTCCTAGGAGGTTTTACATTTTTAATTCCTCTCAGAAACTGCCTGAGTAAAGGATGCGAGAAGACAGGGGAATCGAAGCTGTATTCTGCAGAAATAGCTGATGCATGTATCTTGATGGAGGAATAGGACAGGCCTGTATGGAAAAGCTCTGCCAAATACTCCAGGATGTTGGCAATGTCTACCTTTGACACATCTTTTCCCCTTTCAGTACTCCAAATGAGAAACCTTTTCCATTTTCCTGCATAGTTCCTTCTTGTTGAAGGTCTGTGGGCCTCAAGGATAATGTCTTTAACCCTTTGGGATAAATCTGGGTTAGTTGCTCTTATGTAATGTTCCAGGCAGTCAGCTGCAGAGTTTTCAGGTTTGGATGCAGGGTGTTGTAGCCGCTCTGAGTTAACAGCAAAGGAATCAGGGTAGTGTCCACATTTTCCCCGAGACATGCTCCTCAGTAATGGGTACCAATGTTGTCTTGGCCAGTCTGGAGCTATCAGAATGATCCTTGGACGTTCCTCTTTGATTTTCAATAGCACCTTGTGCATCAAAGGAAGAGGTGGGAATGCATATGCTGTCAGGCCTTTCCAACTGAAGGATAGAGAGTCCACCTTCCAAGCAAGTGGGTGGTACGTCCTTGTGCAGAATTTCTTGAGCTGGTGATTGAGTGGGGATGCGAATAGGTCTATTTGTGGCAGTCCCCATTTCCTTGTGATGACCTTGAAGATGTCCGGGTGTAGCATCCATTCGTGAGCATCCGAGGTAGTTCTGCTTAAAATGTCTGCTAGGATGTCTTCTTTTCCCGGTACAAAAATTGCTTGTAACTGAATGTTGTAGCTCAGAGCCATATTCCATAGGTCCAGTGCCATCCGGCATAGAGGGTATGAATGAGTGCCTCCCTGTTTGTTGATGTACCACATGACTGTGGTGTTGTCTGTCCTTATCATCAACTGCCCTTCTTGGAGGAATGGTCTGAAATTCTGGATTGCTAGTTTTACTGCCAGCATTTCCTTTTGATTTATGTGCAGGTGCAGCTGATCTGGAGTCCATAAGCCTTGTATGCACTTGTCCAGCATGTGGGCCCCCCAACTGAGGTCTGAGGCGTCCGTTGTGATGGTTTGGCTTGGTTGAATGCTGTGGAAGGGCAAACCTGGGTTTGACTGGCATGCCTGAGCCCACCATAGGAACTCTTGTTTCAGGCATGGAATTAGTGGTATTTCGGTTTCTAGGCTGTGCCTGTGTTGAGACCATAAATTCTTCAGGTACCACTGTAGCTTTCTCATATGCAGTCTGGCATGAGGGACCAGGATTATGCAGGATGCCATGAAGCCCAAGGCCTGCAGTACTTTCCTTGCTGTTAGTTTGTTCTGCTTTGTTAATGCCAAGAAGTAGAGAGGAAGTTGTTCTTGTTTTTCTGCAGTTAGGAATGCCATCTGTTTTACTGTGTCCAATTCTGCACCTAAGAAGGTTATTCTTTGGGATGGTATCAGTCTTGATTTTTATATTGACTGTATATCCCAGGGCTTGCAGTAAGCAAATGACTCTTTGTAAGTCTTCTGTTAGCTTGTTTTTGTTGTCCGCTTGTATCAGGCAGTCGTCCAGGTATGGATATATTTGGATTCCCTGAAGCCTGCAGTGAGCGATTACTGATGCCAGGCATTTCGTGAACACTCTGGGCGCAGTAGATAAGCCAAAGGGCAATGCTGAGAATTGATAATGCTCTGATCCTGCAAGAAATCTGAGGTATCTTCTGCAATTTGGTCGTATGGGGACGTGCAGGTATGCCTCCTTGAGATCTAGAGTCACCAGCCAATACTCCTTGCCCAGCATGGGAAGAAGTTGCTGTAGGGTCAGCATTTTGAATTTTGGAACAATGATGAATGTGTTTAAAGCGGACAGGTCGAGAATAGGCCTCCAATTTTTCTCTTTTCTTGGTACCAGGAATAGTCTGGAGTAAAATCCTTTCCTTGTTCCATAGATGGTACCCTTTCCACAGCTCTCATCTTTGCTAATTGAGCTATTTGTTTTAGAGCTTCTGTCTTTTGATTTGGTGGTAGGTTTGGCATTCCTCTTTTTCCTGGTAAAGTATGGAAATGAAACCTGTAGCCTTGGTCTATAGTTTGCAAAATCCACTTGTCTCTTGTGATGTAGTGCCAGTTTTTTGAAAATAAGGCTAACTTTCCGCCTAAGGGTGCTGCTATTTGTTCCCTGGTAGGCGGTGCCAGAGCCAAGTCACTGTGATTGTCCTGTTGCAGTGGTAGTAGTTGTGTCTGTGCCTCGCTGGCTGTTACCTTGCCACTGGCGTCCCCTGTAGGCACCTCCTCTGGATTGATTTCTGCCTCTTGAACGCCTATTCCTGCCTCTCTGTGTTTTAGAGGAGTCTGGAAAGGACCAATTTTTGGAAGGCCAGTTCCTGCTAAACCTTAGAGGCTGAACCTGTAAGAAATCTTTCACTGTTTGTACAGATTTTGCCTTCTCTTCCATTTTCTTCAGTACCTGCTGAGCAGGAGAACCAAATAAACTGACCTTATCCATAGGAGCATCTAATAGTTTTGCTTTAACATGATCCGGCAAGACTTGTTCTTTCAACCATGCATGCCTTCTTATAACTGTGCCAGTCATGGCTGATCTAAAGGAAGCCTCCAGTGAATCATAGCCACATTTTAAAGAATGGTTACTAACCTGCTGAATGTTATGCACCATTTCTAGAACATATTTCTTATCTAAAGAATCATCAGAGGACAGTTTCTTAGTTAACTGATCAAGCATAAACTCCTGGTATTGGATCATATGAAACTGACAGTTCAATGCCCTAGCTGAGAGAGTAGCAGAGGTGTATACTTTTTTACCCCATCTCTCTAAGGACCTGGATTCCCTTTCAGAGGGGAGAGGGTTTTTAACTGAGGTCGAAGCTACTGCCTTAGGCCCTGGGAGATAGTCTCGGGATCTGCAAAAGGAGCCTTGTATAAATGGTGATGCGTGTCCGGGACCTTGTAGAACCTATCGGGCTTAGCAGGGGCTGGAGGCAAAGTATCAGGAGCAGTGCAAGCATCATTAAATGCATCATCTACAACAGGAAGAACTGGAGGTATAGCTAAAGGCCTATGTTGTGGTAAATGCAAAAAAGTCCTAAGCCTTTTCCTTGAATCTGAGAAATCTTGCCCCTGCCATTGGAATTGCTCTCTCATGGCATGTAAGTTTTCTCCAAAGGAAAATTCCTCTGGTGGAGAGGCAGAAGGAATCGATTCCTCAGCATCGGAGTCTTCATAAGGAGAAAAAGGAGCCTCTGGATGGTCTGTATTGTCTGTATCATCAGAAGAATCATCTGAGGACACTGGCTCAGGGGGCTCTGCTCTAGGTCTCTTTTCTGGAGGAGGTTGAGAGGCCCTGTCTGGATGAGGTTGGG
This sequence comes from Protopterus annectens, assembly GCF_019279795.1. NCBI lineage: Eukaryota > Metazoa > Chordata > Ceratodontiformes > Protopteridae > Protopterus > Protopterus annectens. The sequence continues at coordinate 1,243,307,836 of NC_056739.1, forward strand.
ATCCCCTTATTAAAGAGATGAGATCCTCTGCCAGAGTGAGCATTTGGGAACTGGAACTGGGCCTGTGAGAGGGTGCTTAACAGGCACAGACTTAGAAGTTTTGGCTGCTTTAGCCCTGGCAAAGGCCTTTATGGACATGGCTGCAGGCGGCCTAGCAGCACCACGTGCAGGGGTTGAAACATCCAAAGGGATGGTGTCCGATAATTCTTGTGAAACCACAGTAGCAGGTTGAATTTCAGAGGCCGATTCAACGAGGTTAGAAGGGGCCTCGGTAGTAGTCATGGATTCGGCTGAAGATAGAACCGTTTGCTCGGTTTCGGCCGAAACCGAGACACTCGCGGTTTGCTTAACCAGGACCGCGAGTGTCGGTCCTTTTCTTTGCGTTTCTTAACAACTTGTGAAGTCAGAGGATTCGACGGCATTATGTACGCAAAATCTGTGCCGAAAAACTGTTCAGCAAACTCCGACCGACGTCTAAGCGTCCGTCGGTTGAAAGAAGCACAGGCTAAACAAGCTGCTACATAGTGGTCCGGGCCTAAACAAGGTAAGCAGTAACAGTGGAAATCTTTATGAGGTATTTGTTTCCCACAAGTTAAACAGTTATTCACTTTTTCTGACATCGGCTGAGGCAAGAAAGAGTCCCCAACGGGGTACTTAGCTTTTTAGAAGTCTTCGAAGTAGTATTCGGTAGTAGTAATCTCTGGATCTGACCGAACGGCACTTGCGAACAACTTCTGCTTCGGGCGCCACGCGGCAAGAAAGACTGAGGAAAATGGCATCGGCTGATGCCTTTATACCCGAAGAACTGCAGCTATGACGTCGGGTGAAGTGCGACACCGGCCGAGGCCAGACCCAGACTTTGGAATCCGGCCGACCGAAGGGCTGCCTGACGACAGGACAACCCATTTGTAAGGACTGCAGATGCATCCTTGAAGGACATCACCACCACTGTCAAATCAGGGTCTTGCTGCAGTGTTCCCAGACAGCCACCAAACCTCATGGTGGCACATATAATAGATTAGGAAAGGTGCATAACAATAAACTACATTCTGTCATTAAAGAGATTTTATACATTTTGTCACATGTAGGCACTTTTTGTTTTACAAATTTAAATGCACCAAGTATACTACTTCCTGTGGGTGAATTATATTTCTTACCATTTTACATTATGTAAGAGAGGCAGTTGTGGACCCTTTCCTTAATATGTCATTCATTATAACCTATTGACTGAAAGGTGAGGATTCTTGTAGGTAAATACTTTACTCGTGGGCATTGTTTGGTCACAGGATGGCAGCTCTGAAGTTAATTTCTAACTTATGCACCAGAGAATAAGGCATCTTCAAATTCAAAACAGAAGAAATGTTTATAAGCAAAACTAATTTGCCATTAAATTCCAAATCTAGTAGTAGTAATAGTTCTACAGACAGTGGTGCTTTACATATAGACATTGTGTGTTAAAGGAAACACTATAACGGACATTTTAAACAGCACTGATTTAAAACCTGTGAAAGATCTGGATTACAAGATGAAAGCCTTTGATTATAATTGCAATACTGATCTTGTTTCTCTCCAACTGTGCATAAACCTGAGTAGCAGAATTCAATAATGAGCTAAAGCACAGAGAGATGGGGTGTGCCCATTCCAGGCTGGGAGTGGTTACAAGGACTTTCCCCTAGACATCCCTGGCAAAGGCTGGGGTTTGATCACAGAGGGGAAATCTAACAGAAGATTAGGGAGAGAGTAAGGCTGAGCTTCCATGCAGGTTGGGTGAGATGCCTCGGGTTCCCACTGCATTCCTGCCCTCAAGATACAAACATGTATTAAGAGGGTGGAAGCGGAAACCAGTGGTAACCTTAAGTGAAATCCCCCCCAGTAGATAGGACAGCACCCTCCCAGGGCACCCTTAGAATCCACATCAGCTCCAGTCAAAGAATCAGTGTTAGTCTGGGAGTAACCAGCAAACCCTGTGTTGGATGTTCATAGGTAGGTACTAGGCTATCGGCCCTACAAGCCTAGCCAAAAAAGTACCCTGGCTTTTGCCACCCAAGAAAATTATTTTCCTGTGCCACTGTCGAGCAGAAAAGCCACAGAGGTGATCCACGGGGTGAATTTCCTATTTCCCATCCAATCATCAAGATTTTTCTTGAAGAGTGCTAATGAGGAGCTTTGTTTGATATAGATAGGTAGTTTATTCCAGAGTATGGGAAGTCTCTGGGACAAGAATCCATCCCTTCGGCATGTTCTGTTTATTGTGGTGACAAGGTTTAGGTCCCTAGAGTGTGTAGCTTGGAGGGATTGGGATTTCTTTAAGTGGAGCATGTCCAACAGCTCTTGGTTTGACATAGCTTTGCATGTTAGGCAGATATCACTTCTGAGTAGGCGATATGCGACGGAGTAAAGCTGGAGTTTTTTGAGAGAGTCTGTGTAGGGCATCTGTTTGAGGCTGGTAATCCTCTTTGTGAGGTATTTCTGCGACCTTTCCAGTTGTTGTAGATGTCTTGTGAGGTACATACCAAAAGGGGCGTTGTACTCTATAATGGGTCTAATGAGTGATGAGTAGAGGGGAACAATAACCTCTTTTTTTCTGGATGAGAAACCTTTTGTGATGAGGTGTGCCACGTAGAAGGATTAGCTGACTACTGTGGCGATGTGATTATCAAAGGAGAGACTGTCCACCTGTGTCCCAAGGTCTCTTATCACACTTTCAATGTTAAGTATACCGCCTATGTCGTAGTTCATGGGTACAGAGTTTTTACCAAAGTGGATGACAATGCACTTTTTGGCATTGAGCTTGAGGCTATGACTTTGACACCAGGCATCTGTCTCAGTGAGGCCCTTTTGTAGGATGTCCACATCGTTAGGAGTTTCGATTATGGCTCCTAGTTTGCAGTCATCTGCGAACTTCGTTAGCCAAAGACCTTCTGTGTTAGCCTGTACTTCAGAGAAGTAGATACCAAACAGGAGAGGACCCAGGACTGAACCCTGTGGTACTCCACTTGTCACTGGTCTGAAGTCGGATTTGGAGTCTGCTACTTTCACAGTGTTGGTTCTGTCAGTGAGCCAGTTGGCAACCCATCTTGTGACATAGGGATTTATACCTAGTTTAGTTAGTTTATCTATAATTCCAGAATGGGGGTGGTGTCGAAAGCCTTGGCAAGATCTAGATAGGCTGTGTGAACCACTTTTCCCTTGTCTACAGCTTTGGTGACTGCTTCAAAGAAGTCTCTCAGATTTAGGAGACATGATCTGCCTTTTACAAACCCAAACTGGGTGGGGTACAGAGCTTGGAGATAACCAATGTCTTTGTTTTTAAGTTCCATGATGATACATTCCATGGCCTTGCAGACCAGGCTTGTCAGGCTAATGGGGAGGTAGTTCCCGGGGTCCGTGGTGGCTCCCCCTTGTGGAGTGGGATAACAGTCGCTGTGAGTCATTCAGCAGGCACAAAGCCTGAGGTGAGGCTATGATTGAACATGGTACTTAGGTGGGGTGCCAGTTTGTTCTGTAGTTTGTGTAGAACGCAGCCTGGGATGTTGTCTGGTCCCATGGATGCTGTGTTTTTGGCTTTGGAGAGTGTGGTTTTTACCTGTGCAGCCGTGATTACAGGAACTTTGCATTCTTCCGGTATAGAGATGGGCTCTTTAGGGGGTGAGGGGGGGGGGTAAAGTTAGCACTGAACCTATCTGCCAGGATGTTGGCAATATCAGCTGGGTCTGTACATTTAATGCCATTGTGCTGTAACTCACAGCAGATCTGAGTGTTGCCATTGAGATTCTTGACACAGCTATAGAATGCTTTGTGGTTGTCTTTAGAATCAGTGGTGATTTTGTTTTCGTAACTAGCTTTGGAGGATTTTATCAGGGATCGCAGCTTCTTACTGAGGCTGACCAGGAAGCTCCTCCACTCATGGGATTTTACTCTCTTTTGCAACAGTTTCTTCTTTCTGTTGTACAGTTTGTTTATGGCAGGGGAACACCAGATTGGCTTCTTTTTTTTTGGAGGATAGCGTCTTGGTTCTGTTTGGGATAGCACAATCCATGCACTCATGTAAGTGCTTATAAAGTGCAATTGTGTAGGATTCAGTAGTCATAACTGTATTGTCTATCTGCATGGATGTCATGAAGTTCACCACTTTTATCTTAAGAAGCATGAAGTGGGCTTTGGAGAAAATTTTTACCATGGTTTCCTTAATGGGGGGTGGAGGCATGATGTGGATATCTAGGGTAATTAGCTTATGGTCGGATCGGACCAATGAGGCGTTGACTTCAGGTGTGGAACACTGGTCACTCATGCTGGTAATGACTAGATCTAGGATATTGTTGCCCCTGGTGCGGGTGTGGATAAGCTGATCCAGGGCACTGGAGTTTATGAATTCCAGAAAGCGTTGACTGAAGCAGTTGGCAGATGAGTAGTTTTCCCAGTTAATGGTGGGGTAGTTGAAATCGCCCATTATTAGGGTGTTTGGTTGAACCCTAATATTTTCCAGTATACCAAGAAAACAGGAGTGAGAATCCTGGGGCATGGTGCAAGCAAGCTACAATTTGGATTGCAGTTTTGCCCAGAGTTAGTTGCACTTGGATAACTATGCTGAGCAACTAGCCTGGAGGTGTGGATATCCTTAATGAATATGGACATACCTCCGCCTTTGGTGTTCCGGTCCAGGTTACATGGCCGAAAAGTGTGGTATGAGTTATAGCCTGGTAGAGCAGGGGTGCTCTTAGAGCCTTAAACCAGGTCTCAGTCACTGCACAGATATCGATGTTCTCCATTTTAAGGAGTGCCTCAAGTGAGTGCATTTTGAGATTTAGACTTCTAGCACTGAGTAGCATCACCCTCAGTTTTTGCTTGCCTGTTCCTGTTACGGTGGTGAATTTGTCATATGAACCTTGCCTAAAAAAGGCACTATAGGGGTGGCAACAACCTTAGCCAGTATCTGGAATCCCAGGGGTGACAGGTGCAGGCCATCTCTGGCAAAGCATCGTGGTCTGTCGACCATGTCATCCCAGGCAGACAGATACTGGATCCCTTTAGAATGGCACCAGAAGCTTACCCAATTGTTGAAGTCAATCATTTTGTCCTTGTACTGCAGCATCATTCTGGGTGATGGCGGAATGCTACACAGGGCTAGGGTCATACCTGCCTGGGCTACAAGATCGGAGAGCTCTTCCATGTCTCTTTTCATGTAGTCCAGGGAGGTACGTCTCAGGTTGTTCACACCAACATGGACAATGACAGAATCATATTTGTACTTGTTGTGGAGTGACCTGAGTGCGTGGGTTATATGGCGGATCCTGGCACCCGACAGGCAGCTAAGAGTAACCTTCTCCTTGTTTAGCCTGGTGAGTGGGACATCAGTGTGCCTGACTATAGAGTCACCTATGATTAGTGTGTTGGGTACGTTGTTTTGCCTTATTGGCTGTGGTTGAGTGGCACACTGAATCTGCGGGCTATGTGTCATTTGGGTTGTATTGGGGGTATAGAGGTTGCTTGCATTTCTGCTTTGGAGGTCTCTGTTGCTTGAGCAGATTATTATTGAGAGCCTCCGCGAATGTTTTTGTGTTTCTATGTGTGAATTTTGGTGGTGTAGATTTAGTGAGACTATGTGATGAGTGTGGTGTGGTGCAAGTGTTTATCTTCTCCTCTTGACTGTCAAGTTCAGTCTTGATTGGAGAGAGCTTTACCTCCAGTTTGGCTAGATAAGTGCATCTCTCACAGGTTGTAGTGTTGGGTGGAGGAGGAGAGGGTTGTCTGTGTACATGAGGCAAATTGTACATTGCCCCAAGATGCTCAGATTCATCAGATAGACAGGAGAGAACACTGGGAGCTGACCCTTGGACATGCCTGAATAAAAAACTATTTTCCTCTAGATAAGTGAGGAAAGTGAGTACAAGAGCTGTTTTTCTCTAAGCAAGTGAGGAAAGTAAGTACCAAAACTGTTTTCCTCTAGGTAATGAGGAAGGTTGAGTGCTGTAGTAATTAGTAGGTTATTTAGTGCTTACAAGTTCTGAACAAGTGCTGATCACGAATAAGCAGATTCAAGTGCTAAAATTAAGAATCTGTATCTGGACTAAACTAGTTACAGAAAAGGGGGGAAACAAGTGCAAATGTGGGCTTTTAAATCAGAAAGTTGAGAGAGATGGAAAAACTGCTCAAACGGCCAATAACTACAATTTCTGGGCCAGAACCACTCCTTATGTGGTAGACAGGTTACCTAGTGCTTACCACTCCCACTGATAAGCTAGAAGGCTTCCCTCCAACACAGAAAACTTGGGATGCTCAGAAGCTTACATACAGTCCTGGATGTAGCAAATCTGAATCTGGACTACACTAGTTACAGGAAAGGTATATATATATATATATATATATATATATATATATATATATATATACAGAAAAATAGCTAAAACAGCACTAAAAACAATTCAAATGCAGTGCAAGCTAGCACACTTGAGTATGTAGCAATGTTAGACCAAACAGTTAAATGCAATTAAATTAAAAATGACTAAAAACAAGTGCAGAAGGAGTCTATTAGGTAGAATGAGGTAAAGAGATGGGACTGGGGGAAGTGTCCCAGATCAAATCTACAGTGGGGGCGGGTAACTGCAAAAGCCTCAAAATTTAAACAAGGCAGGAATAGGGAGGGTATGGGAAAACCAACACCTTCAGCAGAGATCTGAAAAACTATACAGTGAAGCAAAAATAACAGTGCACAACTCTGAAGTCAGCCAGCAATGATATAAAATTAGTCAAACAACAATTACTAGTACACAACTCTGAAGTGCCAGAAAAATATACTCAGCTCTGTATATCTCCAGATAGTTTGAAGACCACTCTGTCAGGACACAGGACACTGAGGACAGCTGTTAGAGTAAAGCAAGGGTATGCCAAAAAAAGAAGTGATACTGCTACTTAATGGGATGCCAAGGGCAGACTTGTTTCACGTAATCAAGCAGCAGGTACGGTTTAGATACGCCACTGTCTTCCATAAATAGTTCAGACAATGTCTCCATTTATCTTCTGCCTCATTGCTACATTGTCAGTAATGTGCTTGACTGGATTAGGCATGAGATGTGTATGCATACAACAGTGTTTAAAGTACACACTATTATACTTGCTGTACTTCCTTGACATACGCCCTGACAACTCAGCAGCTGGCATCCTGCAGCACCAGTTTGATTAACACCCTAAGAAATCGTGAAAATACATGTTAAGTGGACTTCTGGTGACAGAGTGAATGCAAGTGGACACTTCCCTTACTGCTCCTGTAAAAATTAGTTTTGGATGTTCAGAAAATAAAACAAATCTTACTTTGATGAAGTTTGAGAGGTACAGCTGACTTCTATAACTAAGCTTACTAAACGAGCAAGGTAGTGGTATGAAGAAAGTTGATTTCTCCTAGAAGACTGAATACGGTTGCTGACTGCCTAGCAAAGAACACAGGCCGGAACAGTGGATGATGTTCCTGGGAATGTCAATGCAAATGGGGCAGACTCTGCTAAAGCTGTACCATGGAAGGAATTATTAGTTAGATTCGAAATAAATGAACAAACAAACAAACAAACAAACAAACAAACTAACTAACTAACTAACTAACTAACTAATTAATTAATTAATTAATTAATTAATTAATTAATTAATTAATTTATTTATTTATTAAATTCGATCAAAGAGCGACTGGACTGTTTCATAGCAATGTCAAACAAGAATGAAGTAGAAATGGTGGAAGTGATGAACTCCACTTTACAGACGACCTGAAAATGCAGTCCTGGTAAGAGGACCTCCGTGACAGCTGTTACCCTGCAACCATTAAAGGAAAAAATAGTAGTTCAAGATGACAGAGCCCAGGGAAAGAACATCCACATTACTGGAGTTACTCAGAAGGCTGAAGCAAGTGATTGTGTCATTTATGTTCAAATTAAAGTGGTAGAAGGGAATGGATTGCATGAAACAAATTAAAACTGAACAGGCATGCGCACAGCATTTATGCCATGATGGACTATTGAAAATGGCAAACTCAAGACATATTCTGGTGACATATGACTCTAAGATAAAAGATCAGCTGCTGACTTTGTTGTGGTGCGCAGACAGAATATTTGTCAAGAACAAATGCAATTTTCATTCAAAAAGAAGGGCTGACTCTGGATATCTGTGAAGGAGTGTGTGACACCCGTGCACTGGCCCAACAATCAAGGAGTCTGAATCCTCACACCACTAACCCCAGTGAGGGGAGTCCATATAGGGAAAGGATAATAAATACACAGGCAGTAAAGTACAATTTCCCTTGAGAGCACACAGAGATCAGTCATTCAGTCTGGGGCTGGTTTCTCCCTTTCTCGCCAGGTCCCCAATAAGACTCCCCACTGGCACAGCTATAGGGTCCAGATCTCAGACTAGTGGGCAAGCTAAAACCTCCAGCATCCTCTCTGTCCAACCAGTGCTTTGTGTCCCTGCCCAAGTAGCTGGCAAAAACACACACACACTTTGAGATAAGAGTTATATACAACCACACAGGCACTCCTGGGGAAGGCTGGCACAGGTTCTCCAGCTGTGCCACTTTTCTGCCCAGTCTAAAAGGTTGAACCAGCTGCCACCACCCACTAATATCAAATACTCAAAGGCCCTTCTGAAAGGGTGTCCAATTATTACTGTGCAATATTATTATCCAAATGGCAAGTGTGACTGAATAGTCAAGGCTTATTAGAGAGACTTGGTACAGTATCACTATATACAAGCAATGTACTTTTAGAGCTTAAATTATCTCTACACAAAACAGCCACAGTTGAAAGGTTTAAAAATATTTAATAATAAATAATAAAAACACAAGTCAATACTTCTTACTACACAGCTCAGAGATCACAGAGAAATACTTAAAATAATATCGTAGAAAAGTTCTGACATCACAGAAAAACAAACTAGTCTAATCTTCCTATTTCCTAGCTATATCTAAGAGAGAGAAATCAGTTCTAAATAACTTACATATATAGCAAAGCAGTGCTGGTGATGTTGGATGTTCTCAAGACAAAATGCTCTCATGCTCTCACTCCTTAAATTGATAACACAGTACCACTGATTCATTTCAGATTACACCATTTCTTTCTGGTTCCCAGGCTAACAGAACTCAGAGATTAATGGCCCTATTGATCTTGCAGCTGGTCAGGAAGCCAGAGCAATAAAAGAAATTATACATGTGAATTCTATAATAGGCAGCATTCCTTCATCCAGACATATCGGCTCCGAATTTTGTCATCAAAGACAGTCATAAAATGCTTGACTTAGCTTTCTTACAGCAGAGTGCACTGTTGTTACATTTTTGCAGTTTAATATCCAACACAGCCTTTTCACATTTGAGAGAACAAGCCTGTGGCTTACATTAATATTTACAAATGACAGAATTATCTGCAAAATTCTATCTGGCTAGGCTGGCAGTCTTTACCTATATTCACAGAGTGTTTTGATAAACTGTGTAAACATTTCTCAAAGTATATTCAAGAAAAGGATTTAAGATATTTGATGACTCACAGGCAAATCTGACAATTAGGCTGACGCTGAGATTCAAAAAGGTAGACATGTGGATGTAGATGTACATCTAAACCTCATGGTGGCAAATATAACGGATTAGGAAAGGTGCAGAACAATAAAATACATTCTGTCGTTAAAAGGGATTTTATATATCTATGCAGCAAACAAAGATCTGCTGTCACATTTAGTCACTTTCTGTTTTACCAATATAAATGCACTCACTAAGTCTACCACTTCCTATAGTGAATGATGTTTCTTACCATTTTACATTATGTAGGAGAGGCATTTGTGCACCCTTACCTTAGCATGCCATTCATTATAACCTACTGACTGAAAGCTGATAATTCTTTTAGGTAAATACTTGACTCATTACCTTACTTTGCTGAAAGGAAAAGGTATTGTACATGCAGTCAAGAAATTCAGATGAGAACAGCAAGTCGACTAAAAGTACTTTAGAGAATGACCACAAACAGCCATTTCAAATATTCAGGTAAACACTGGTACAAAAGCAGAAGCTGCCACAAGCAGAGGGTCATCAAAATGGATAAATCTAAAGGCTGCCTTTCTTTGGGTAAAACTCCAGTGTTAACAGACATCACTAGCTACTGACAAAAATTACTGGAGGGTAAGCTGCTTTTTTTTAAGGTATATTCTTAAAATTAACACATTTTATTGAAAAGCTAAACTGGACATAAGATTATGCTGATGTTTTAAAATGCCTGCTCCCCAGTTAGGAAATATGGAAAGCAGTGAGGGAAACTACACTGCTGAAAAGAAAGGCTTCTGTTTCATTAACAGCAACTGTTTTAGAACAGCTATGAAACAGTTATAAAGAACTTAAATATCTCCTGGGACAAATCAGTTCTGAGGATTAGGTGTCCATATGTCACTTATGTACTTCACTTTCTGGAGAACTGCAACAGTGGTAAGGAAGGACATCGGATAAAATGACCCAGAAACACAGAACCTTAGAAATTTCCCAAAGCCTAAGGGAATGTGGTGGTAGACATCTTTTAAGTCAAGGGTTATCAAGCAACTCATGTGAATAATTAGAGATATCAGATTCTATAATGTCTATATTTTGAACTTCAGAACTTTTATGTACAGATTTAAAAATGAAAAATCTAGTACTGGTCAACAAGAAGCCTAAGTTTTTGCCCTTTTGACTTAAAGGCACTGGTTCTATGACTCTCTAGGTGTGTAGAGACTGAAGTACCTAGGGAAAAAAAAATATTTGGTTCAGTGAGTGGGGAGAAATTTCCCTGAAGAGATGTTTTTGTATCCAGCACCAAATGTAACTTCCCTTCACCACTTCTAACACACAGGAGTCTGAAAAAAGTACAGTTTTGTACCTACCATAAATGTAGATGTTCGAATGTAAACACTGCTGCAGTCATTACACTTGGGTTATCCTGCCATCAGGCGATCCCGCAGTCGGCCAGAGTTCCAAAGTCTTGGTACGGCGTCGGTTGCTGTCGCCTCCTCCCTGACGTCAGTGTGACAGGGGTATATAAGATGCAGCCGACGCCATTTTCTTCAGTTTTTCTTGCCCCAGATGTCAGGTGCCCCCAAATAGGTGGGCAATACAAATTGTAGTAAACAATACAAAAGAAAAGCAAACAACCACTTTTAGTTACCAGCAAATACTCCCCATAGGTAATAAAGGGTAGATGCCCTAGGTAAGTACCAGAAAGTAAGAGGGGAAGGAGGGAGGGTGACCTGGACTGCAGCAGTGTTTACACTCGAACATCTACATTTATGGTAGGTACAAAACTGTACTATGTTCATCGTGTTACACTGCTGCAGTCATTACACTTGGGTGGAATCCCAAAGCTGAGGTAGGGAGGCTGGATCTATAAGGCATTAGGGGGTGGCTATAAGGACCTGTGTAGTACAGCAGTGGCGAAGCCAGCTCTGGATTTGGAGTATAAAGGCAAATGGTAATGTTTGGTGAAGGTATGCACAGAACTCCATGTTGCTGCTTCCAAAATGTCCTTGGTAGGTACTCCTCTGAGGTAAGTAGTTGAAGTGGCTGTTGCCCTGGTGGAGTTAGATCTAATGCTGCTAGGTACAGGTTTCCCATGGTGGATATAGCAGAAAAGTATACAGTGTCCCATCCATTTTGAAATGGTCTGCTTTGAAATGGCTTTTCCCTGTGCTCCTGCAGCGTATGCTACCAATAATTGTTCAGATTTTCTGAAAGCTTTGGTTTTGTCCAAGTAGAAGCGTAACTGTCTGTGAATGTCCAAAGAATGTAGTAGTCTCTCCCCTTTGTTCTGTGGTTTTGGATAAAAAGTTGGCAAGTGAATAGTTTGGTTTAGAGCCACACTTGATACCACCTTTGGCATAAACGTAGGGTTGGTTCTTAAAGACACCCTGTCCTGGTGGAAAATGAGGAAAGGTTCCACTGCCATTAGTGCCTGTAATTCTGAAACTCTTTGTGCTGATGTTATTGCCAGTAGCAGAGCAGTTTTCCAAGAGATGTATTTTAATTCTGCTGTGTTAGCTGGCTCAAAAGGAGGTAACGTTAATTTTTCCAAAATAAAATTCAGGTCCCAAGTAGGTGTTGGTGCTCTACGGGGCGGTTTTATGTTTTTAGCCCCTCTGAGGCATTGTTTGAGCAAAGGATTAGAAAAAATTGGTGGATCTGTGTTGTAATGAACCGAGATAGCTGAGGCGTGGATCTTGATGGATGAAAAAGTGAGGCCCTTGTCCAGCATCTCAATTAAGTATTGTAGTATCTGAGGAATGTTTTGGGACTAGAGGGTCAAGGCTGTGTGCTTGGTTCCAGGCACAGAATCTCTTCCATTTGTCCGAGTATGCTTTCCTGGTGCTAGGCCTTCTGGCCTCCAGAATGACATTCATAACAGCTTTGGAGAGAGGCATTGGTTGCTTGACTAAGGAATTTTCCATGCAGCTAGATTTAAGGTCTTTAGCTGGCTGTGAAGTATCTGATTGTTGTGCTGAGTCAGCAACTGTGGAATTTGTGGTAAAATCCAGGGTGGTTCTTGTGTTAAGTCCTTTAAGATTGGGTACCAGTGCTGGCGTGGCCAGTCTGGTGCAATCAGGATAATTTTTGCTCTTCCTGCCTGGCTTTTATGAGTAGTAGTTTGTAGTTTTTTCCAGCTGAATGAGAGGGCATCCACTTTCCATGCTTGTGGATGGTAGTTCCTTGTGCAGAATTTCTGTAATTGGCAGTTCTTTGGGGTAGCAAACAGATCTATGTCCGGGCTCCACCATTTGTGTGTTATCATTCTGAATATTTGAGGGTTCAGTTCCCATTCGTGTGGGTCCATAATGTTTCTGCTTAGGTCGTCTGCCAGTGTGTTTTTCTCTCCTGGCATGAATTCTGCTTGCAGATGAACTTGGTAGTTTAGAGCTGTGTTCCACATGGTCATGGCTTGTCTGCAGAGGGGGTAGGAGTGTGTGCCCCCTTGCTTGTTTATGTACCACATAACTGTGGTGTTGTCTGTCTTTAATAGTAATTGTCCTGGATGCAGTAGGTCCTTGAAAGCTATAATAGCATTTTGTACAGCTAGCATCTCTTTTTGACTGATGTGGAGATGTCTTTGCTCTGTGGGCCACTCGCCCTGGATACATTTTCCTGCCATGTGTGCTCCCCAGGCATAATCTGATGCATCTGTTGTCAGTGTCTGCCTGGCTGTGGGTTGAGTGAAAGGCTGTCCCTTGTTGAGGTGACAAGCTTGTGCCCACCATCGAAACTCCTGTTGTAGGCAAGGAATTAGTGGTATAACTGTTTCCAAACTTTGACAGTGTTGAGACCATACACTCTTTAGGTACCATTGTAGTTTCCTCATATGCAGTCTGGCATATGGAATTAGTAGTATGCAAGATGCCATGTAGCCCAAGGCCTGCAGAATTTTTCTTGCAGGGAGTTGGGTCTTTGTTGCCATTAATTGAAAATATTCAGTCAGTTGTCCTTGCTTGTCTGGCGTGAGATAAGCCATCTGGGCCGTTGTGTTCAAGCTGGCACCCAGGAATATTATCTGTTGTGAGGGCACTAGTTTTGATTTCTTTTCGTTTACTGTGTACCCCAGGCAACTTAACTTTTTTACGTACGCCAGATGCTTTAGTAGAATGCCCTTGCTCTCTGCTTGAATTAGGCAGTCGTCCAGGTATGGATAAATTTGAATTCCTTTTTGCCTGCAAAATGCAATTACTGGTGCCAGGCATTTTGTGAAGACCCTGGGCGCAGTAGATAAGCCAAATGGCAGTGAAGAGAATTGATAATGCATTGAACAAGCAAGAAATCTGAGGTATCTTCTGCAATTATGTCTGATAGGGACATGCAGGTATGCCTCTTTGAGGTCCAAAGTCATGAGCCAAGCTTTCTTGCCCAGCATGGGAAGAAGCTGCTGTAGTATCAACATCTTGAATTTTGGAACATCCACGTAAGTGTTTAGTGTAGAAAGGTCCAGAATGGGTCTCCAGGCTTTGTCCTTTCTGGGAACCAGAAAGAGTCTTGAGTAACATCCTTGTCCTTGTTCCTGTGGTGGTACCTTTTGAATAGTTCTCATGTCCATGAGTGCTGTAATTTGTTTTTGAGCCTCTGCCCATTGATTTGGTGGCAGATTTGGCATTCCTTTTAGCCCTAGAAAGGTGTGGAAATGGAACCTGTAACCTTGAGATACAATGTTGAGAACCCATTTGTCTTTGGTGATGCAATGCCAGTTGTGATAGAAAAGAGCCAGTTTTCCTCCTAAGGGGGCTGCCAAGAGAGAGCTGTTTGGCAGCTATAGTGGAAAGTCATTGAGGCTGTTTTTTATAATAAGGTTGAGGCCTGTCTTCCCCTTCTTTTTGGCCTGGTGTGCCCCATTGTCGAGGCCTGTAGGGGCCTTGCGTCTGACCTCTACCTCTTGGACGTCTGTATCTGCCCCTTTGAGGTCTATCTGTGACTGGAAAGGACCAATTCTTTGTTGGCCAATTTCTGCTAAAACGAGGAGGCTGAACCTGTAATAAATCTTTCACCGTTTGCATAGATTTTGCCTTATCCTCCATCTTCTTTAATACCTCCACTGCCTTAACTCCAAACAGCACATCCCGCTGCAAAGCTGCTTCCAATAATTTGACCTTAACATGATCTTTTTAACGTGTGTTCTTTTAACCAAGCATGCCTTCTAATGACAGAGCCTGTAACTGCTGCTCTACAGGAGGCCTTCTAAGGAATCAAACCGACATTGCAAAGTATGTTTTCCTACTTGTTCAGCTGCATGCAATAAATCCTACATTTCTTTTAAGTTAGGAGGGTCTGAATCTGGAAGCATCTTTTGTTTCAACTGAGATATCAAAAATTGCTGATATTTTAGCATGTGAAACTGACAATTCAAGGCTCTCATTGCTAAAGTTGCAGACGTATATACCTTCTTTCCCCATCTGTCTAATGCTCTGGAATCTCTGTCAGAGGGAACTGGGTTTTTTGCTGATGAGGCCTTAATCCCTGTGGGTACCTGAGAAATAGTTTCAGGGTCAGCAACAGGGCTTTTGTACAGAAATGTGTGAGAGTCAGGGACTCTGTAATATCTATCAGGTTGGGCTGGGGGTAACGAGTCAGGGTTCAAACTGGATTCAGTGTAGACATCATCCACAATGTCTAAAACTGGTGGGATAGCAAGGGGTCTGTGTTGGGGCAATAAAAGGAAGTCTGAGTCTTTTCTTGGATTCTGAGTAATCCTGGCCTTCCCAATGGAAATGCTCTCTCATGGTATGTAAGGTCTCCCCAAAGGAGTAATCCTCAGGTGGAGAGGCTGATGGAATTGATTCCTCAGCATCAGAATCCTCATAAGGGGGTAAAGAATATCCTAGGTCCGAGGAAGAGTCAGAGGAAATGGACACCTGGTCAGAAGATTCATAGTCTGCATCCTGCCTGGGCCTTTTATCAGGAGGGGGATGGGACCCCCTGATCAGGATGATTAGGTCCTCGGCCATTTTTAGCATTTGTTTCTTAGGCATGGAAACCTGTTCTGGAGAGAGTTGTGTCTGTTTATTAGCCTTTAAGGGGGGCTTAGACTTAAGAGTGTTTAATAGTTAACTGGGTAGATCTGAAAACACCCTCTGTAGCTGTGGATTGCTCAGCTACTTTGGTTTCCTCTGTCTGTTTAGGATCGGTAAACTGAAGGCCTAGTGCGTCCGAAGGCCCAGCCAGCTCCACATGGGAATCGGAGGTGGTCTGTGGTTCTGTGGAAGCGGTCGTCAGGGGCTGCGTAGGCGCCTCGCTGAAAACCAGAGGACTGGTGACTGGCCTAGAAAAGGCCTCGTCGTCCGTTTTGGGCCTCGGATGCCTGTCCTTCTCCTTGTGCTTTTTATGCATTGCAGTCGTCGGAATTTCCAACGGCATGGTGTAATGGAATTTTCTACCAAAATAATGTCGGGCAAAATCAAACTGACGTTTAATAGTGCGCTTGTTACACCTAGCACAAAACCGACAACCAGTAACGTCGTGGTCAGGGCCTAGGCATGGAATACAATAGGAGTGGAAATCCTTATGAGGTATTTGCTTCCCACAAGAAATACAGTTATTAACTTTTACTGACATCGGTCTGAGGCAAGAAAAAGTTTCCCCAACGGGGTACTTTGCTTTCTTAGAAGACTTCGGTTCTGGATTCGGAATGAAAATCTCAGGAGTCGGCCGACCGGCACTTGCGAACTGCTTCTGCTTCGGGCACCGCGCAGCAAGAAAGACTGAAGAAAATGCCATTGGCTGCATCTTGTATACCCCTGTCACACTGACGTCAGGGAGGAGGTGACAGCAACCGACACCGGACCAAGACTTTGGAACTCTGGCCGACTGTGGAACTGCCTGACGGCAGGATAAACCCAAGTGTAATGACTGGAGCAGTGTAACACAATGAACATCTACATTTTGTCAAAGGTGAATGTCGATGACTAGTTTTGCAGTGATATCGGACAGAAGAAAGGGAAGAGGGTAAGGAATGCTGGCATAGTTATTCTGTACTGTTGGCCTATCCTTTTATCTCTAAAGACCTGACCCCTGCTTATTGTTTAACCTCTGGGCATTTCTTTTTTGCATTCAGTTTGCCAGCAAAAGACTTGTACTGTGGTGCAAGGAATATCTTTTAAATATGCTGAATTAATTTCCCCTCTTTCATCAAATTTTTTGAGAACTTGGGTAGCAGAAGACCCAAACAATAGGTAGAAACAGCCTGGTTCAAAAAAGAGCTTTCTTCTGTACGAAACTGATTTCCTCAAACTGTCCATATGACATAGCATAAATTTCCACATACATGCCTGGTAATTCAGAATTCTGAAAACTGAAGTAGAAGAAACCTGATGCAGTAGGTATCAGGATGAGTACAGGCAGCATTTAACACCCTCCAGGGCTTAAAGTATAGGATGAATAAAGACTAATAAGGCATATCCATCCAACATGTATCTCCTCACTTCAGGGGTAATATCAAATTTTTCCCGTAAAAATACCTCATTCATCCCAGCAATGGTCTGATTAGGAGGATAACAATTAAAAGTTTTTCTCACAGTCAGAGTTGGGCTTGGGAATCTGCAGGAGACATAAGCCCTATTTCTATCAAAATCAGAATTATTAGATCTGGTTTCCTCAGGAAACACTTTATAGGAAATGCCCATCTGTAAAGGCTTCTGTGCACAATGATTTACTGCATGTAATGCATGTCAAGACAAGGTAAAGAACTCATTTGTTTTAGCAGTAATAACTATCAGAATAATGTTTAACTTTTTGTTTTTCCTTAATTGAAGTTCCAGCAGAAAAGGACTGACAAAGGAGGGGAGTCTGCCCATTCTAATGGGCTCTTGTCCTTGTTACCCCAAAAAGAATCTCCAAGAATGTCTCCCAAACCTAGAGAAGATGGCTCTCCCATGCATGTGTCAAGGACTGGAACAGCTGAAGAGAATGTTACTGACCTCCTGTTTATGAACACCAAAAGTACAACAACAAAGGAAGCCAGAGTCGTATGAAAGTGGTGTGAGGAACAACCGATGGCCACTGCAGGCACAGACACAGTCTGCAACAGCAAGGACTCATTGCTAAGGGATTTTATTTCTTTATATGTACTGTGTGAGAACAGCCAGCGGAGCCAGAGTGAGCATCCAAGCTTTAACTAGGGGGAAGCATCAAAAGCAGTGAAACTAGCCAGAAAGACTTGGTTGGAGAATAAGCGGTCACAAATGTTCAAAAGCAGCACAGTACAGAATTCCCCTGTCAACACTGTTCAAACACTCACGTGCACACTAACACCATCAAAATGGCAGGCAGGTTGTCATGAAGTGAGCACATGCATTATGCTGACACACAAGTTCTTGTCCGTTTCTTTGTAAACTTTTCTGTCCCACAAAATTCAAAAGTTTGTAAACATTACACGTTTTCAAAAAAAAAAAAAAAAAAGAAAACAGTGCCAAATATCTTAATAAACACTCCAAGTTAAAAAAAAAAAAAAAAGCAGTGCCTGGCGAGAAACTTATGATATTGTGAAAGAAATACTGGGTTTCTTAAAGGTTCCCCTTAATATAGCTTTAATCAAACATCGTATATAAAGAAAAAAAAAAGGCTCAGCCCAAAACCCTGGAGATCCAGTTAAGGTTTGATGGAGAGATGGGTAAGAAGGCTCTTGGAGGATGAAAACCCAAAAAGATTCTCCATGAGGTGAACCCACAGCACAGGAAACCACATTTGTTGAATTATGTGAATGATTGTTGGGAATGATCTAGGCTTTCTTCACCTGCACTTTCTCCAGCAATTTATAAATTAGAAGAAAGTAGATTAAGTACAGAGGGCACCTGGAGGCCACTACTGGACTAATGTATCCCTTGCCAGCTGACACAGAGGCAGAATTAGGGAAAATAAATCACCGCATTTGACATTTGTTTGGTTAGTAAAAAGACTGTAGAGAGGTGTTCTGAATCCACGTAATACAGGTTCCACAAGGACCACTCCTGGGGTCAGCAGATATTAGCTCAGCCAATCTGCTAGACAACTGGCTTCTCCACATATGCAGGCAGCTACAAACAAGTAAGTGGAAGACACTGCCTACTCCCAAAGTTTAATTTCTCTTGACAAGAGGAAGGAAGGGGCCCACACACCTGTTGACATACCACACAAATACCATACTGTCACAGTATATGAATGTCAATCCACAAGGAAAGGTATCCTGCAATGTCTGCAATGTAAGAACAACTGCCCTCCTCTCAACATGTTGATTTGCAAACTGACCTCTGGCACTGATTTTGACACCATGGAAGTTTACTCCTGAAAATGCCACCCCCCGGGACAGAAGCATTCATGGTGACCATCGTTGAGGATTAGGGAAGAAGTGGCTCAAGTCAGTAAACCACTAGGTTAGATTCCTCTGACATGCCCAACAGATCCTCATTTAACTGTAAAAAGTCTCCACTGACTGATTCCACTGTTTCCTTAAAGTTCATTGAAGAACCAGCATATAATACATGTTGCAAAAATATTGCAGCCACCATGACCACAAACATCCTGAAGCACACAACTGTTTAAACTAAGTGTTAAACACAGCTTCAGACATCCAGTATCCATCCCACTGATGAAGACTGGATGAGTTTTGAGAATGTTTCAACCATAGGGAGATCTCCTATTGCAGGAAGGATGCCTATTCAAATATTGGTGTTCAAATGAAAACCTATGAACTTCATGCAAAGAGAAAACCCCATCTGGGAGTTTTTGAAATTTACTTTTAGTCCCAGGATCTGAAAGAGGAGGAGCAAAGACTCGAAAGCAGTGATAAGTTTTTCTAGAGTTCAGTTAGTGAGCAGCAAGTCATTCAGGTAAAACAATGTGGTCTTTGCTATGCTGCCATCACTGCCATGAGCTTCAAACACTTTGGGAGAAAGAGTCCAGATAACAAGGTCCGAAACTGGTTTGGACTGATCGGTCACAAAGAAAAAAAAAGAAAAGAACCCCCCCCCCCACACTTCAACTCTCCAATGATCTTAATATGCAAATACAAGTCTTGTAGGTCTAAGGAGCACATCCGTTCTCCCATAGACTGATGAGGGAGAACTAATTACTCAAGCGATCTTTGGGAAAAGTGCAAATGTGCAAGCAAACTTTTAGATGTTTGAACAGATCACTGTTACAGTAGCCTAAGCTAAATAGGTTATATCCTGCCAAGCATATGACAACTGGTTAGCTTCAACAGCACCTTCCGCACACCATAACTACTGTACACCTCGAGGAGAGTGGTATAAAGTCAGTGTTAGGGCACCAAATTGTCAGATGTTTTTTGTAAGGAGGCTAGCGTCCTGCCAGTTAGACATATGCTTCGAAAAGGGAAAAAACCCACACACATACTCTGGCAAAAACACAAGAAAAAGGAGGAGGATGTTCCTCCTGCAACAATGATCTATTCAAACACCTACTGTTATGTAAAGTTTACTTAAACAATTGCAATATGTTCATCATTAGATCACGGTTGCAGTAGCCTACATTACATGGACTGATTACCAGAGATTAGAATAAAAGGGAGGAGGAAGAAGGTTCAGAGTACAGAAGACCCTGAAGAGTAGATTTAGCAAAACCTGCTCCAGACATAGAAAAGGAATCTAATTTGTAAAAGTATGCACAGGTAAAGTAACTGCCATTAGTTTACTTCTAGACTCCACCACCTTTCCAAAAATTCACAGAAGAAACCAAAGCCCTGTTAGAAGGGACTCTGACCTTGCCTGGAAAGAGTTTCTTATGGTTAGTATAACAAAATACAATAGCATGAGACAACCACTTAGAAATTGTCTGTTTTAATATTGATTGCCCCCCTTTTTATTCCATTCATATGGAACAAACTGATTACAAGTACTAAAGGATTCAGTCCAATCAATGTAGCATCAGAGATGCCTGTGGGCTTCCAGAGTATGTATAAATGCTTTTTTTCCCCTTATTATTTGGATCTAGAAAGAAAACATGGATATGAATAGCCTGGCTCAAATTAAACTCTGAAACCACTTCAGGCAGGCAATAAATGAAGGATATGTTCTCAAAGTTGCCCTCTCTGCAAAATATGAGATAAAAATGACTCATCATAGTAGCTTGTACCCAGGATACTCATTGCTGTAACTTCTGCAAGGAGAGTAACACTGATTTCCAAGTCAGGAACTTGAAATTAACCTCACGAGCTGGTTCAAATGGAAAAAGCAAGTTTCTCCAGAAAAAAAGAGCGAGCCCAAGAAGGACCCACCCTCTCTTCTTGATTTAAGGATGGGTAAAAATGGAGGAGCTACAAGCAAACATGGCTGAAACATGACTCTTTATAGGAAAGTAAGAAATGCCAGATAAGTCTCACAAATTGCAGGACCAGAGACATCTGGGCCTAAAAAGAATCCTAGTTCTTACTACAGCACCAATCAGAAAAATCTTTTCCACTTACCCATATAACTTTCTAGTAGCAGGCTTTTTAGCCTGCTTTAATACCTGCTACACATTCTCAGAAAACTGGTGCCTAAAAGACATCAAGATTCTATTATCCAAAAAAAAAAAAAAGATTTGATGGCTAGTGGAGTATCAGACAACCCCTGTCTTCGTAAGACAAATTCATTCTCTGAGAAAGTTTGTGATGATTGCACTTGGCCATTTTTAAAAGAAGGGAGAAACAATGTTGTCTTTGCCAGAAGGGGATCACCACAATTATCCTGGGAGAATCCTTTTCAGTTTTTAGAAAAAAGTACAACTGTGTAAAATTTTACCATAACAGTAGATGTCCTTTCCTTCACTGCTGCAGTATTCTTTACCTATGGGATTCCCTATCGTGGGTAGCCCAATGTCTGGCCAGTACAACAAAGCCTACTGTTGCTTTAAGATACCCCGAACATCACACACACTCCCCGCATAGCATAGGGTATAAAGGTGACGTTCAGACGT